>NC_067153.1:24922627-25222627 GCF_903995435.1 Acomys russatus | reverse complement strand
CACACACACACACACACAGACACACACATCACATACCTTAAGTGTGCTGCTTCATAACTATCTACCAAGGCACCACTGAAGGCACAGTGCAGAACGCCACTAACACCCGTGAGGCCCACTCCCATCCCCTCCAAGTCACTATGCCCCAAGGACTAAATTCTAATGGTATGGGTTTCTTTTGCCCATTTTTGTTTTATACACGTGGAATTACATAACACATGCTTTTCTGGTTTTTTTCCACTCAGTGTCCTTTTGTAATGAGCTCTCTCATTACTCGGATCCTCTTTCTCTCCTCCCCCTCTTTATTGTAATCTGTGCGTTCCAGGACAGAAGGCAAATGCCTGGGTGGGTGACCTAGTAAGATGCTTTTAAAAGAAACTATGCCAATTAAAAGGATTCAGTAAACTTCTGATGTCACTTTATTAAAATCCTGCTTTAAATCAATATCTGGTGTGGCAAGGAGTTTTGAACTAGTGATTTGGGCTTTCCAGGACAAATCAAAGAAAGGGAATAATAATAAATAAAACTTTGAAAATACAGCTTCTTTTCTGGGGCAGACTCGGAACAGCCTTGTTGGCTGAGTTCAATGCCGCTTTTCATCTTGCTCTGCACATTTCTCCCTCATCACTTTATTTATTGTTGCCGAGGCTCATTTCTTTATGTAATGGAAATACACTCTAAGGGACAAGTTGTTTTCCACTCCCAGCAAAATGATTCTCTGCTGCCACACACCGTGAGGTGCTCCCATGTGACCCCAGCTGCTCCCAAGCCAAAACATGTCCTCGCTGCAGACCTGTAGGTACGTCTGTGAAAAGACATAAATAAAAATCTAGTGACTTGAATTGATTTTCGTCTTTGGTCTTACATTCCAGGGGGAGTCATTGTCTGCTTAACTTCGGGACACAGAAGTAATGATTTTTCTTCGACTTCTATTGGAGAAGCAAAACCATATTCTGAGTTAATGGTCCAGCCAGGCAGGAATTCATCAGAGAGTGTCTGGGCTTTTTAGTGGAGGCCTAACTTAGAGAAAATAAAGGGTAACCCCCCCCCCCCCCCCCGCCCATATACTTTCTGAGTGCTTCAGACATGATTTTCACAATAGATCAGAAAGGGAGGAGACTCTCTGAGCTGTGACCCATTAGTTAGACTGTGGTGTATCAGAATCCAACATGTGAATTTAAGACCGACATTGAGTGAGACTGATTGCTCAAGGCAGCTCAGTGAACCAACCGGAAGGGGTATTTGCCTTAAAGCCATGAGGAAAGAAGCACTTCCAGGTCATGGCTGAAGGTAGAAAAAGCAAATGGTTAGCCTAGTTTCTTTTTCACCTTTTTTTTTATAACTCTATCTTTATGTCTAATTAGATACTTTCACATATGATCTTCTCTGTTTCTTTGTTAACACACAAAGCTCCAACCATCATTCTGTTTGGGTAATCTCCAAGTCGTTCTTTTTTCTTTTTTTCCTTTTTAAAAAATTAATTTATTTATCTTACATCTCAGTGGTTATCCCATCCCTTGTATCCTCCCATTCTTCCCTCCCTCCCATTTTCCCCTTACTCCCCTCCCCTATGACTGTTCCTGAGGGGGACCTCCTCCCCCTGTATATTCTCATAGGGTATCAAGTCTCTTCTTGGTAGCCTGCTATCCTTCCTCTGAGTGCCACCAGGTCTCCCCCTCCAGGGGACATGGTCAAATATGGGGCACTTAAATGTTCTACACTTATATTTCCAAACATGGTTGTGTGACGGTTTGAATAGATTTGGCCCCCATAGACTCCTGTGTTTGAACGCTTGCCCACAGGAGCGGTGGCCTTGTTGGAGGAAGGGTGCTGCTGTGGAGGCAGGCCTTGAAGTCACCTATGCTCAAACTATGCCCAATATGGCATACAGCTTCCTTCTGCTGCCTTTGAATCAAGATGTGGACCTCTCAGCTCCTTTCCCAGCACCATGTCTGCCTGCACGCTGCTTCCCTGTACTTCTTTTTTTTTTCCCCCCCCCCCCCCGAGACAGGGTTTCTCTGTGTAGCCTTGGCCATCCTTGACTCACTTTGTAGACCAGGCTGGCCTCGAACTCACAGTGATCCGCCTGCCTCTGCCTCCCGAGTGCTGGGATTAAAGGCGTGCGCCACCACGCCCGGCTCCTTCTTTTTTTTTTTTTTTTTTTTTGCTTCCCTGTATTCTTACTGATGGTTCTAAGCTATTTGCTCCCTCTGTCCTGAGAGGTTCCATCTTTGGATTGTTACCAGATTAAAGCACCTGACACTCCTCCCTGTCATAGTCACCTGGAGACCTCTCTTTCCCACCCCAGGGCCCTTCCTCTTCTTTGAAGGTCTGTGTTCTGGCTTACCATGCCTACCTCCAAGTCTACCTCATAGTGCCCGGTGACTTTAATGTCCTTGTGGAAGCCCTGCAGTATCTTGACTTCTCGGCCTTTCCCTCTGCTGTGATCTTGTCCTGCTTTCTGCCGTGTTCATACTCAGACCCCATCTTGTCTTTGCAGCTGAGTATCTGCCTTTGGTAGATCATCCATCCAACTGTGAGTTCAGACCCGGGTATGGGTTCTCCTCTGATGCTCTGAATCCAGAAATTATCCAACCCACAGTGACCTTATAATCTTGTGACTGATCATCCTTCATAGCTCCCCATGACTTTCGGATGGTCATTTTTGATCCAACTAGATTCTGAAAGCCATCTTGTAACCATTGCCCTGGCCGGACCCTCAGTCTGCTTTTACTGTATTTATCTGGCCAAATTACACCAGATTCCGTCTTTCCCTGAGGACTTTGCCTGGCCCAGACAGATAAAGTGAATGCCATCCAACTATGTCAATTGGTTTTTCTTTAACTTCATACCTATGAGAACCAGCTGATCCCTTTCTCCTTTCCTAATGAGCACACTTGCTTTCTTAGATTGCTGCTTCCTACTCTCCTGCTTCAGATCCCAGACTCTGGAGTCAGACTTCCTGGAATGATATCCAGGCTATACAAGCTGTGTTAGGACACCTCGTATTGTATGCTTCAGTTTACTCCTCATGAAGAGGAAGTGATAACACCTACTTTGTATATTTATGATTGAGAAGACTATGCATCTTTCCCACATTGATCAGTCCCTGGTCACAGTGAGCATGAACACAATGGCGGCTCTTTAGCATGGTAAGAAGATCAGAATCCACACAGGCCACCACTTCTGTCTGCCACCTCAATACAACTGTGGCAGTGTAACTTGGTTTTCTCTATGGTGTTCCTGTGCTAATTAGATGGATGGCAGGCACCTGTTGTTATGAGCCAGCCTGCCCCGCTGTGTACTGGTTGCTATGCTCCTTCACCAGCTCCAGCTGTTTGCCCTTCCCTTCTTGCATTATGAAATGCCCCATCTCTGGTGGATTCTTTCCACGAATGCACAAACCTTCAATACCGTTTTCCACCATAAGCAACCTTTGCTTGCCCCTCTCTGCTTCTTCGCCCATCATTGCATTTCTCTGCTTCCCCTTAAAGCAAGTCTTTTCACGACCATCACCTTATGTTTTCCAGGTCTCTCTATTCTGTTCTTCTGAGAGAGAAATGTGCTAGTGTTTTCCACACTGCTGAGCCCTAACAGTTCTTACTTCCTTCTTCTGTTTACTGAGTCTCTGGATCTCAGTCGCCACACGCAGGACTTAAGCCTTGTTCTTCTTCCTCATCCCTTTTCTCCTTATAACCCCATCCTCAGCTTCCCCTCCTCCTCCTCCTCCTCGAGTCTCTTCCCCTCCCTAGCCTCCTCTTCCTCCCCTTCCTCATCTTCCTCCCCTCCCCTCCTCTCACTCCTCCCTTCCCTGTCTTTCTTTCCCTCCTCTTTCTTCCCTCTGTCTCTTCTAAATCAATATTTCTCTTAAGGGGCCTTCCCCAGCTTCAGGATTTTAAGTGCTAACCTCTCATTTCATGTCTGCAGCCAAGACCTCTTCCCAGAATTCATGTGTGGCTATACTAAGCTCACAGCTCGCTAACAGCTCTGGAGGCATATGGAACTTAATAAGCTTCATAATTAACTCTAGCTTTTATTCATGCCGCCCAAACCTTTTGTTTGTTTGTTTGTTTGTTTACAAGACAGGGTTTCTCTGTGAAGCTTCAGCTGTCCTGGAACTCTGTAGACCAGGCTGACCTTGAACTCAGGGATCTGCCTGCCTCTGCTGAGTGCTAAGATTAAAGGTGTGCTCCACCACCACCTAGCTATGCTGCCCAGTCTTTTCCCAGTCATAACTGGCTCCAGCTTTCATTCATGCTGCCCTGTCCGCTCTGGGAAGTGTGGTTTCCATGTCAATACGTTACACTTCCATTTCTCAAATTTCAGAAGTCAAAGGCTCGAAGTTATCTTGACTTCTCTTGCTTGTGCACTTCCCAGTCTGTGTGAGCCAATCCTGCAGTCTCTGCCTTAGCCCAGTCTCAGCACCAGCACCACCCTTGTAGCCCAGGATGCTCTTGGCTCTTGGCTGTATTGACTCACCATCGTGCCCACAATGAGTCAAGGCATTCCTCTCTACTCCTCAGGGGCCTACACTCAGAGCTTTGTAACTTTGTTCTGGTGTCTGTCCAGTCTCCTCCTGCTCCTTTATCCCCACACTGGTCTGATGCCTTTCTAGGCATGGGATATCCTGTATTCCCGGTGGCCATCGCAGCGCTTCACACATTGAAATGCTCACTGATAGGGACAAAGTGGCAGCATGTGTGTGAAAGCATTTAGCAAGCAGATCTACCCAGGAACCATCTTTTCTTTTTTAACTGTAGTTAGTGCTTTGGACTTGCGTGGAACTACTAGCATTTTTTTTCATTCACCACATGGTCTTATCCAACCTTCATCTGCTAAACATATTTTCCCATGTCCTATTTCCTCTGAACTCCCAAAATAGCAATATGGTCTTTTTCTGGTAGATGCTGCTTCTCAGCACAAAACAGTGAAGGCTGTGGGGTCATTCACTGGCTCAGGTGGGCTCAGAAAAGCTCTTTAATTGGCATCAAATGAGATGCAGGTGGGGGGGGGGAGGAGGCAAAGGACTCTACAGAAGCAGGTGTGTCAAGGATCACTGATTGCTGGTGTAAAGGAAGTTTCCTGGCTCTGTCCTCTTCCCTCTAAATCTGCATCACCAGCATTTTCATGAACTTTCTCTAACAATAAGAAAGTCTATAGCAGAGACTTTTAAAGAATCCCTGGAACGTGTGTATAAGGAAATAAATGTCATTTGATTTCGATTTCTCTACCTGACTTCATGAGGAAAACAAAATTTGTATCTCAATGAGTTAAGTTTTTTTTCCCTTGTCTAAAAATGCTTCAATTATTATGAAGCCAAGTTTGAGGTTGGCTAATTAGTTTGATCTATTTTTTTAAGTCGATTTAAAATTGTTAAGTATGATTTTTAAAAAAGGAGAACATTAATATGAGGAAAACAGCTCTATGCAAATCATCATGCTATTGTAAGAATTCTGTGGTTCTAATTGTTTTAACATGTTTTTTAAATATTTATTTTTCAGATAAACAAAGTGCTTCCTTTAAGAAATATGGCTTAAAATACTGGTTAAAAGAGTCACAGAGTGTCTCTCTTTAAGCTAGCAAGTCTTAGATAGAATTACAAACAGCTTGGAGATGAGAGTGTACAGAAACACTGTGTCCCAACTATAGAGCCTCCCAAAATGGCCACAGGGAAGATGACAGGTGAGAACCCTGCTCTGCTGAGAATTGGGGCAAGGGAATTTCAAGGGACTCATTTGAGATGCTTTGCTCACAAATATTAATGCTTTCATGGTCAAGTATAAAGGAACACTAAGAGTCAGAGTCAAAGGACAAGCATGAAGCAGCTTTGGAGGGGGCTAAGCTAAACTATTGGGTAGCGGATTGAAGTTCAGTTCCATTACTGCAGCCCAAGCCTCTGGCCTACCCGCCATCGCTCAGTCAGCCACCACCCTCCATGTCAATGCTTCTGTCCTCAGGATTGAGCTCCTCTGCCAGGCAGGGGTAAGAGTCCTGTCTCAGTGGCCGGAAGACCCTGAGTGTTCCCTGTCAGCCCTTGCTGTGTAACCTTGAGTAGGTGTCCTCCTCAACGGAACTTATCCTGAGAATAAATGAGTTAGTGATTTACTTGGAATAGTTCCTGGCACAGAATAGGAACTATGTGTGTGCTTAAATAAAAATACTTTTAGGAGGCATCATCCAAGTGCTATTTATTTTATTGTTTTTTTTATTTAGTTTTTGGGTTTTTGAAACAGGATCTCCCTGTATAGCCCCAGCTGCCCTGGAACTTGCTGTATGGACCCAAACTTACAGCTGTCCCCTAACTCTTGGGTTAGAAGTATGTGCCATTATTTTTACCTCTTATTTGTTCTCTATAGATCGAAAAGATTTCTGATTAACACATTAAATGTGTTTTAATTTATGTCCACATTGGGTAGAGCTCAACTCAAGGCAATTGGCTTATCCACCACCTTAGACTTTTGTCATTTTTATAGCAACTCTATTTGATTGTATTTCCTCTCCTTTATATTTTATAGTATATAAAGTATTATATATTTTAGGATTATATAATACATGTTTGTTAACTGTATTCAACTTGCTATGTCACAAAATACCAGAACTTTCTCCAAAACATCATACCCAAACTTTGAGTTTTACTTGTGTTTATTTTAAAATGAAACTGGCATGGAAAGAAAACCCCTTCTGAAAATGGGATACTAGTAAGAGAAGATAGTTAAAAATAAGAATGCCGAGAGCAAAGCAATGTTACCGAACCCTAGCAGTATTCTGTAGCCTATGTAATACTCTGACCCGAGGGACCCTTCTTAGCTGGTAAGTGAGATTAAAATATAGCAGTGCCATATAAGTAGTCTCTGACATGATTACTAGGCTGGAAGGTGCTAGGAAAAGGGCCCTGAGATCACTCATCTCACTTAGGAATCACTCTTCAGAGAAGGGCAGATTGTGTTACTGCTGGCCTCGCTCACTGAGCGACTCCTGTTAATAAGACAAGCAGCGTACGAGCCACAGAGGAACACTAAGATTTCTGTGTGACAAGTAGACATGAGGAGCTCAGGAGAAGCACAGTGCCAGGAGGGCTAAATCTTGTTCTCAGCGATGCCTGCTTCAAGGCAGGGAACAGGATCCCACACACACCACCCAGGCTGTCTTCACCCCAGGCTCATAAGTCAATGGTTTGTTGCTGGGTGGGGGCGGGGGTTGGGCAATAGCTTGGGAGGGAGTAGGTATGACATCACGCGGCATGATTCCAGAAGGTGGCGCATGGATGAAACTGATCAGGGGGAAAGGGAGAGTTGGAGGGCTGTGGGCAGTGGAGGACCAACCCCGGGTGCACTTGCTGCTGGACCCAGCACTATGCATGCACCCGCCTTCCCTGCTGCTCACAGGTAGTAGAAACCTCAGCTCTTCTAGATGAAAGTATCAAGGCTGCACATCCTCGCATCCTCACTGTGGCTCAGCAGGCAGAGGCTCTCACTGCCAAGCCTGAGGAAGCCGAGCCCCATCCCCCGATGCCCCCAATGGAAGCAGAGAACTGACTCCCATAGGTTGTACACCCACATACATGCACACACGTATACAAAATAAATAAATCAAAACATAATTAAAAAAAAGATTTGAAAGTCATAGACTGAGCTATTGCTCAGCAAAAATGTGTCTTGACAAATTTGCCTTCATCACGACAGCAGCAAAATAGGTAAAGCAATCATTTTTATAGACTGGGACAGTGTCAAGGCCGGTTGAATTTAATGACCATTTTGCCTGTTGCTAGCCTGGCCGGCACCATTTTGGTGAATAACTGGCAATGGTACAACTATATGTTCATAGCAGACCATATACTTGCTCGGTTGCATTTGTATTTCTTGATTTCTCTGTGGCAAAATTACTGATGCTATTGAAAGAAGAATATTTTTCATATAATTTATATTACATTGACAGGAGAGCAGGAGTTGGCAGAATTGTAAGGGGCCAGACAATAAATATTTTAAGCTTTATGGGCCATTCCTCTCTGTTGAAAATATTCAACTCAACTGCAGAAACAGAAAGAAGGCTCTAGAAAAAATGTGAGATAATAGTTTGATAATTCCAGTATCATTTTATTGAAAAAAAAAAAAAAAAACAAGCAGGAAGCTGCATTCGTTCTTTACATTGTATCTCATATATATAAAGAATTGAAAAATAGAATATGATATATTCCGATACTGAAATTTAAATGCATCTCAATACAAACACAGTCTAAAGTCAATATAAAATATAAAATCTACTTTAACACATCAAATAGGTTTTCTTTTTTTAATTTCTAAAAAAAGATTTACTTATTGTATATGAGTGCTCTATCTGCATGTACACCTGCATACCAGAAGAGGACATCAGATCCCAGTAAGATAGCTGTGAGCCACATGTGGTTTCTAGGAATTGAACTCAGACCTCTGGAAGAGCAGATCGTGCTCTTAACTGCTGAGCCATCTACCAGCCCCTAATAGGTTTTCTTGTAAAAATATTCAAAATAATTCTGTTAGAATGCAGAGATAAGAACACAACTACTCGAATTTTAAGGAAAAGTGAACTAAAAGCTGAACATTGAAATTTAGTTTTTTGAATGTGTAATTATGTCAAATCAAACATTTTCATAAACAGGAGGAACTATTTGTAGGGGTTAAGAGGGAGGGAGAGTTCTGTTAACGAGGGAGGGTAGTGGGCGGATGAGTAAGAATAAATACAATGACATGTATGTATGCAGATGTCACTGTGAAACACTGAACGTGTTATTTCCTATGTTATCTAACATATGAATAGAAGGAAGTTGTCAGCACCCGCTGACTCACTAATTGCCAACAAAAATAAGCACAATACATGCACCAGGCACGCGAAGTGCCTGTTGACCTATATACAAAGCGAAGGGTAGGGACTATGGAGTGCTGCAATATTGAAGAATGTTCTCCATGAGCCATCACCTCTGTTGGTACTGCTGTGCTAACTCAACACCCCTGGGATGGCAAATTCCAGAACACAATGAATGAAGACATCGAATCTGGCCACTGCTGGGAAGTGATGCGTAGTTTTGCAAGAGTCTGATGTTCTCCCGGGAGATCTGACAACTTAATGAAACGTCGCTTTTTTTCCTCCCTAACCTCTTCTGCCGCTCAGCTCCACCAAACACTCTAGCGCGGTGGCCTGTTCAGCTCCAGCGCTGTACATGACTGCCCAGCAAAGCCAGCCCACACCACACAGCCTTGAGCCCTCGTCCATCCCTGCACATGGCGTATGAGGGTAGGTCCTGTGTAAGCAGCCGCTTGTGAGAACCGCATACCACAGGGAGATAGTTCTGTAGCAAGAGGAAAATCAAAGTCCACTGCTGAAGCACGAAGTACAGCAAGCTGCCCATTCCCAGATCATGTCACACACTTAGAGCCCTCATGACTATTGCACACAAACAAGGCACAAGCAGGTGCTGAGCTCCCACGGACTATAAGCACTGAATGGAAGGCAGACATAAAAGTCTTCCATTGGCCCATAGAGAGTCTAAATGGCCTCTAAGATATCATTTTAGATTCCAATTTCTAGAGTATGAGATAAAATAAAGCAGCAAGCAACATAGAAAGGAAGAAAACAGAATGGGGCATAGGCAGAGTTGGGCATGCTGGAGCCAGTTCACATGGTTTTCCCCAGGCAATTGTCAAGCGTTTGGAAAACTTGGGAGCATATGGCTAAAGCATTAGTATCTCAAAATCTGATGCAGTTGGTGTAGTTACACAACGGAAACCACCAAACACTGTAACTAAGAACTGCCTCCCCGCTACCTCCATAAGATACACAGTTGGTTTAACTGCTGACTTTCATCTTAGCTAGGATTCATAGAACTTGCTCAGTTTCACTTAGAGCAGGAGGATACAGGCTCTGGGAGACGTTTGCTAGCCTTAGGCTCCCAGTTACTGAAGTAGTCAGAACTGGTCCTTCTGACCTGTGTGGCCTCCAACAAAGCCCCATGGCCTTTCTAGGTCCATAAAATGGGCCTTTTAATAGTAGTTTTGCTAGGTGGAAATGATAAGAACTATGTTGTGGAAACACTTGATTAGTAGTGCAGTTGTGAATATTGCAATAGATAACACACACACACACACACACACACCAAGATAGCACGGCTCTCTGATAATCTTTGAGTACATGATGCCCTTATGGCAATTTTTCCCTTGTACATTAGTAAAAGCAGAAAAGTCTTGGGTTTAAACAATAAAAGCAATTCCTATTACGTGAAATGACTAAGTAAGTAAATCTCCATTCCACAGTCAGGGGCGGAAGTACGTGGTGGTTTTGATTCTGGGAAAACTCACAGAGCTTTGTAATCATACCTTTCTTCATTTGCCATGCTTACTTTGCTGTGCATATTAGAATTCAATAAAATAGCACATTGAAAACTACAGGAAAAAACTCTAAAAAGAATTTTTGCATGTTGAATCAGAAAGGAGGCAACCCAAGACGTTGGAGTTCATGCAGGATCATGCCACAGGGACAGCGAAGGGAGGTTTCCTGTTCCTGTCCTCAGTGATGCCGCCTTTGCTCCTAGCCCTGGTTGCCAATGTTGAGTATTTCTGCAGCCCCAAGACCCAATCATAGGTGAATTCTCTGTCTCTCACACACTTCAGATTCAAAGCCTTGGACAAATATGCCCAGTTGGCCAACCCTTGGTAGGTTGGTAAAAACCAACATCTATTTTGTTTTTTTTAAATGTCTGTTCTAGAAGATTTGTTCAACCTCCACCAAAACCCGCATTGTAAATAATTCCTGATATGGGATAAATCTGCCTGCCTGGCAGGTCCAGTCTGCCTTAGTCATTCAGAAACTCTGCATCTTTCCCCTATGTTTAGTTTTCAATGACAACTTCAGCTGGAGACAAATTATGATCCCATTTAATATAAAACTATTCTCCGCACATCTTACCTCCTCCTCCAAAGAAAGACCAATGTCTTCAACTGAGGAAATGTTCAGTTCTAAGTCTTGGTGCTCAGACTGATGCTTATTCTTCCTTTAGTATTTAACGACACCATTTGTTATTGTGGGTCCCTTTGGATTAGAGGAGGGGGTTGGCAAACACCTCTGCAAAGGGCCATGTAATGACTATTTTAGGCTTTGAAGTCCATATAGAGTTCGTCTGGATTCTTTGGCGCTGCTATCGTAGCATACAAGCATTCACAGATGGCGTGCAAATGAATGTGTATGGCTATATTCCAATAAAGCTTTATTTACGAAAGCCCATAGGAGGCTATATCAGGACTGTAGCCTACAGCTTGTCAACTCATGGATTAGACTACAAATTTTGCTACTACCAGCATACCTCTGCAAAATAATCAGGTGACATAGGTGGGAAGAAGAGACGTTATTGTGGACAATACAAACACTACAGAGTACAAGAAAGGAGGAAACGAATGAAAGGCGAAGGGGCTCTAGGCTGCATGTCACAGGGTCACAGCCACTTCCACCATTGTCCTCTCTCTTGGCCTGTGCCATGCTCCCACTCATCAGTCTGCACTTGAACTTATTATGGCTCGATATTTGATTAGACAACCCAACCTTTCCTTCGGTAAATCTTCCAGTATGGGTTGTAATGGTCACTTGATAATTGTTTCACGGGGCAACATTGTGTCTCAAGGGGCTTCCCTTTCATTCAGTCATGCTATTACTGGGGGGAAGACTAATCCAGTGTTGTCATCTACAGTTAACACATGGAAAGGAAGCTCAGATGATGGCATGGTGTCATAAATGACCATCCCCTAACCTGGGCACAAAGAACCGGGTACACAGTGAACAAAGGCCTGCACAGAAAGTGTGGCGGGGGAGATTTTTTTTTCTGTTTATGTGCAGCCTTTTGGCACCTATTATCCAAATACTTTATTTGTCTCCATTAATCTGGGATCATCCCATGTATTGAGAACAAAATGCACTTTGTTTCTATCCTAGACTTACCATAGATCCTGATAAAATGCTATGTGCTTAAATCAGATCCAGGCTGTATTTCATAAGAGAAGAGAAAAATGCAAAACAATGAGGAAGTAACTCACAAACAATGTAACCTATGATGAGAACACAATGGGTTCTTATGAGCAGACACTGTGTGGGGCGAGCATCTACTATTTGAGCAGAGTAGAGTTTGTAAATAGACCGTGATGCAGGGCAGTTTCATCTCATCTGGGGATGGAGAATGGGTCTCTCTCTCTCTCTCTCTCTCTCTCTCTCTCTCTCTCTCTCTCTCTCTCTCTCTCTCTCTCTCTCTCTCTCTCTCTCTCTCTCTCTCTGTGTGTGTGTGTGTGTGTGTGTGTGTGTGTATGTCTCTCTCTCTGTCTCTCTGTCTCTCTGTCTCTCACTGTCTCTCTGTCTCTCTGTTTGTCTCTCTCTGTCTGTCTGCCTGTCTCTGTCTGTCTCTGTCTCTGTCTCTGTCTCTCTGTCTCTCCTCTCTTCTTTCCTCCCTCCACCCCTCTCTCTTTCTTCTTGAGAACTCTTTTGGGACACTCTATGGCTGGGCTTGGTGCTGATTCACAGCCAAAGGCAACACACTGCTCTTGCTTCTCCTTGAGTGATGATTTATTTAAGAGCTTAAGACTCTTACATCAATAGAACTCAGAAAAATCATTTGTTTCCTAACTAGATAAGGCCCTTCGTGAGAAGCAGGAGCTGTCAGCACTAACTCAGCTCAGCCCGGAAGTGGAACTGGAAAATACCATCAGAGGTTAGCATTCACTGGCAAATTTAGCAGCTGATTGAATTAAAGTAAACCAAACGCAAGTGAAGTTGTTTTTTGTTTTGTTTGTTTTGTTTGTTGACATTTACTAGAGGTCTTATGCAATATGGGAGATAAATTAGTATTAGTTTATGATGTAGTGAGAGAGGCAGGGTTGGTAAAGTCTTTGAGTTGATGCAAGTTGAGGCACCAACTAATAAGTCTGAAGGAGGGCGGAGAAAGAAGAGATTAATTCTAACTTGGAACCAATAAACACCTGCGAACGTAAAAGAAGCTTGCGCGTTAGAACTTTTCTGGGAGGCAAGAATGTAAGACTCATGAGAAATACAGACTCAAATGTCCAAGGAGCCATGTTTACCTCAGTTGTGAGTGGGTCAGGTTGGATGAAAGAGAGTAAGGAATTGTGGGCACTGAGGGGTCTGTGCCTACTGGAAACGGATGATCCAACTCGTGGCTCAGCTGACAGAATATAGTGCTGATTCTTCAGGAGAAGCTAGAAAATTCTGTTTGTTGCCTTGTTACACAGCCTGGGCTAGCCCCATCCAGCAGATAAGCACCACCACACCTGGCCGGAGAGCTTTTTAAAACATTCTCCATAGGTTAGAAGAAACAAGACTGTGTTAAGAATGCAATCAAAATCCACCTTCTGTGGCTCAGGAGACAACTCAGAGGTAGGAAACCACAAGCCATGCTCGGGCACTGGCCTTACTGGAGTTCTTGGGGAGGTGAGTGACTGGGTTTGACTGGTCACACAGGAAGTAGATGGAGCTGTGTCTTTCAGGACACCAAGGGCCCTCTGTATTTTGCAGTCAGTGAGGGCTGTGGTCGTGGAGGGGACTTGTTGAAAATGGTGCTAGAAAGATTTCTCTGGCACTGATGGGAAGAACAGCAAAAACTTCCGGGTAGAGAGGTAAGTCAGGAGTGTGCTGGAGGGTTGTAGGGAGAGGAGCTGTGAGCATCTGGCCAGACTGAGGGAGACTGGTGGAGAATAAACAGCTTCAAACGGTCACGACTGCCTAAAAGCAAGAGGCTGAGGCAAACTAAGGCTGCCTTCTCTTCCTTCAGCGGTTGACGCAGGAAATGGGGTCACAGCTACCTAGTTATATGGCCTGGGAACAATACTTTTTCCTAAGCTGTAGCTTTTCTTTATTAAATGGTGACAGTGACAGCTATGCTTACCAACCTAGAGATGCTGTGGCAATAGAAAGACACAGGCCTAGGAATAGGCATTTGCCACTACTGGAGACTATATTTATGGAAGCTATATTTAGTTTTCTTTTGTGCTTGGGATTGAATTTAGGCCACCATTCATGACTGGCAGGCATTCTACTACTGAGCCATATGCACATCTAATATTTCTTTTTAACTTTCCTCTATTTTGAGACAGGGTCTTACTACATTGTCCAGGGTGGTCTTGAACCTGCCATCCTCTTGCCTTAGTAGCTGGGATTATGTGTCCAAGTCAGCAGTTTGGAAATGAAAGTTTGTTTGTTTGTTTGTTGTCTCTGTCTCTCTCTGTGTGTCTGTCTGTCTGTGTGTCTGTCCGTCTGTCTGTCTCTCTCTCTCTTTGGTTTTTTGAGACAGGGTTTCTCTGTGTAGCCTTAGATGTCCTGGACTCACTTTGTAGACCAGGCTGGCCTCGAACTCACAGAGAACTGCCTCCCTCTGCCTCCCTGAGTGCTGGGATCACAGGTGTGCGCCACCACACCTGGCTTTTAAATGCTGTTATTCTAGTCAACTCTGAGATTCCACATCAGTTAAGACTTTATGAGCATATGAAAACATTAAAAAAAAAAAAAGTCAAAATAGTTCTAGGTTTATATGAAACAAATAGCAGCATCTGGAGAGGAAATTGTCACCAGGTTGTTCTTGCAATGGTACTCCTGGCCCCTGCTGTGGTTCACTACCCTTTCTCATTAAAATGAACCCATCCACTCATTACCTTTGTGCGTGTTCTACCCTGGGCAGCCACATTTGATACATCAAACCACACGTCAGCAGCAGCAGACACACTTGCTGATCAGTGTCTAGGATGTCCCCGATGCCCGAAACACTATTTTAAACAAAAATGATTATTAGATGATCTGGGCTATCACTCCTAAGGGAGTGGTCAAGTACATGACGTACATCTGGGTAGACAATGGTACAAGATGTAGAAAAGATGTTCTTTCAAGTTCCACATACAGGTGAAATGAGCTGCCTTAAAATGCGACTATTTTAAGACTAGTTAAGGCAGCAGCAGTGAGGGAAAAGTCAAGTTAATCTGTAAAGTAGATGACAAGCTGTAGGAATCATGAACTTCAGAGTCTGAGCTCTCACTCGGCCTCTTGATTGGATGGGCGTTGAGGGCTCAGTAAGTGACCCAGTATGGCCGAACCTCACGTGCTGTAAAATGAGAAACAGGCATGACAATGACTATGATGACGGTGACGATGTTACTGAGGATGCTGATGATCATGATGGAGCCAGTGTGACACCCTTCATACTCTATGTTATTGTTAAATAAATAGTGAAAGTAAGAGAGGAACAAGTGATTTCAGGTAGAAAACCGAAGAGCAAGAGCCATTAATACACAGGAGGAGAGGTTAACTAGCTTCAGAAAAACTAAGAGCTAGCTGATATTGTTAGTGGATGCCTGGCAATTGCTGAGATCAAACGCCTCTGAGACTTAACTTTTTAAGACAAAGGTAGGAATGACGACAATGATGATGATAACAGCAGCTGCGGCCATCACTTACTGAGCAGCTACAGGGGCCCAGGCACAGGGTTGCACTTGACATTAGCGGCCATAAGTCCTCCAACACTATGCTCATTACCTTGTTTTCTCTAATGTGAAGACCCAGACTCAGAGCCTATGGAGACTGGCTAAGGTCAAACAGCTACAGGTTTGGGCCCAGGTCTCTCAGGCTCTGTATTCTGTGCTCATTGTCCTCTTGGTTTAGTCAGTTCATCCTGGGATGCTGTGACAGACATGGCTCTCTGGTGATCACTGAATCGAGAAGCCCAGAGTCTGGCAATGGCTTACTCACGGACACGTAGCTATGAATGCTGAGACCAAACCCTTCAACGCATGGCTCCCGGTACTGAGAATGGTAGCTGTTGCTTCTACTAGGCTGCTCCTCTGGAGTACAGTTGTTTTGAATTCCCATGCTCTTTTGTAAACAGACTGACTCTTGGTTTCATTCCAGAGAACCACAGGGCAAATTTACCCAGGTAGAGGGAACAGCTGGCATGTACACCGCGAACTGCTCTGCTACCGCACACCCTAGGTTTATGGTGGGCTTGTCTCTGGCTTCTGTTGGCAGTGGAGAAGCTGTTTGACACAGAGCAAACAAATAAGGGAGTTCACTGAACTCCAGCTCCTAGCTTCCTGTGTATTAGTAGCTTCTAGAATAAATAGTACGCAGTTCTCACCAAGGGGAGCGCTGGGAGGACACATTGACACGCTCACGGTAGCTGATCTTTGTGGATTAATTTGGCATGCTGTGCCTCTGGCTTCTCACAAACTGCAAGGTGATGGATTAAACCCATTTAACAGACAAGAAATCGGAGACTCAAGCACATCAAGAATGTTTAAAAATAATCCTGGAAATCCCTGAGGCTGGAGCCCAGCCTCCACACCCTGGTGCAGTTGGTGTCAAAGCTGATGATCATAACCATGGCATAAACCTACCCTGCAGCTAGACGTGCACCTACAGACTTTTGCACCTACAAGAGCTCTGAATGTGTGGGAAACAAATCCAAAACTCTCAAAGAGCCGATACACAAAACAAAATCTTTTAAGCTGGCTTATTTTAAAGAGATGATCTTTGCTTTATTGCTAGTCTCTGGGACAATACCCATGGATAGGGATAAAACTCGCAAAGACCTGGGAAATAATGAAAGCTTTAAAATAAAATCTCAAAAGCTATCGGATTTCACTATCACGTCAATGGAGTTGGTTCAATTTCTCATAGGACCCCCTGGATTGGCATATTTATGCTAATGGCTCATTTTGAAGTTTTATGTGTGTAAACTCTGTTCCTTTTATTTCTCACTATTTGCAATAGAAGGAAAGAAAAAAGAAAGAATTTTCAGTAAAATCATATGCCTGTCCTTTGCGGGTTTGTGGCTCTTTCTTTTCTTTGGCTCTTAGAGTTTGGGTATCAGGCTCATACCATGGTTGATTTATGGATGTGTGTGTCTTTGTTCCTCCTTCCCTCCCTCCCTCCCTCCCTTCTAAAACCAGAGGTTGGACAAGCCCCTGACTTCCATATGAGCTCTTCACTCTGGGAATGGTCATTGGTGGCTATGCAGTTATCCTGAAGGCTCCGGGAATCCATGTATTACAGACATAGGAAGGCAGAGCAAAATCACGCAGTATTTGCATCTACTGTGTGTGGGCTTCATGATGCTGTGGTGGCTAATACAGTGTGGTTAAAAGTATTGACTTTTCACTACCTTGGTCGCCATGCTTTTTGAATTAAATGTGTTATGGAAGTTTTAGTTTTGATCTCTTTAATTTTCCTAATGAAAATACAATAGAACTTTTGTTAATTTTACACATTATAATATTCCTAATGCATGCTAAATGTTCTATTAGAATGAGCAAAGGCTGCGTACATCTTTAATGCCAAGAATGAGTCTCACAGGGTTCAGTAGAAAACTGTGTTTACTTAGCATGCGCTCAGTTTAACCACACACTCCGAGCTTGAGAATCACAGTTCCCTGCAAATTATTTGTGGTTGTTGGTTTTTTTTTTTTCCCTCTCTCTCTCTAGGATTAACTTTTTCGAGGAGTTTTTTTCAACTGTGGTATTTAAACAGTAGCTCATAGCCACATGTGG
This sequence comes from Acomys russatus, assembly GCF_903995435.1. Lineage (NCBI taxonomy): Eukaryota > Metazoa > Chordata > Mammalia > Rodentia > Muridae > Acomys > Acomys russatus. The sequence continues at coordinate 25,205,072 of NC_067153.1, read as the reverse complement.
CTGGTTACATTTACATTAACATACATAAATTTACCCTATTGCACCGGCCACACTTCAAACATCATACGGGAACATGAGTTAGTGGCTACTATTCTAAACAGGGGAGGTGGCAGGGCACCCCGTTACCACACAAGGTGCACGTCAACAGCCTCGTCCTGGGAGAACTGCATGATCTTGTTACTCTGGGGTTGAGATGAGGTGGTCCCACCATATTCTAAGATGACTACTTGAGGACCAAAGGCATTTACTGTTTGGTTCTATGACTGAAGGGAGCCAAGGAGTAAGTACATCAGACATCAAAAGTGGCTGAGGAGCCTGGCAGATTGGTTCTTTCTTAGGGGCCAGTTTATCTTGATTGCGCTGGGTAACATGATGCTTGCAAACAGCCAGGCTCAGCCAGCCTTGTTGACTCAGCCACACCCCCCCCAAATAGCCTCACCCACCAGATTACTCTGAAACTTAAAAACCCGTGTGCAGGACCAAGATAAAATCAGACACTAGGATTTTGCTAGTTCCTGGACCAGAGGAGCCACTAAGAAAAGGAAGAATGGAAAAGCCATCTAAAGCCAAGTAAAATACTGCTTTCTCTTAATGGCAGGTTACTGGGTATGGTCATAGCCAGGGGAGTGGGGACTCAGGGGTTTCCTCTCTAGATAATTAAGGTTTGAGGCTTAGCAGGCAAAGGCTATTGGCCACAGGAACAAATGGGCCTGATCATGCACTTGAAAGACACCCCTCTCCTTATGTGATGAGAAAATAAATATTATTTTAATAATCACTCTCATCACTGGAGATAATCATTGTTAACATTTTTAAAAAGGTATTTTCACCCTTTAAGCTAGACTGTGACAGTTACAAAATGCTTCTGGTCAGAAACTGGGGATTTTTCTGATGTTATTGGACTGAACTGCCATCTTACTCAGCCCCTCCCCCCTCTCCCCACCCCCATTTCCTACATCCTCACGGCCATCACCCTCTGTTGCCAAGTTTCTTGTCAATCTCCTGATGGGAGCTGAAGTCTTTCTGACCTTTTCTCGTGTATGCTGTTCATGGGATTTCATCACGGACTTACTTAAGGCTATGTAGGGGCTAAAACCTTGGCCTGGTGGTGCCAGTAGCCTCATGGGGTGGCGGCTATTCATCCCGTGGTTCAAAAAGGTCTTGGCTCTTCATCTGCGTTGGGCTGGGTGGAAGGAGTCTATTTGTCTATTTTCATTTGCAAAGTGATTTGGAAGAAATATGTGAGTGTATGGAAGCTTAGTTCAGGGACAGGATCTGCGTTCTGGTATGGAATTGAGATAATGGATAATTTTTAAAATTTAACCAGTTGCTTATTGAATACTTATTGATTATCTCGTGAGAATAGGTGCTTTACCAGGCACACAAGAGGTCCTTCTCTCAGGATATGTACAGATTGGTGGTGGTGCTGATCAATACTGAAGGCTTCTGAATCACAAATACTATAGTAGAGATATGCTAAGAATAGCGTTGGAGCCTGGGCAGCAGTGCCCCCATTTGGGGGAATGAAGAAAAGGCTCCTACAGAGCATACTTGTAAGCTGGAAGAATGACTAGTCAATAATAGTTTTGGGTATGGAGATGGAAATTAGAGAGAAGGAGAATGTTCCAGAAGGAAGATCTAGATAGCACACGGTGAGGAGATGAGCCAGCACAAGGTCAGAGACTCTGTACATTATGGCCATCTTGTACTTTTTGTCAGGAAATTCCTTTGATAAGAATGTTGCTATGGAGGTTGGCCTATATTGACAGCTGAGGTTCCATTTTTCTTCCAGGTTACAAACACTACCTTTTCCTGAAGACCCAGGCCTAGTCATTCATGCAGACTCTAGACCTCCTTTTGTGAGAGTAGACGTTCCCTCAGACTTCCCAGAGCTCTTGTCTTCTTGAAACTTTCAACTTGTTATAACCTAGTAGCTATTGCTCATGAATAGATTCCCTGCCCTCTTGGATTATAGTGCACTGGGAATCAGGGGCATTCAGATTGCTTTCCAGAATGTGTGCTCAGAAAATGCCGGGCTCCTGATGAGGGCTGGTCTTGCAGCAGTTTGCCTTTGTCTTGGGGATTGGTTGTATTTTGTTTCATTTCTCTCGACGTGCCCTTGCTACATTTCAGGATAATGCTTAGAAGAAGGTAATGGCAATTGATTCTATTTATTCGTGCACATTGGATTCAGCAGGATGTAGGTAGGGGCAGCGCAGTTTTCCTGTGAGTAGCAATCCATTCATTGTGTGGAGGGATTTTGCCATGGTACCTGCACATGTGTTGCTCTTAGTTATTAATATAATGAAATTCTTCCATACCAGGAAGTAAGTGGCTTGTTCATTAAGCTCATAAAATGCTTTTCTGACACCTAGGACACACTTGTGTGCAACAGTCCTGAGTTAAGGCCTGACATAGCAGGAAGCCTTAAGAGCTTGTACAGTTGCTGGAGCTGGTATCGGCTGGCAGGTCAATACCTCTGCCATGGGTGGTTTGACTATGACTCCTGTTTATCAATGACATTGAGGTATTTCCTTCTGAAAAATAATGGGGTTGGGGTAACAGTTTGTATAAACTAGAGTAAGGATAGTGAGTCCAATCTGGTGCTTTTATGCTGACTATATTCACTTAGGCACACTGCTTCACCTCTTCTCAGTCTCCTTGTTAGCAAAAGAGGTGTGCTAATTCATTCTTTTGTCTGTTCATTCACTCACTCCTTTATACACCATCCATCCCTCCATCCACACATCCATCCATGCATACATTCATCTATCCATCCATCATCCAGCCAGCAAACAATAGTGCCAACCTGGAAATGTTGACTGGTGGTGACCAAAGACATATGGGAATTTGGGTAGTTAGCTTGTAGTTAGGTCAGATGAGACACTGAGAGTAAAAACCTCTTTAAACTGCAAAGCACTGAGTTCATGCTGGAGTGGTGTTCAGTATTTACTTAGGAAGCAGGGGAGGGCATTTTTTTTTTTAAATGTGCAATGACATTTAGCATGGCCCTTCAGCTCCTCATTTATTTATGACATGTGTGCAAACCATGCGCAGCACCAAAAGGACTCTGGGAAGTTTCCACTTAACTAATATTTGATGAGAATTTCTTTGCTTCAGGTATTGCCCCTTTTGCCAAAATACAAAGAACTCCCACAACATTCTCAGAATGCAAAAGTAATGCAAAAATCTTCATAAAATATGTAAAAGAATACAGGAGAAGTCATAAAGACAAAGATAGAAAACGAACCCAGTTCTATATCCTAGAGAGAAATATTTTGGTGAGAATCCCTCCAGGCACCCTTATATGCATAATCATTATCTTTTCAGAAACCGCGTCCTACTCTTCCTGCTGTTCTGTAACCCACTTTTCTTCACTGCATACTGAGTGTTCTGTTACTGGGTGGATGAACGAAAAGTGTCTAACATTAAAAGAGTCTGTGATCTCGCTGGTTTCTTTCATCTTAGCATTCTAGGGCACTGTGAGTGTTAAATCTTCTTATGTTTTCTTCTTAAACCAATAAAGCCTTGAGTGCTGGGTACTTTTCCCAATTCAACAAATGTATACTTGTGCAGCTCTCACCGCTCAGTTTTTCTTTACATACATAACATTATTTAGATCTTGGATGTTAGGTGATTGGGTTATTTCTTATATAATAATTATATAACGACTACTCTTGTGTACTCAATCTCGCTTATGTGCCAAGTTGTGCAATGTGGACTTGTTTAGGAGAGGGTTAAGAGTGGGTGTCTTTAGATTATTCAAACCTGTAGAGACTGGGGCTCCAAATCATTTGCATATAGCCTTTCTTGTGGCCAGCCTGAAATAAGCTAATTCCTTCCTCCCACCCCTCACATGTCCTTAGCCCATGCACTCAGCTATTGTCACTTGGGTACAATGGCCAGTGGCCCATGTGTGATCACCTATAAGCAGGAAGTGTTGAGAGTATGGGTTTCTTGGGCTGATGGCCATTTAAGGATACGGGCGTTTGTTTTGCATGATAGAAGGTAGCATCTGTGGCTAGAGAGATAAACAGGGTTTTTGTTGGAGTCACTGGAAGGCAGGGTGACTTAAATGAATGAGTCGGGGGAGGGGAAGTAGACAGTCTCAAAGGATGCTATGGTTGCAGGAAACACTGCTGGTGCATCAGCAGTCTGCCTTTGCTTGCTCAGAGGCTTAGTTGGGGACAGGAGGAACAAGGCAGCTAGGGGACGTCACTGCACAGGTTGCTAGATGGAACAGGATAGTTTGTATTATGACTGAGGAGGGAAAACGTATGCAGGACAAGGTTCTGACTGTCAACAGACAATATACAGGAACGAACTGGAAATCCAGTGGACGTGCTGCAAAGATATTTCAGGGCTTAAAGCATTTGCTGTGAAGCATTAGGAGCAGAGTTCACATCCCCAGAAACCGACATAAATGCCCAGCGAGAATGGCAGCCCACCTGTAATTTCAGCCTCAGAACGCAGAAGAACAAGCTGGTTAACAAGACTAACCACTGAGGGACCCTGCCTCAGTGAATGAGATAGAAGGTTGGAAAGCTATGGAGGATGACTCCCTGTAACAACCCAGGGCTACACACCCAGGTGCCCACACGCCTAACAGTATGGATATAAGCACCTATGGACCCTCCAAAAACATGTGAAAAGTGGAAAAATCAAAAATAATAAGAAGCTCAACAGGTATGAAAGACTCTGGGAGCAGCCTAGGCACTGGGCAAGGCAGGTGCTGCACAACACGAGCTGTGACATAGTCACCACCTGGGCGCACGGTCCCCACTCAAAAGTTCTCAATCCAGAAATCTCTCAAAAAGGAGTTTTGTCTAAGCATGGCACAAAATCTTGTTTCAGAAACAGGTACCTGACTATTTATTGTTTTGTCCCAGATTATGTGCCTTTTTTTCTTTTATATTTTACTATAAGAAATACTAACACATTTGGTTGTAAAAGCCTGTCTTGAACTCTTGTAGGGGGTTATTTGGCATTTTATATCTTTCTAAAATAAGGGCAATTTTGAACTTCCTAGTAGGGTGGCTCCAAAGACTCTAAGACATGTGGGTTTGGGGGCTAGAGAGATGGCTCCGTGGCCAAGGGTCCTTTTATGCTCTCCCAGAGGACCAGAGTTTGACTTCCAGGGCCCACATTGGGCGGTTTACAAACACCTGTCACTCCAGTTCTAGGAGATCCAATACCCTCTTCTGGCCTCTATAGGCATGCACACGCACACACACACACACACACACACACACACACACACAGGAGAATACATAACTAAAGAATGAAAAGAGATGTAGGTCTGCGCTATTTCCCCTTGTTATGTGGCAGTCACTAATTTCACTACTTTAGATGAACATCTTCATTTGGTTTTTGTGCTGCCTTCTAACACAGATTCCTCCATTGACTCCATTTGACTGAAAATAAAGCGAGAACCCAGAGGAGTTTTACAATTTGCTTAGGGTTGTAACCACGACAGGTGGTGAAAAAAAGGAGGATAGAAATAAGTCTAATGGTCAGTTGGTAGAGGGGAGGACGGGAGTCAGGGGCCTAGGGGAGGCCATAGGGCAGAGGGGGGAGGGAGGGTGGGAACAGGAAGATATAAGCTAGGGGATAATATTCAGAATGTAATCTGAATAAATTATAATAAATTAAAATTAAAAAAATAAGTCAAGTGGCTCAAGAGGAATCAACGCTTAATCACATTTAGGATTAAAATTGTCAACATTTGGCTTGACTAAAGCCATTGGCAGGTGAACAGTTATAGTAAATCCAATTGTTGGTGAGGCTTGGGCTTCCAGGGGCAGGGGTGGGGTGGGGTGGGGGGGGGGGGGTGGCAGCTTTATTTTCTCCTCTCTGGGATGCTAATGAAAAAACGTTTATTAACAGTGGAGCCACTATTGACCAGTTAGGGAAACCACATGACTGACTGCTGAGGAGGAAAAGTTTATTGATAATAATTGTACTGTCTTGTCCAAGTGTCTAAGGGACAGCTTGGGTTTTCTGTACTAAAGTGTAATTTTGGCTTCCTGCAGTTTGTAATAAACACACTAACTTTTGAAAATCTCCTCAGCAGCTTTTGTGGCAGCACCATTTGTCACAGTGGCAATCTTCCTCTAATGTCCTTTTCCCTCCTCTTTATTGATGCCCACATCATCGGAGTGAAGAATCCTAAACCCTGACAAAATAGAAATAGATCTCTTTTATTGCTGCTTTTCAACATTCACTTGTCTTGGTTAGAGAGCTGGACTCGATTCATTTGATGGAATGGGTGTGTCCTGAAGCTTTACCGGCCGCCTTCCTGCATCTATGTATCCATCACAAGGCCACAAGGCTTCTTGTCACAGCTTTCTTTCTTTGTTTCTTTGCTTGTTTCTTTCTTTCTTTTTGGAAATGGATATCTTGTATATATCATCAACAGTGATAAGATTTATTTATAGAATTGTTAAAATTATTATAAGAATCAAATAGGAATATTCATCATTTCTCAACACTTGAATATAAACCAAGGATTGTGTTGATGTGTAAATTATCACTTAATGGAATTTGGAGAAAAGTTTTCTCATATTTTTTCTATAAAATCTGAATGCTTACTTTTGCATAGGAGAGTAACAGATAAAGATTCCAATATGCTTATTTTGGGGGGCAAAAGGTCACTGGGGTGACAGGTCCATAAGAAACTTGGGACAAGTGGCTAACCAAAGCCCATGCTGGCCTCCAAGCTCTCTCAGCATCACAAATACCTGCTACATGGTCCATGCTGGCATCCTGGATCTTCTTATCCCCACTCCTACTCTACACTTCTTCAGCATCCCCCCTCAACTTTTGACTCCATTTCAGTTATGCACACTTGGCCCTCTCTCTTTTGCTGCCTCCCCCCACCACCCCCTGCTGCTGTATCATGGCTCAGTCCCTTATGTAGGACATGCTTTCTATTACTTTCTCTCCCTGCTCTGGACTCTTCCAAATGCCTCTGTGTGTACTCTCCCTCATAGCTACAATAAAAACCTTTCCCTCAACCATACCTTGGCATGGTCATGTCCTCGCCTAATATATTGGGTTAACTAATATTGTTGCAGCCTGGTGGCGGTAAGATGGACCTTTGTTTTCCCCTATTGTCCATTCTGCACTTTTGTGCTTCCCTTTCTGGGCTGTAAATTACCTCAAGGTACAAAGCATTGGTCCCTGGGATTCAGGCATATGATCCCAGGCCCCATCAATCAGATGCTCGTGTTTGAGATTTGGATTAGAAGCCTATGCCATAAGTAAGCAGGTACCACCTAACAGACAGGTCTGTTAATTAAAGAGAGCAGTGGCAGGGTTTGAGGAAGTGACCTCTGGCCTCCAAGGTGGTAGAGAAGCTACTCTGTTCAATGGCAGGCTCTCCTCAGGGGCTAGCCATGGTGAGTTGGGTACAGCCCCTCCCAGATGTGTAGAATTTGAGCCTGGTTTTTGGGACTCCCTGGGACTCTGAAACTCATGCCCTTTTCTACTTAATCTAGCCAGAGAGGGATTCTGTGTTAGCATCAACGAATTCAGTTTTATGATTGGAGTGGGAGGGTACTGACCAGGGGACAGATGCTTCATGAGCATATTCTGTCAGCTGTTGAAAGGCATCAGTAAGACAAGGATGTTTGCCAGATCATTCTTAAAGGTTCACAGTTTACTTCGAGTGATTGAGTGTTGATAAAGCCTCTAGGAGAGGGTGATGCACAGGCAGGCAAGATGCTTCCAAGGGAAATGGAAACAGGGCAAGAAATGGCTATGAGTTAGGAACTCACCTATAAGCTCAGGGACAGGATCTCCTAGCAATTAAAAGGTGAGCTATAAAGAGGACTTGGTTACAGGAATTCTTTCTGGAATTATCCAGCTTCTTGGTTTGAACAATATTAAACACTGGTTGAAGAAAACAACAAAGAGTCTCACTAGACACACACGATTTGACTCTTGTCTCTCATGGACCTCCTATTTATTGTGTGCCCATGGTGTACCACATGAAAGAGGTGGGGAAGGAAGAGAGAGAGAGGAGGGAGGGTGGTCCTGATGCTCTTACTGAGGGGTAGGGAGGGAAAGAGATGGAGATAGATGATAGAGATAGATAGATAGATCATAGATAGATGAATGATAGAGAGACAGAAAAATATATTGGGAAACAGATACACACACACACAGAATCAGAGAGAGACACAGACAGACAGACAATCAGACAGACAGGAGGAGAGAGAGAGAGAGAGAGAGAGAGAGAGAGAGAGAGAGAGAGAGAGAGAATATCCAACCAGAGCTGTGTGCCCTGAGTCTCTAAAGCATTTCTTATACATGCAGACTTAGGATAACAGCCTCACTGTTTCCAGTTAGTGAAGACTGGAGAAGTTACACAGTTTCACTACAATAACATGGTCAGTAAAACTGAGAAGTGAACTTAATTCTGCTTCCAGAATCTTGTCTGCTTCCCAGGGCATCAGTCCTTTACCTGACAGAATTCATGTCAATGTGGACAGAAACTTCTCAGAAATATCATTGCCTCAGGGCTGAAGACACGGCTCATTGGCTGCTCTTGCCAAGGACCGGGGTTTGGTTCCCAGCACCCACATGGCAGCTCAAACCACCTGTAACTCCAGGCCCAGGGGATCTAGTGCCCTCTTCTGGCTTGTAAGTGTACATACATATGTTCATGCACATAACATAAATTAATTAATAAAAGATCACTGCATCTTTTATAGGAAGGAATTCCAAAGCAAGGATGGATTAGATCAGTTAATATAGAGGCGAGCCTCCATTATCCAGGCCCGGAGGCTTTTCTACTACTCTACAACTCTATTTAAGTTGGCCCTAACTTATAGTTTGAGTATAGTAGTCTTTAGCATGAAAAGCAGATATCATGGAATATGGTCCAAATGTGAGAACTAGAGGAGAGAGAGCAAATGTGGACATTGACTCACCCACTGGTTTCTGGGGCAATGGAATTAAAAAAAAAAATCTGGCTTCCATTATTCCTGATGCTATGATCTAGAGAGCAGATACGTGTGCGCACAACCAAACCACTCCTCACTGTGGGCCCAGGTCTCTTGTATTATGTTTTCATGTTTTCATAACCACAGATTTTTCTCTTTTCTATCACAAGTCTTTGGTATCTAGAAAAATGTTTTATGATGTTATATTATGTGAATAAGTAAGCTAACAATATCACCACACACACACACACACACACACACACACACACACACACACACACACACATACACACACACACACATACACACATACACACACACACACATACACATACACACACACACATACACACACACACACATACACACACACACACATACACACACACACACACACACACACACACACATACACACACCACACACACACACACACACACACGCCCATTTGAAGGGAAGATGAAAGAGGTACTGACATGAACTTTGCCTTAAAGGCAGGGGGAGACGAGGCAGAGTCAACAGTGGAGCTGCAGACACCTGAGCTGGGTGCAGAGTGACTAACCTCACAGTCTCAGAGAATTCCCAGGCCCCATCGCTTTCTGTCAGAGAGGTCCCAAGTGAGGCATTTATGTTCTCCAGGCTTCCTCAGTCTTCTCATTTTAAAAGTAGGAGTAAATTGGTGCATATATTAGGGGTTTCTGTGGGATGAAATATGATGGCATTTGTGTACCACTGAGATAGTGCTTGGCTCCCAGGAAGTCATATCTCAGTAGATAGGTGCTGCTCTTAATTGCCTTGGTTTTGATTGTGTGAGAAGGGCCTCCAGGCATTTAGAACAGAGTCCTGTCTAATGCTATTTGTGGGACAGCATGGTAGATCTCCTCTTGGAGACAGGGTGAATGACATCCACCTCCACCCCACTGTAGTTCCTGTTCTGAGCTGTCCTTACTTGGGGGTCACTACAATGGTGGTGGCGATGGCTCTGAAAAACACTTTGATGTTTTCAGTATCATTTATTGTTATCTTATAGGGAAAACACGCTTGTGGATGCTTGTATATCAGGAAGATTTCCCCCCAGATTGATCAGAGACGCATGGCTAATGCATGACTCTCACCCCAGTGCAGCCAGTGTGCTTCCCGGAAGCCTAGTCCATTCTCTCTCCTCTACTTTCTCTTTGTGGGATGGAGGGAGATGGTCACTGTAGATCTGCCTGGACCTCCTGCCTCCCTCAAATATTCCTTATGGTGTAGTACACACCTGCTGTGAGAAAAAAAAAACTTGTGCTCCAAAGACTAGGCTGTGAGGACAGGATAAAAGCCAGGACTTCCTCAGAGATGTGTTTGTCTAATTAGGCCTGCAGCCACAGATCACAGACATGACTCCAGTGAGTTACAGGGACAACTTTGTTCTTCTCTCTCAAAGAGGAGCACGGGCAGAGACTTCATGGATGATATGAACAGATTAATCATCACCAAAGGGATTGTAAAGAGAGTGATTTAATTTCTTAAATTATTGCCTCTATTTCTTTTTAAAAGTTTGCTCATTTCCCTTTCTTTCCCAGTCACCTAATCCCTTTTTAATATCCATATGAGTTTGTGGCTTATTTATATACTGTGTTAGGATCCACTCTCATTATTATTTTGACATTCAGATTGCCCCTTATTTAGTCAGAGGCTGGTCTTTTTTCTTCATATGCTCAGAAAGACCCTGCCTGGGTTAAAGTCTTCTCTACTACTCTGTGTCAGAGTGGCCCCAAGCAAGTGGCTTATGCTCACAAGGAACCTCATTTTTCTCACCTTTGAAATCGGGGTGGAGGAGCTGGGAGGATGGCGTAAGAGTGGGTATGACTCCGCCCGCCCTGAGGTAGTTTCCAGCACTCACACTAGGAAGTTCACAACTGTAATTCCAACTCTAGGAGACCTGATGCTTTCTTCTGGACTTAGCCACAGACACATAAATAAGAGGTCTAAGACTAGTGCTCTCTCTGTGCTTCCTTATCATTTTTTGAGTAATTCCTTACTTCCTGGTAAAAGACGTTCAAGTTGAGTATAGGATAGATAAAGTTGATGTACGGAAACCCTGCTAATTAAAATAACACACACACACAAATGCATGCATGTACTTGCACACACACTCATACACACATGTGCACATGCATGCACACACATGCACACAGACACAAACACAAGCACTCACATACACACACGTTCACACACAAACATAGACACACATAGGCACAGACACACACAGACACACATAGGCACAGACACACACACACACACACACACACACACACACACACACACACACACACACACGAATGCATGCATGGAAATCAAACTGAAAAATGTTCTTTCCAAAGTGAAACTTCTAGGACTAGGGACATCTAGATGGCTTACATTCACTTGTCAATAGTTTTTCAAATAGCCGAGTGTGTGGAAAGAAGTGACTAAAACAGTCTATTAGGATGGGAGACAAGTAACACAGTGGAAATGGCCATTGACCATGTGCCCAGGGAGCTGACATGTCACAGGGATGAATGCTGACAAGATGTCCCACATGCACTGTCCACAGCTTTACCGTTGCTCTAGACTGCCCACCAAAGACAGCCTATATTGTTTGGGGTGGGGGTGGAGGCGGGGGGCAGGAAAACATGAGAATTCTTTTCACTTGAAAACCATCCCACCATTATTCCATTCATCAAGAAAAGACATATGCCAACAGAAGATCAGCACTACAATGACAGGCAGGGCTCTTGGGTTTCACATGGAGCTTGATCCAAGTTTGATCTGTATGCCCCAGGGCTACTCGGGTTCGTAGTCTTTCTACTAAGTGAAATAGCTTTCTTCAGCATATTCTCCAGAATATTCTTCATTATTAAAGGTCTTAGCATCTGCTATGTAATATTTATTGAATGTTATGATGCTGAAGGCAAGGGGGAATGAAACACATGATGTTTCTATTTTCTGGGAGCTTTCTGGATGCTTGGGAAGACACTGAGAATGATGATGATGATGATGATGGTGCTGGTGCTGGTGATGATGATGGTGATGGTGATTGTTATGGTGCTGGTGATAGTGATGACGATGGTGATGATGGTGATGGTGATGGTGATGGTACTGGTACTGGTGCTGGTGCTGGTGATGATGATGATGGTGCTGGTGCTGGTGGTGATGATGATGGTGATGGTGCTAATGCTGGTGATGATAATAGTGATGGTGACAGTTATAATGCCGGTGATGATAATGGTGCTGGTGCTGGTGACAGTGATGATGATCATGGTGCTGGTGATGGTGCTGGTGGTGATGATGATAGTGATGGTGCTAGTGCTGGTGATGGTAATGGTGATAGTGCTGGTGATGGTGATAGTGATGGTGATAGTGATGATGGTGATGATGGTGCTGGTGATGATGGTGAGTATACTGGTGCTGGTGCTGGTGATGATGATGATGATGGTGATAGTACTGGGGCTGGTAGTGATGATGCTGGTGCTGGTGCTAGTGATGATAGTAATGGTGATGGTGATGGGTTTGTACACCTTCTCAGTCAATAAGAATGTTCCAGCACATGCAAATTCAACACCCACTACTCACCTTATACCAACAACTTAGTGAGGATTACAACACAATATTGTTTTACAGGAAGAGACTTGCCTTCTTGTCAATTTCAGTGGCATTTCCTGGGGTTGGGTAGCATAACAATACTTTGGGTTCAGATTGCACAGAAAAACAATGCTCAAGTCACCCTCTGTGGTGGAATTTTGTTCAGTGGTTATATTGAACACTGGCACTGACGTATAGAGGCTAAGTGCTAAGGGTTCAGAGTAGTGTCTTGGCTTCATCACCTAAGGCTGATTGAGTCTGGACAAGTACCCTGAGCCCCCAGTCTGGAAAATAGAGATGGTTGTTCCTGCTTTGTAGAATAGCTTTGTAGACAAAATGAGGCAAGTGTCTAAAAGTGTTTGGGATATTTCCTGGACATAAGAGCTCAAATGAATTGCTACTGTTGTTTTCTATTATTGTTGCTATTGTTACCATTATTTCATCACTCATGTAGACTCCAATTCAGTAGCTTTTCGGGGGGGGGGGGCAGAAACTTCTGTGCATCTTAGGCATGAGAACATCTCTCAGGAGCTATTGTGAGGTTTGGGTTCATGTCAGGGACCCTGATTATCCCGGGGCTCCTGGGGCATCAGCTTCTCCTGGGGCATCAGCTTCTCCTGGCACTTAGTTGCTTGGTGTTTATCAAGATTCAGCTTCTCTGTCTCTGCTTTGCCTGCTGGTGCCACCACCACTGAGTCACCTTCTACTCCTCTCTACCTGCTCTCTTCCGTTGGCACAGAATGCAGGACAGGAAGTGGTCCTCTTTTGCGTTTCCTCACTGTGGTCTCAGTAGTCTGCCTTTCCCTGGATGGATTTTAAGATTCTGCCTCATTACCAGCTTCTAAAGCTATGGCTCTCAACCTGTGGGTGGATACCCCTTGTGTGTGTGTGGGTCAACTATCAGACATCCTGCATACCAAATATTTACATTATGATTCATAACAATAGAAAAATTACAGTTGTGAAATATCGACAAAGTAATTTTAAGGCTGGGACTCACCACAAGATGAGGAACTAACTGTATTGGAGGGTCACAGCATGAGGAAGGCTGAGAACCACTGGCCTAACGTCTCTCCAATTTGAGTTTGAATTCTTTCACCCATCTGGCTAGATGCTGTCATGATTGTCCCCAGAATGTTTGTTCACCCGTGGTCCATGGCTTATGGGCGAGTTAATATGTTTCTAGAATGTCCTGATCTTGTTACCTCTGAAGGTCACAGGCAACCTCAAGCTTGGCCTTTTAGCCCTGTGGGTACAGGGATGAGCAGAGGCCCCACACAAAGTCACCTTAATTCCAGACCCATGAGAGAGGAGGCAGCTCTAGCCTGTAGGATAGAATCCACTTTTATATATCACACAGCTTCGTCAATTGCTTTCATTTTCCCACCTGTAATAATCAGCAACTAATTCTTTCTGGCTCTTTATTTAGTAATAAGCTTAGGTTTTTTTTTCTTTTAAAGATGTTTTTCTGTGATTATCAAAGTGATTTATGAGCTTTACTGAGAAGTTGTAAAACGTAAAAAAGAAATGTCAATGGTAAATGCCATACTAGTAACTTTATTACCTGAGGCCTCTATTTCTTCATTTAAAAGGTGTGTGTGTGTGTGTGTGTGTGTGTGTGTATGTGTGTGTGTGTTAACAGTTTTTGTTACTTTCAAGATCATGGAGGCTGAATGACATCTATGCAACACGTCTGCTCTAGGGAGTGAACACTGATGCTATTTTAAGAGGCACACTGCAATGAATCTCTGTACTCCATGAGCAGAAGGGCACTTTTCTTCCATCCGTGTGCCCCTTAAGAACAAAGAGGCAAAACCTAAGGGTTTCAAAACACCCAAATCCCCGAAGAGGTACCCAGATACTTATTTTGTCAGGGAACTCTAGACTAGCTGAGTTTACCCAGGGAAGTGGCCTTGTAGGACAGCATTTTCTCCTAAAGCTTCACACAGGCTGGACTTCTGTATCATTAGGTTGTTTGTAGAAAAAGCTACAGAATGTTGGCCTTGGGGCATTTAGTCTCCTTTTGTTCAACTGTTGAGTTATGACCAGGAGTTGAAGTCCAGTCACCGAGTCTTGACATTCAATGCAACTGTTTCTAAGATGATTTCTCTGAGCAATGCCCACCAAGACAAGCCCAGGATTAAAATCTACAGGCAATTTAAATATGTTGTTTGTGTCAGTGTCGTTTTCAGAAAACAGATAAATCGAATAGGCTTTACGTAATCCAAAGTCATTTCCTAAAATGAGGAAAGCAGCTTTAATGTTCAGAGTAATTAATTTCCTCTTTTTTGAGAGACGATCATATTGCCAGGCTGTAGCTTGGATGCCAACAACTGTATCGCTGAGAAAAGAGCACACCAACCCATCTGTTTTGAGGCCTCTTAGGCAAGCTAAGGCTAGGATGAGTGTGTGCGTGTGCTGCCTCGTGGTCTGAAGCTGTGGTCCCTGCAGAACTGATACCCGATTGTTCTGATGCTCCGACAGAATTCACAGTCGGAGTACAATTGGTTTTGTTGTTGAGCCAGCCAGGGGATCACTGCATTCTGCGAGACTTCTGGAGACTCTTATTACGTATTAATTAGTGAAATGGAAACCATGGAGCCGATGACACTGCGTTTACCCTGATTCTTTCCATGCGCATTTCAAAATGGAACCCTTTCTGGTGAAGGATGTATTTGTGACTCCTAAGGTGTGGATCAGAAAGATACTGGTAGTTTGGGTCTTCCAGTGTGACTATGTAGTGGAGAGTGATTTGAGAAATGCCTGGGAAGGGCAGAGTGGAAAGAGTAGATGGCAAGGAGAAGATTCAGACCTAGCCTCAGGTCTGACATCTAGGACACAGAGGAGGTAGGAAGAGGAAGGGGGAGAAAACACGTTCCAAGCAGTTTCTTCTAGGTTGATGGTTAAGGGGGTGGTGACTTAAGTCCCAAGTTACGCATTAGGAGGGCCCTATGTCTCGCAGGAAGAGCCTGAATGAATTAACCTTTCTCCACTGTACTAATTAGCTGGACCACAGTCCTCTAGAATTGTGGCACTAACCCAGTGCAGGTCCAAAGGTGAGTCCAGGGGCATTGTAGCTAGGCTGACAGTCAAGGGCCTCCCTGCAGCTGGGGCTCTCACCCACTCCACCACATCCATCATTTCAAGTTGAGTCCTTAGAGTAATTTAGTCAAGGCTTTTGGAAAATGAATAGTCACGCTGTGCCCTGGGGGATCTGCTTTTTCTACTTCACTTAACTGCTGCAACACACACACACACACACATGCAAAAGCTCTTTATAGTCTCTAAACACTAACCCTAGCCCTAACCCTAACTCTAACCTTAATCCTAACCCTATCTGTAGGGCACTCATTATGGGGTGACAGGCGCATCAGCTGCTGAAATGACTCCATGCTCTGTCTTCATCCTCACTGCCCCAATTTCCTACAGGTATAGTATAGTTCTGGGTATCTTAGCACAGTGTCAGCCAAGCATCTCAGTACAGGGCCAGGCATCTTAGCACAGGGCCAGACATCTTAGCACAGGGCCAGGCATCCTAGCACAGGGCCAGGCATCCTAGTACAGGGCCAGGCATCTTAGCACAGGGCCAGGCATCTTAGTACAGGGCCAGGCATCTCAGTACAGGGCCAGGCATCTTAGCACAGGGCCAGACATCTTAGCACAGGGCCAGGCATCTTAGCACAGGGCCAGGCATCTCAATACAGGGCCAGGCATCTTAGCACAGGGCCAGGCATCTTAGCACAGGGCCAGGCATCTTAGTACAGGGCCAGGCATCTCAGTACAGGGCCAGGCATCTTAGCACAGGGCCAGACATCTTAGCACAGGGCCAGGCATCTTAGCACAGGGCCAGGCATCTTAGTACAGGGCCAGGCATCTTAGCACAGGGCCAGGCATCTTAGCACAGGGCCAGGCATCTTAGCACAGGGCCAGGCATCTTAGTACAGGGCCAGGCATCTTAGTACAGGGCCAGGCATCCTAGTACACAGGGCCAGGCATCTTAGCACAGGGCCAGGCATCTTAGTACAGGGCCAGGCATCTTAGTACAGGGCCAGGCATCTTAGTACAGGGCCAGGCATCTTAGCACAGGGCCAGGCATCTTAGTACAGGGCCAGGCATCTTAGCACAGAGCCAGGCATCTTAGTACAGGGCCAGGCATCTTAGCACAAGGCCAGGCATCTTAGCACAGGGCCAGGCATCTTAGTATAGGACCAAGCATCTTAGTACAGGGCCAGGCATCTTAGTATAGGACCAGGCATCTTAGTATAGGGCCAGGCATCTTAGCACAGGGCCAAGCATCTTAGTACAGGTCTAGGCATCTTAGTGCAGGTCTAGGCATATAATAGATACTTGGGAATGTTTGCTGAATCATGATACCAAGTTTTGAAACAGCTCAAAAGAAACAGGTTGTAACCAAAGCTGAATATGGAGTAATGACATAGACAGAGAGATGCTTTCGCTCTGGTGGGTGGCCGAGCATGGGGGAGTCATGTGTTACTTCTGTCTGTATGGTCTTACTTACGTCTAGGTAGCAAGCCTGTGTTGTGAAGGCATCTTTCTTTCCAGAGCGGGGAGGCCAGGGGAAAGCCACAAAACATCGCTTTGCAGTCCATCGTTGCCTTTTGCGTTTTTGAAAAGGAGTCTGAAGCTAATTGTATCAGCAGGTCACACATCAGTGCTGACACAGACAGCATCATTTCCCTGAGCTGTTTATGTGACTAACTGCTTGAGTGTTGCCAGCTTGTTCCTTCTCCTCTCTGGGGAGATCCAGCCAGGGCTAGCTTACCACTGGGAAGGGAAGCAGGCAAAGAGAGGGAGGCGATATGTAACCCGGCAACTTCAGAGTTGAGGGCAGCCCTCTGGCTGGCTCCTGAAAGGTGACGACAGGTTGTTCTGTTTTGATTTGTGCACATCTGTGTGCCATCTCAGCATTTCCCACAGTAAATGTCTGTGGAACAAATCACATATGCCCGCTATATGATAGATCCTCTGGAAACAGAGGAAAAGTAAGCTATGCTCTCTCTTCTAAAAAAAGGGAGCCTTTTGCCTGATTGTGAAGCACATGTTGGTACACAACACTGCGTAAGATACAATTACAAAAACAGACATATCAGTGTTCATCCGCAATCCTGATACTGGGAAGGGTGAAGCAGGGGGATCATGAGCTCCAGCTACATAGTGAGATGCTGTGTCAGTAAAATAAAAAAAATTAATAAACGTGTAATTACTACGAAAGAGGAAAAGCCACTGGATCTTCGAACAATTGCAGATGTATGGCGTCCACATGTTTGCCCCAGTAGGATAATTCTGAACGTGATACAAAATCATAAACATACTTAGAATGTTAGCAAAGTATTCTTGTGATTTTTTTTTTGCAACCCAATTGTGCAGCTCTCAAGTGTGAACCTCGTAGATGACTATGTTGTAACGACAAGAAGTTAGACACACTTGGAAGCCTTAGGGCCAGAGCATCTGCTGAGCCTGGGGCCTGCGTGGGGAGGTTGTCATGGAGGGCCTTTCTGAGACCATGATGCTAAGTGGGAAAGTATGGTGATGTCACCAGGCACAGAGACGAGCTGTGCAGAGACCTGGGTGGAGTGTACAGCCTGGTCATCACTGAAGGAAGGTGCATGGCCAGAGAAGTGCAAAGAGGTTGGCCAGCATGAGGCAAAGCCACAGTTAGCCCATGTGGTATTTTCCTATGAGGTGTCCTTGCTCAGAATGAATTGCTGATGGCCCATTGTACTGATTTCATTTCTAGACAGTATCTATTGATATAATATGGTTGGGTATCAGCCACAGAGGCCTCGTTCTGTGCAAAGAAGAAAGTGCAGCAAGAGAGACTTCAGTTTTAGATGTAAATAAATGGTTTGGGGCCTCTGGGACTGTGGAGCACTGACAAGAGATGCCATGCTTTTTAAAAATTTCGCCAATGTTCTCCCTGACAGACTTGTCCGGTTGAACTGGCATCAGATCACACAGCCTTGTGAAGTGCCGTAAAACTGTGGCAGTGGGCTGGGTGCCTTAAAGCCCAATCTCCAGAGTCAGGTGCCCCCCAGATCAAAGCCGCACACTTGCCTGCCTCTCAGTGGCTCAGTTTTGCCATCTGCATACCGAGCACAATGGCGGCACAGCTGCTGCTGTGACCCTGGAGGTCAACAGCAGCTAGCTGACCACAAAAAGAGTACTTAGTGAAGGATAATAATAATAATAATAATAATAATAATAATAATAATAATAATAATGTATATTTATACTTGTAATAAATATGCAGTCAGCATCATTTATTATACTATAATAGATTAATGTAGTATGTTATAATTATAATGAACAACAACAACAATAATAATTACTATTATTGTTTGAATAATAAAAACTTACAACTGAATAGGGCGTGGTGAGGCTGGACTCAAGGCTCTGTCACTGTTGCTTGGAACTGGGGTTAGGACCTAGGGCCTCTTACACGCTAGGCTAGCGCTCCACCACTGAGCTCCACTCCCAGCTCTCTTACTCCTGATCTGCCTGTGGTTTCCTGATTCAGGATAAAACATGCAGGCTTCTCTGCTCTGGACCTCTTCTGGGTTTCTGTATTTGCTGATCAGAGCCCATGGGCTTGGCCAGGCTGAGCACAGCAGTTCTAAACAGAGATAGGGCACTGCCAGGCGGGTACACACAGAAGGGCACTTCCTGGGACAAGACCTACCCAGCGGGAGGGGCAGCTGGTACCACACACCTCAGTTGCTGAGCCTCTCAGTCCCCAAGGGGAGCTTTTGTCCTTCTAGGACCAGTGCTGGGTATTGTCTCTCCTCAGGCACACATCCTGGTTCAGGGAGTCAGTGAGTGTTGGCTTTTTCTATCTGCCTGAGAGCCTGGAGATCAAGGTGAGATGCAATGTTCCGTTTCTCCTCACAGAGCTCTGTTCCCTTCAGGCTGTGCTGTCACTGGTCCTTAGAACCAGGGTTCCTTGACTTGTCCGCCGAGATCTGGGCCATCGAGGGTGAAGCTGCAAATGGAGCAGAGGCAAATCTTGGGTGTGAAATTGCTGTGTGGCTGCAGGCAGGTTCATTAACCTCTCTGAGACAAAGTGCTCTAAATTTGATAAAGATTGCATGGTATCTAACTCTTTCTTAATGGATACTTGAGAAAAACAAACAAATGGTGGCTCTGACTGACATTTGGGAGGTTGGTAGCAGCGGAGGTCAGACGAGATGGATGGGGCTAGATTATTTCTACTGTTTGTGATGGTGGGCGGTAGGCAGAAGCCTGGCCTTTTCTTTTCTTTTAAATGTTTGTTTATTTCTTTCTTGTTTTTGTGTGACAGGGTTTCATTCTGCCATCTAGTCTGGCCTCAATTTTCTGCTCCTTCTGCCTCAGTCTTTCAAGTGCTGGGCTTGTAGGCCCGTACCACCACGCCTAGCCTTTTGATCCTTAACAAGATTTTTACGTCAATTTCCTCATGTGACAGAGGGCTCAGACACCTTGCTCAGTGCTGTTGGGAAGGCTGAGTGACAGGCTCGGTTTAGCAGCGCCTGCGATGACTGTCTCAGAGTGCTTTGGGCCATCAGAGCAGAACAAATGGGTTAACATGTGCAGAAGTATGTGCCGGATGAGAGAGAGCTGCACACTGGCCAGTCTCAGCATAGTGCGAAAGGAAAAGCAGCTGTCAGCCAGCTGCGAGAGGTGCAGGGCTGTCTCCGGTGGCCAGTGGGCAGCCGGGCACTCTGAGCACAAGCACTGTAAGAGTAACGCTGGCTGTACCAGGACCTGTCTGGTGCTGTCCACACCGAAATTCACTTAGACCTCAGCACTCTGAGAGGAAGATACCCACCGGCCCTTCACACCCATGACGAAATGGAGGCACAGAGAGATCATGCAGTTTTCTTCAGGTCACACAGCAAATGAGGCCAAAGCTAGACCAGAGCCGGAGTGGTAATCAGGATACTGTAGAATCCTACCAGCCCTCCTCTCTCCTAGGACTTTATACATGGTCATGTGATCGGAGGAAGGTAGAGCATCATACGAATAGGACTTGTAGTTTCTCTTTATATGCCCAGGGTCTTGCTCCACCCTCCTCCTTAATTTACATAAGGCCTATGTCACTGAACAAGTTGGGGTTTCAGGCAGGTGTAAGAAGCAGTGCATTATATTTATGCATAGACGCATATAGGAGTTCTACTTTATGACTTCACTCCCGTTATGCATTGGGAACCAATGAAGATTTCCTTGGTGTACAGTTCTGGTGTTTAAGGCCAATGAAAACTGCAAGTCTTTTCCGAGCCTCCTGTGCTCAAGGCCAGGGAACATGCATAGATTTTTTTTTTTTTTTTTTTTTTTTTTTTTTGTATTTTTAAGATAAGTCTGTGAAGGGCAGGGCTGAGACTATCTGTGACTTTAGGACTTGCTACATTAGGACCCTGAACTGAGGCTGGAATTCCAAGGACAGTCTCTCCTGAAGAAGTGGGAGGGCATGTGAGCCCCCTGTCCACAAGGCTCCAACTGCAGCTTCTGCTCAAGTAAGTTAACAGGAAGCAGAACTCCTGAGAACTAGGCCGCACCGGGAAGAGGAGGGGTGACAGAGGCCTGTCTCTGGGCCTCTGAATCTCACAGAGGCCTCATACTCAGGATGTGTGTCCTCTGTAAGCCTGCAAGAGAGCTGTGTGATGGGACAGATGAGCTCCCAGCTCTGTTTTCATCCTGGGATGCCAGCCGTGAAAGCTGGAGCACCAGATTTCTAGTTGGATTTCTTTTTCTCCTTCTGAGTCATCTCTGGGGTATGGATGACTGGGCACTGTTCATAATTGTGTTGAGCTGGCTCTGTGTGAGGGATTTTGAGAGCCTCACTTGACTGCACTAATTAAAGTTTTACTCTTGGATCTAATCATCTCCTCTTGGTTGCAGAAGAGATTAAGGGTATCAGACATGCAAAGGAAATAAAGCTGTTGGTGGAACACTTTGTTTTCCACACTGAACTCGAACAACCCTGTGCTTTGAAAGGTAGGAAGGCCTTTTTGTTTTCCTCGGTATATAGAGGAAAAATAACTAGACTCTAATTTTCAGCCCCTCAGAGCATTTTCTGAAAGGCACAGGATCCCAAAGCAAAGCTCTGTTGAAGGAAGAAGTTGCTCTTTGAGTGGGTGGGGTGGAGATATAAGAAGTGGATCTGGCCTGGGTTCAGAGAAGGAGCCCATGGCAGCCATATTTGCTGGGGTCTTAGCATGCTGGCAGTTGAACACAGGTGTGTGGGATGCCTAGACATTTCCTCAGGGTAACCTGTGGTCCACATGCAAATTTGCCTCTTCTTCTTTCTCAGCCAGTGTCTGAGATCCGTGTACCCCAGACATGAGGAAGTAGGATTTTGGTCAAAACATAAAAAGACCTCTTCCCCTTAGCCTGACCTAGTAACATCTTTTAATCCTTTCAAACAGTGCTATTCTCTGCTGAGCAAGTATTCAAATCTATGGGCCTCTGGGGGTTGGGGCGCATTCTCATCTGAACTACCCCATAAACGTAAATATTTTATAAGGGAATCCAACTCTCAATTATATGAGAAAGAATTAACAAAACAACCCCAAACAAGGAGATTCAGGTACAATTCTAAATGCCCCACCAGGGAGGAGCCTGCTCCTGAGCTCTGTCAAGCATGAGCTCTCCACCTGCACAAGCCCTCTTCTTTGTCAATGCTGAGATCATCTTGGCAGACAAGTCCCCGGCAGGTTCTAGCCAGGATGTCAGCACCTTTCACCTGGCCACGCGCTGTAAGGTGTGGCTGCTGTGGAGTAGAAGGAACAAGGCAAAGGAGAATGAGGTGTCCCTGCTACCACTCATCGACAGCGCCTTTCTGTTCTTACAAGCTGCATTCTTTCCTCCTCTGCCCATTCTGCTCTTTGCCCTCCTCTCTGGTTCACATCCCCTTTGTCTTTCCCTTTCACTCTTTGTTTTTCAAGCTTTACTTTTACTCTCACTATTAATGTGCGCCGATTGCACATGTTAGTGGGTTTCCCTCTGACATTTCCATAAACATAGATAATTTGCTTTGGATCTATCCAGACTTGCAGCTATCTTATTTTGATCTCCTCCTCCCTCTACACAGTTGCCTTCCGTGGCAGTCCCTCTGAGAGCATCTTTCAAGAATTGGAGTTTCTACTATGGTCTTTGCCTTTCTGAACTTGGCTTACTTTGCTCAATTGGCTACCTACTTTTGCTTACTTTCCGGGAAATGATATGATTTTGTGTGTGTGTGTGTGTGTGTGTGTGGTTTTTAAAAAAGATTTATTAATTACATATACAGTGTTCTGCTTGCATGTACACCTGTACACTGGAAGAAGGCACCAGATCTCATTATAGATGGTTGTGAGCCACCATGTGGTTGCTGGGAATTGAACTCAGGACCTCTGGAAGAACAGACAGTGTTCTTAACCGCTGAGCCATCTCTCCAGCCCAAATGACATGATTTTGATCTTTATGCCTGGATAATACTCTATTCTGTGTACACACCACATTTTCTTTATTCGTTCGTCACCACATGGGCGCCCAGGTGGATTCCGTGACTTGCTTAATGTGGAGACTGTTGCAATAGGACATGGATCTGTGCCTCCAGCTGTGCTGATGGACAATCTTTCAGGTACAGGCTTAGTAGTGGTATAACAGGGTCATACAGCAGGTTTTATTTATTTTTTTAACCTCACTATTACCATATGATTACACATGAGTTTCCCCCCTTTTTAGTGCCTTTGCTAGCATTTTGGGAGTTTTTTAAGATGACCTTCGCTTTTGCAAAGCGGAAGTCTGGTATCATGGAGAGGAATTTTTTTAAAATGCTATCTTAAGCTTGGCCCAGACAATGGCATTGTCCGGAGCCTATGGGAAGAAGAACAGAATGGCTGAGGGCTGGTGTGCGTCTTCTGGCTGAACATGGTGCTGGAACTTGACACCTTCCAGAACATGGCTGACTGGCATCACGTAGAATGATGGCAACCCCCAAAGTCACTGAGCCCCTTTTAAGCCTGCCAACTGCTGGTGCTCCAACGTTGCCCATCCCTTGACCCTCCACCACCAACCTTTGCAAACAAAAGGACCCCCAACCTCCATGCTGTCTTCTAGACCTTCAGGCAGCTGCTGAAATGGCAGAGGTTGGCCAGTGTCCAAGTACAGACACTTGACCCTTTCGCTACTGTATTAGTTACTTGTCTTGTGACAAAACACCTGACAAATACAACTTAAGGAGGGAGGGGTCTATCTTGTCTCAGACTTAAAGGGAGCCATCTGTCATGGTGGGGAAGGGATGGAGACAGATGCTGGCAGCAGCTGGTCACACTGCATCTGAGTTGGGAAGCCCAGAGAGATGAGTGCTGGTGCTCAACTAGCCTTCTCAGGCACTGAGTCCGTGGAATGGAGCTGTCTACAGTTATGGTGACTTCTCTTCATTAATTAGCTTTCTCTCATTAGTTAGCCTAATCTGTAAACTCCTTCACAGAGATGCTCAGCGATTTGTCTCCTAGGTGACAATCCTCTTAAGTTGAATCCTGTCTACTCGACAGTTGGTACTAACCATCGAAGAAAACACTAACCCAGGTTATCAGGCAGTTGGAAGGCAGTAAATTCTTCGTCCCCAGAGAATGTAAGAAATATGGTGGATTGTAGCAGACGGGGACACCTAAAAGAGTCTTTGAGTGTTGCATAGTACTATAATAGAAATATAATACAACATATGGTGTATATATAATAAATAAATAATATAATATAATAGCACAAGATGCTTTCCTGAGCAGTGGAGACCTTCCTGAGGACCAGTCAACGGGAACAGCTTGACTCACCCTAGTTAAGAAAGGGCCTCTCTGACCACTCCAGCCTCCTACAGGAGTCAGAGGAGAGTCCTGGTAGCACCAATGTGTATACTGTTCCTTTTGTCTGGCTTTGAGGTCTGAACCCTTCTGCACTCACGGCTTTGGTCAAGTGACTGAGACTCCTTAAGCTAAGTGTTTTGAACTAGAAGTGCTCTTACCTCCTTCCAATGCTGTGGTCATTATATGAACAATATTGCGCAAAGGAATCGGACCCCTGTAGGAATTCAGTGCATGGTCATCCGTGTCAGTCCCATCGCTGCTTATCTTGTTCCTCTTCTAGGACCCAGTTAGAGGGCAACTGTGTTTTCATGCCTTCATTGACCTTTTCAGGTCCATGCAGGTCATTCTTCGTTCTCCGAAAGCACTTAGTCCATACTCAGGAGAGCGCTTCTTCTTACACTGCGCTTTGGAGCACGTGGGTGCTGGTGCCCCCATCCACATTGTGAGTGCCCCTAGCTGAGGAACTCAGGTACATTTATTTTTGTAAACCTATGTGTGGCAAAGCACTCCAAAAATAAAACAAAAACAAAAACAAAAACAAAAAAAAAAAAAACAAATAAAAACTCATGTACTCTTACTGAGTGACAACACAAGAGAAAATTTACTAGGCAACAGAAGATGTTTAACCATGATGAGGAGAATGGAAAAGAAAGATGCATCAGGAAAGGTGATGATCGTAAGAAATGGATGGAGGCTTGATGACAACCAGGACTGAGGTCCCATTTAATAGAGTACTAATGGCTTCCCAGGCCCTAGAGTGGATAATTTACTTTTTCTCCACAGTTCCAGGGTAAGTCCTGGGGCAAGGCTCAGCCAGCCATTGACGTTTTTTATTGTTTTCTTCTGTTCTCAGTCTCAGACTGACTTTAACTCTTTTCTGACTCATATCACACATTTTACGCTGGGGACAAAGAAGTTCTAATTTCTTTCGTAAAGCTTTTCTATCTATATGTTCTATCCAACTATTCATCTGTCCCTAACCCAACATTCCTGGACTCTTAGTTCATACCAAATACTGTGATGGATAGCTGAGTTCAGACAAAACCAGGCATGGTTGCTGCCTCCAATCACTCAGCCTCTAAAGGAGGTGAGTGATATCTTTTCAAAAACTATTATGTCAATGTGACAAGTCTTGTAACGAAGAAAAGAACAAAGTGCTGATAGAGGCCAGAGGGATGAGTGACTTGACTTGGCCCTCCCTGCAAAACCAAGAACACATCCCCCCAAAGGAAGTGGTGATGTAAGCCCTGAGGAAAGATTTGAAACCTGATGGGCAAAGATGGAAGGAGTCACCTTAACAGGAGTCCCAGCTTGCAGAAGGGTCATGGCAGAAGAGTGTGACAAGTTCAGGAGGAGGTATCCATTGGGACGAAGGACGGGATCGGAGGGTCAGGTGCTGACTGACGTGCTGAGACACACAGCTGAGAGGCTGTAAGGAAGCTAAGGACGTTGGTCCTGTTTGGGAGATAGCATGTCGCTGTTTGTAAAGAGCATCCTGCATGGATAATACCTTGTGTCTTCACAATAGCTCTCCCAGAGGGGCATGTTTAGTCTTCTATTTTACAAATGAGGAAATTGAGGCACAAATAAATTGAATATTTGTTCATGGTTGTGTGATTATCAGGTGGCTGAACAAATGCTTACAGGTAGAGAATATATGTCTTAAAAACTGTTTTCTGGAAATATCACACACATACACACATGCATATGCACGCAAGGACACACACACACACACACACACACTTCCACTAATCATTAGTATTTCTTTGCAAATTTTTGTAAAGTAAATTATTTTTGCAAAGTAAACAGGGTAAATAATAATTTCCAAATTAAGCTAAAGAAATTGGCTATCTTTTTTAATACTGTATTTTTCAATTTGCAAGCATACAATATTCCTCCATTTATCTCACTTTATAATTTCCAGTGTAGCAATCTCACCCATATACCTTAGATTTATCCTTAAGTTTTAATATTTTTATTCTCATAGTCAGTATTTTATTTATGATTTTAATTTTTGCCTTTGTTACAAAGATGTACATTGATTTTTTTCTTACTATCCTTGCTTATAGATATCCTGATAAATTCAGTTAGTAATTCAATTTGTCGGATTTTTATAGCTCTGGGAATTGAATGAAGCACCAATGAGGTGATGGCTGTCGTAGCATCTCATTTTATTCCAGGATCTTGGGGAAGGGGAGGCTTTAATGTATTCCCTTGGTTTGATATTAACTTTAAGGAATTTTGTAACTAGAATATATTGGATGAAGATAGTTCATTGCTCTTCTAGTTTTCAAAGATGTTTTCAGAGTGGACCAGGCTACAAGAAAGATAGAGAATGGAACAGGGACCTGTTGATGTCCTAGATGAGACCAGGAGATGTGGAGATGGGGGAGGGAGTGCATGGGTGTGGAGGTGGGGAAGGGAGTGTGTGGGTGTGGAGGTGGGGGGGGGAGTGCATGGGTGTGGAGGTGGGGGAGGGAGTGCATGGGTGTGGAGGTGGGGGAGGGAGTGCATGGGTGTGGAGGTGGGGGAGGAAGTGCATGGGTGTGGAGGTGGGAGAAGGAGTGCATGGGTGTGGAGGTGGGGGAGGGAGTGCATGGGTGTGGAGGTGGGGGAGGGAGTGCATGGGTGGAGGTGGGGGAGGGAGTGCATGGGTGTGGAGGTGGGGGAGGGAGTGCATGGGTGGAGGTGGGGGAGGGAGTGCATGGGTGGAGGTGGGGGAGGGAGTGCATGGGTGCGGGGAGAGCATCAGTGTCACCAGTGATGCTCCTTAGGTCAGTAATGTGCATGTTTATGATCAATATGTGGGCAAGCCCACTTGGAAAGGCTGAGTACTACATCACCTATTTGGAGGGTCACAATCCACAAGGGCATTTAAAGGCTCTCAGTGTCTTCCAGAAGAAGAAGATTTTTAAAGGCATGCATTTTCCTGCATCTGATGCCCACAAGAACAAATAGTGTTGTTCGCAAGGATCCCATAGGTGTCACTTACTTTTCTTGTCGATGTGATGGAAGCATCCGACAGAGGTGAATTTTGGCTTATAATTTGGAGTGCACAGTTCATTGTGTTGGCAGTACCAGCTCTTGTCTGTGGTGTGTGAGACCATTGGTAATATCATGGGGCAGACAGGAAGTAGAGGGAGAACAGGAGGCAAGGTAGAGCTATAACCCTGATGTCCTTTTGTTCTAGTTCGGGTTCATTGCTGTGATAAACATTATGACCCAAAGCAACTTGGGCAGGAAAGGGCTTAAACATCTCAACCACCATCCGCCACTGAGGGAAAGCAAGCTGGAGCTATGGTGGAATGCTGCTTTCTGGTTTGCTTCCCATGGCTGGCTTAGCTACCACTTTCCCCCAACATAATGGGTTTTTAAATTGACTATTTGGAAATTTCTCATCACGCACCCCAATCACACTCACTTCCTCCCAGGTCTGCCCCCTCCACCCTTGTGACCTCCCCCACCTAAAAGAAGAAGAAGAACAACAACACACAAATCTAACTTGTCTTGTCCATACACTCACTGGAGTGTGGCCAAACTCCCAGTGGCCAGCCCCTTAAAGAAAACTGAGTCCTTCCTCATACCTACTCCGGACAGAAGCCATCCGTTATAACAAGCTACTACACTTTAGCATCCTTATCACATTTTTAAAGAGTTCTCTTTGATAGTTTTCTGTCTAGGCTGTTACTTTTGGAGGGGGAGTGGGTAGGAGTGGAGATTGTCACAGATCTGCCTTACCCAGGATAAAGCCTCGTGACGGCCACTTGTTATAAAATCTGTTGGAATATCGATGTTCTGAAAGTTGTAGCTATACCCTGTTTTCCCCCTCACTGGTCAAAGCCCTTTGAGAACTAGACTGGGGCATCAAGTAGGCATCAAAATAAAGTCTCAGGTACCAGTTAACAGGATTGGAGGGAGATCAGCTTTAAGCACCGTCTGGACTGGGGTCCAGATTGGCTTGCAAATGCTTTCTTTGGAATCAGATAAGCTTGCCTATCCAGCTATAGGAAAGGAGAGGTCTAGTTGCCTCCGTGGCTTACTTCCAGAAATTTCGTGGGCAGACAGACCTCTCCCACTTCCAGAGGAATGACCCCAAGGAAGGAATATGAGCCAACCACCATGCTCTTTGTTCTACAGAAAGATAACTGAAGAATATACTGGACGCAGGTGGCTTAGGAATGCAGAAAACTAAAATCAGTAGAAGCCTGAATGGATCGGTGTTGGGACAAAGGGGGAAAGCTGCTTGTTCCAGTATTGACAAGCTACCTGTAGTGTAGATTGGCTGAAAGATGATTGGTGCCTTGGCATTTAGGAGGGTGGAGAAGGAGGGTGGAGACCAGAGCTCCGATAAGCTGGCTGGTAAAGAAGGCAGGATGGGAAGGATGCACCATTTCTCTGGGGCCCAGGCGAGAGGAGGCATTGGGGTGCAAAGAATAAGGTCCTAAACCTCATAGTTAGAACCTGTCTCTCTACTTTGCCTGTATTCTAGCCAGCTCAGCAATGTGTGACATGCTGATGCCTGTGGGGGTGGAAGATGCTTATTAAGGAGGACTGGGGGAGGAGGCAGGCACCAGCCCAGGCATTGACAGGAGCTCCAGGTCCTGTGAGGACGGCATCCATACTGATCATGGCTGTTGTGCAGCGGGGCAGGAGGGAAGCCCTCCTTTTCCTGGGACACAATTATGCCCTCCTGCCACTTTGCTCTTGAACATTTGGCAAATATGGGAGGGTGGCTTCGCCTGGCCTAGCTCTCCGCCCTGCAGCTCCAGATCATTTCTGAATTGTCTTGAGTTCTGAGAACTCAGAAGAAGAGAAGGCACTGATTAGAGTCCTTGGAGGTTTCTGTGCTAGACTCAGCTGATTTCTTGTAGTTGAACCATCCAGGTTCTTAATGACTGTCAGTTAAGTTGTAACTAACATCCAGGCACTGGGGCTAGGATGTATAAAACAAAGGCCGTTAGGGCTCTGGTCAGGGTTTGCCTGTTTGCCTTGGTGAGTGTAAGATCCTACATCATAATATGCCCCAGTAATTGGTTCCCACTGGACCAAGAGTTGGTATTCAATCCATTTAGGCCAGTTAGCTGGCCAGGGACCTTTTTTGACCCCACAGCAGACTGGCTACTTTCTCTTAAGCCTGAGGATTATGTTCCTCCGTGACTGGACTGACCTCATGATTAAGGAGCAAAGATAGTCAACTCTGTGGCCAATTACAGAGATGGGGGTGATTGGAAAGCGGTGTGGAGCTGAGATAAAAATACCCTGAGCAGGTGTGTCCACTAGGTATTCTGGATGTAATATGTAATATTTCTCTATTTGGTTAAGAATATTAAATTTCCCTTGAAGAAAAAGAAAACCCACTCAGTAAAGCCCCTGCTACGCCAGCAGGAGCATGGGCTCAATCCCTAGCATCCATGTACACAGGTGGGTGTGGCGATGTGTGCTTAGAACCCCAGGGCTGAGGAGGTGGAGGCAGATGCATCTTTAGGGTGCATTGGCCAACTAGCCTAGTCTAATCACAGAGCCGCAGCAGCCAGTGAGAGGTCCTGTCTCAAACAAACAAACAAACAAAACAACAACAACAACAACGTGGAAAAAAAGTGAACAGCTCTTGAGGAATGACACCCAAGGTTAGCCTCTGCCCACCCCAAACACACTCAGGAACGTGTCTCTGTCTCACCAGTACTGGGATTACACGTGTGTGCCACTATTCCTGGTCTGTTGTTGTTGTTGTTGTTGTTGTTGTTGTTGCTTGCCCTCTGGGCTCTGAGAACTAAATTCTGGTCCTTGTGCTTGCAATACAAGCGCTTCATGGACTGAGCCATCTAACCAGTCCTTAAAAATATTGTGACTGGCATATGCTCATTGTACACAGTGTGCATTTTATGTGACATGTTTCCCCATCCTTCCCATCTCCCCTTTCTCACCCCACACCTCCAGTTAGTCTCCTTTCTTCTACTAGACAGTTTGGATGTTACTTACATGTCATAAAACGCACATGTGTCTGTGCATCTATATGAAGTCTAGGATTCAGAAACGAAAGAACACATTCAGTATAGTCATTCTGAGCCTGGATTAATTTGTTTGCTATCATCATTTCCAGCAACTTATCTAATATGGATAATACAAGTCTAATTTGGATAATGTTAGAATGGTGGAAATACTTTGCTTCACATTGTTGTTTATTTTTTTTTTGTGGAATAGGGTCTCATTCTGTAGCTCAGACTGACCCAGAACTTGGCATCCTCCTGCCTCAGTGCTGGAACTACAGATCTGTACTGTCATGAAAACACTCATTTTTAAAAGATAGACCTGGTTGCATGCAGATCCATCTCTTGATAACGAAATTCTACTAAATATATAATAGTTACATACAGTTTAACTTTTAAAGGTGTTGGAGTTTTCAGCAAGATAAACTTGGTGTTCATCTCTGGGTTTGTTTCTGTTCTTTTTCTATGCTGGGCGTTGAGATTAAGGGTTTGGAAGACGGGATGCTCCAGCAATATGTATCTTGTGGCCTCTTGGATGGGGAGGAGGCAGCCTCGCCCTGCATTGGCCGCAGCATTGCCCTGCACTGGCCGCACCATTGGCACAGTTAGCACAGAGGCTGGCCTTTTGGCTCAAGCCTTTTCAATTCTTCACTGAAGCTGGAAAAGCTGGTGCCGGAAGGGAATCTGGTGACCCAATTAAGAAACCACACAACTCTGGCTTTGGGCAATTTTCTAATCCTTGTTCCATGGAGCCATAGAAAAGATATAAAATTAACTGTCTAACAATATGGGCACAGCACTCTGTACATGGTTCACCAGGAAACTCAGTGAGGTTGTCTGATTAATGACACAGTATGGAAAGCAAATTTAACCTAGGGCTGCCCTCTGAAGAAAAGCCTGGTGCTTGGAGGAGTCCTAGCGCCACCATCAACGAAACAATTAGGAAGTGGCTAGAAGAAGCCCTAACGCCAGTCCAAGCCCTCCTCCTTGATGCCACACTAGCTGTGTCTGGCACTCCAGGTACTTTGTGCCAAGGCCACAAGAAGATGGGCAGAAGCTGGTCTAATCCAGGCTTGTTTAACACTCTTCTTGTTTGGACACAGATATCGGAGTCACGGTAGCTTTCACCCTGAGGAGAGCAGGTTGGTATGGCTGTGTCTGTCTGTTAACTTCTCCTGGGTGGCCTGGGAGGGGATGTCACAGATGCTCAGCTAAAAAGCCTCATCTTTTTGGAGTTCCCTGCTAGAGTCATCAGCCCACAGGAGAGCGCCAGTGTGATGGAAGATACATTGGAGACTTAGGAGACAAGTCTTCTCAATGTGGTAGTTGGTTCCCATGCATTGGCTAGAAGTCCCAACTCTACTTTATAAGAAGTGAGAAAAGTAGTATTTACTCCATGGTCTGTTGCAGTGATCCTAGGAGATCACATGGAAAATGGTGTCTCTGTCACATGGCTCATTATAAGATTATTAAGATTCATATTACCTTGTCATCGATACTGTAGTAATCTGTAGCAAGCCTTACACTTTATTAACATATCTCCTATTTTAATGTCGTTTTTGAATTGAATAAAAAATGTCTTTGTGTCATGTGGGGGACAAAAGCTCGTCTAAGTGCCCACTCCCCAATTCTAGAGTCAGAGTCACACAGCTTCCCCGAGCTGCATCTTCCAGCACTGATTCTGTTTGCTTTGCCCTGTCCCCCTGTGCCGTGACCAGTGGAGACTCGCAAGCCACACCTCCCTCATGATCCTGGATGGCACAGGGAGGTGGAGGAGAAATCAGGTCCCATGGAGAAACCTTCTCATGCCAGGAGCACCCTTGACAACTGATGAACATTTCCAGGCAGACTGTTGATCAAACCGATTTTACCAGTGAGGGGCAAACTGATTGAAATGCCTGATGCATTCCTGAAAGATTTCTTCAGTTATTTGAGCTCTAGACAAGGTCTTTTGAACTCCAACCTTGCCCTTGATTAAGTAAAAGTTTCTAAAGGCAGCTCAAGACACCAGTTGGTTTATTTTTTAAAGACCCAAAACCCTTAGGAAACTCCAATTGACAGCAATGTCAAGATCTCTTTGTTTCAAAGGGGAAGAGGTACCCATGCCAAAGGATGGGTATCCCTCCCTCCCTCTGCCTAGGTAGCATTGTCAGCCATGCCCTCATGACTTAGCCAGGGGCTTCTGTGGGAGAAGCTGGAATGCCAGACCATTCATGTTGTGTGTGCTGGGTCTGCTTCCAGCACCACTATCATTGATGAGGAGCAACTTCCCTTTTGCAGATGGAAATAACTCAGCCTTGACAAGCAGCCAGCAGATACTGGCCAAGTTTCCCGGGGATATGAGGTTCTGTCTCCATGAACCAATCATGGCAATGAGCTCTTGAGGAGCATATGTATGGCTTCAGGGATTTGGAAAGGACCAGATGTGGGTCTCCTGCTTGGTAGCTAGCCTTTGTTTGAAAAGAGGCCAGTACCAGCTATTACTGAGAATGTTCTCTTAGACCATTCAGAAAGGGGGTCCCCTGGTGTTTGTTCACTGGAAGTTCCTGGGGGGATTTAGGATGATGGCGTTCCCTCCCAGAGGGCACTCATTTGCCACCACCTGTATACCAAGCACTGACTATGCCTACTGTTTACTTTGCTGCATTTTATTTCCACTTGGGCCATGAAGCTGGTACCCTGGTATATCTCCATCACACAGATGAAGAAGAAGCTGGGGCTCAGAGAGGCCATGGGACTTCTCCGAGGA
The DNA here is from genome assembly GCF_903995435.1 of Acomys russatus. NCBI lineage: Eukaryota > Metazoa > Chordata > Mammalia > Rodentia > Muridae > Acomys > Acomys russatus. The sequence goes on along the minus strand of NC_067153.1, from coordinate 25,171,945 downwards.
AGAAGACATCCAGTTCATGTCTGAGTGCTAGCATAGCCCATCCTCTGCACCTCAGCTCTGCTGTGCCTCACTCTCAACAACCCCTAAGCCACCTAGGTCAGGGTCCCATCATGAAGCTTGTTTTCACTACACCATCCTTCAGCAGTGTCCTAGGTTTGCAGACCTTCGGGGACAGGAGCTCCCTCTCCCCTAATTAAATCCATCCCATGCCTCAGCACTTTGTGAGCAGGTGCCTTAATACCTCATTTAGGTCAAAGAATGACAAAAGCCTAAGAAATAAATGAATAAACCAATCAAGTGGAGATTTGTTTCTTCTGCATGTTGATCTTATTCTTATCTCTTAGATAAGATTGAGACAGGGTCTCACCATGTCTTATAATAATTATTAATAATAATAATAATAATAACAAATAATAAATAATAATAATAATAATACTGTTTAGTGAGCAATTTATATTCCATGTACTGTGATAATTTCCTTTCACTTATTACATTGTTACCCATATGGGTATCTTGCAGTTAGGAGACCTCAGGGGCCTGTTCTAGGCTATGAAGACACTGCTGTGTTGAGAGACAGGCAGGCTGACTATGGAGTGGGTGACGTTGCCCACAAAACTCTACCACCTCCTCAGTCCCACATTCAGAAGCATTGGCCTGGGGTCTAGGAGGGGTGCCTTTGGAGGAGAGTGCAGTAGGGCTGCTGCCCTGTTCAGTGGACACTCCGTAGCCCAAAGCAACACACGAGAAGTGTGAAAGCAACCAAAGTCTCCACTAGGCTCACATTTTGGGCGAATACCATGCAGTAGTTGAGCAGGGTGCTTATGGTATGGCCTCAGCAGGTACCAGAGTTTCTTGACCTCAAAACCAGTGTGCTAGCCTGGCTCCAGTGAAGTGAGGGCTCTGCCAGGAGGCCTGAGAGATTCAGGTTCCTCAGGGGTTCTGGAGGATTGTAAACTAAGCAGATTTCCTGTGGCCTGAGAAACTATTGTCGCTCTCTCCGACCACTGCTCCTTAAGTTGGAGGAGACCATTGCTGTCATTAGCAAATGATGTCATTCCTGGCATTGGTGAGCCTGGAGACATGAGAGGTGCTGGGCTAGCACGATTAGAACCTCCAGCCTGCCCCTCTCATGTGCAGTGGTTTCTAGAAAAGAGGGATAACCTGGGAGACTGGGGAAACTCTCCTAACACATGTCTTTTGACCCCACCCCCATCCCACAGGGTAGATGAGGGGACTGGCCAGCCAGTAGAACCCACCATCTCTGTGTGCTTGCTTTCTCCCAGCAGGGGTAATTACTCACCTCAATGATTGTATTGTTGAGCTTTTTTTTTTTCTTCTTCTTCTTCTTCTTTTTAGAAAGGGAATGTTTGGGCTGAAGCTGAAAAAGAAGAAGAAAAACAAAGCAGAGAAGGGATTGATCCTCTCCAACAAGGGTGCACAAGGTGAGGTGTGAGGGTGGGGTGCTGCCCACTGCCCAGACCAAAGGGCTTCACCTAGGGGACTGTCCTTGTCTGAGAATGTGCCTGTCTGTGGGGCAGGGAGCAGTAATTGTCCTTTGGACTCCTGGGTTCTTCTGAACACAGGTGTGGGCCTGGGGGAAATCACCCACAGCCAAGCATCATTGACAAACAGGGGTGGGGTAGGCACCTGCTGGGCCATGGAAAGTCCTTATGAGGAAGTGGTGGCAGGTTCAAACTCTATTTTTGCCTTTGTTTTCACTGGGTAAGTGACTCAGGAGTTTCAAGTCTCCCATTATCAAATGGGCATGGCCTGTGTAGCCAAGCTGACCTCATCATATAGTCCCGGGGAGGAGCAAGGGCAGATTTCAAAGTAAAAGTCAGGATTCTCAAATGAAGATGGGGGGGGGGGGGAGGGGAGATTTCTATACATTGTCTGATTTAACAACCCCCCCACCCCCGTCTTACCAGCAGGAATTGTTACTCCAGTTTCCCCCAACAAGGTTACAGAGACACAGAGAGAATGCAAATTATGCATGACAAAGGCTGGCTGCAGAATTAATAAGGCAGGGGTGTGTGGGTGAAAATGCAAAGCCGTTGTTAAGAAATTATGAGGGATTTCAAGGTGGCAATAGTAGTGCCTAAACCAGGTAGGAGATGGTCCTTCTAATGAAGGCTCTGTCGTCTGCCAGTCAGATTGCCCTGAGCAGGGGAGAGCCTGTTGGGAAGTAACTGCATTGAGAAGCCAGTCCAGGCTGCCTGCCTTTCTGTGCTTTGAGCGAATTACTCCCTCTGCAAAGTGGGGAGCAAGCCTCTCATTGGGTAGGCAGTCAGCATTGATGAAATTAAATTACATCTATGGTTTCCTAGTAGACAGGGTTTGTATGGCTGCCTAGAGACTTTTGCCTAGAAGCTTTGACAGCATCAGTTAAAGGCTGGCACTCTGGACTATTCCTAGACCCAAATGGCACAATGGGTACAATTCATCCTCACCCACCCTGAGGTGTTTCATTGCTATCCACCACAGCTTTCCTGTATCTTTAAGCCCCACCTAAAGCTATTCTTTGCTCTGAGTAAAACTCAGTCTTATAGTGAAAGCAATGGACCCTCATTCATACTGTGGTATTGGTGGTAATGACTAATGATTCTTGGATGGAAAGGGAGTACAGTGCATTTTTAGTGGCTACAAGGCTCAAAACTTAATAGGAAGGGCTGGGATGGGGGCTCAATCAGTGAGGCAGCACGAGGACCTGAGTTTGATCCTAAGATCCCACAGTATGGGGGCGTGCAACTTTAGTACTAGGGGGTCAGACACAGACATAGCCCTGGGGCGGGCTGGCTAGCCAGCCTTGCTCAATCAGTGAAGTCCAGGCCAGTCTCAAAAGTCAAGATGATGGATGGCTGAGGAAGACATCTAAAGTTGACCTCTGACCTCTACATGCACAAGCACAAGCTCCTTTTCTCTCCCCCGCCCCCCCCCCCCCGTACCAGAGACCTTAATAGGAACACTTATTTATTCAACCAAATTTATAATTTGGATTGGAGATTTAAAAGATTCTGGATCTTTTCTTGGTCCTTGAAATTAGGTCCTGAGGCCACCAAGTTGACTAAAGAGATGGTCCCTTCCCTCCAGGGTCTTAGGAAATCTACATACATGACATGTTTAATAAGCTTGTGCCACTCCAGCATGCATCATATGAACCCTAGCAGTAGATTCTGTTGCCTGTATTTCAGAGCGGAGCTTCTAATTGGTGAGTAGCTTGCCCCAAATTGGTTGCCTGGCTTGTAAGTAGGAAAGCTGCCTCGGAGGCTGGGCTTTTCCTGGCCTCTGTTCAGGAGTCCTCCCTTGCTGACCAGCAGACAGGAGGCTAGAGCAGTCCTTACCAGCCATATCAGGGGAGCTATCTCTGTGACCACTTCTTGTGAAGAGCCTTCAGCCCACAAAACAAACAGGGCAGAAGGCCATCAGCCCCTCCTAGAAAGTAAATGGCATCTATCCTGCTGGGAGTGGCTGGCCCTACAGGGAAGGGACAAATATGGGTGTCAGAGAAGAACCATTGGGCCTTCCTTTCCAAGCTAGGGCTTTTGGTGTGTGTGTGTGTGTGTGTGTGTGTGTGTGTGTGTGTGAGAGAGAGAGAGAGAGAGAGAGAGAGAGAGAGAGAGAGAGAGAGAGAGAGAGAGAGACGAGACAGAGACATAGAGAGATTTGGATGCCCTTAAAGTCTGTGTATTTCAAGGCATTGTGATTCTGTCAAAATTCCTGTTATACTAATGGTTAGAGTCTAACCTATCTGTTCATTAGTTGCTCAATAAACAGTAACTTCTGTGTGCATTCATTCATTTGCTTATTCAGTGAACGCTAGTGGAATACCTGTTGAGTGTCTGCCCCAGGCTAGGTCTGGCATGTAATGTGGAGCAGATACAGAAGGCAGACAACCTTGGGCAGAACTCCTCTGCTTCCCAGATCAGGTCCCACCCTTCTTGACTTGCCCTCCCTCAGGATGTGTGACCCAGATCCCTAAGACTCCATTCTCAAGTTGGATCTGGCCAATGGTATCCCCAGCGGGAGTCTCGAAGAGGGTTTAAGGGAGCTTGGGGTCCAGCTGGCTGTTTCCCTCAGCTGGTAGAACCAAGTTACTCCTCTTAGGATGCTGACTCGACCTGAAAGTTGTCTCCTCTCTCTTCCTCTTCCCCTCCCTTTGCCTCTTGCTCCCTCTCTTCTTATTTGGGAGGAGCCCAGGAGACCAATTTCTGTGGTCTCCCTGCACCTGTATCAAGCTAAGGCCCTCCCGTCATTGTATTCAGTCACACCACCTGTTCACTGTCAGGACCCTCACTGCGGCAAACTGCCTTGCAAGCAAAGAAAAACACAAGGAAGATTAGACACTGGGCTGAGTGGGAGGCTGTTAGGGAGACGCTGTAGATGCTTGGCTCATTGACACAGGGACTGTCAGTGCATCCTGAGAGGGGATCTCATAGACGGCACATTCTAAGCAAGACTTTCAAAGTGGAAGGGAAGCCACTAGGGAACAGGTAGCAGAAACAGGAGCTCAGGGTGTGTGTGTGTGTGTGTGTGTGTGTGTGTGTGTGTGTGTGTGTGTGTGTTTGTTGTGAAGAAAAACCCCCTATGGATGAACAGCAGGTTAAGTCAGAATTAGGTCAGAAGGAACCCAGAGAAAGGTCTGGGTTGGCACAAAACAGAGAAGGGTGGTAGGACCAAGTAAGTGGTCAGGAGCAGAAAATGAAAGCCAGATGGAACAGGGCAGCCACACTGAGTCACGTGTGCACCTCCGATTGTTTTCTAAGTAGTGTGGGGAGCCACCAGGAGGCTTTAAGAGAGGTCACGTGCCATCATTCATTTTTGTTCTGTGAAGGCACCCTGCACGCATGGTGAGTGAGAGAGCATCTTAAATCAGTAAGTGAACGGGTGCCGGCTATAGAGAATCTGCTGCTGGTGACTTTTCTACCTTGAGATCTCTTGGGGTCTGTCCATCCAGAGTGTAAGCCTTGGAGGGAGGGGCCCATGGTCTGTTACATGCCTCTCCCACATCTAACCTTGCACATCTCTAGCTTTTTGAAGTGCCTACTGATGATTACTGCACATTTGCATCTTTGCCAGCAGCTCTGTGCACAGAAGGCTCAATAGTCTGCAGAGAGAGAGCATTTATTTTACCTTGTTGCTGCAAGGCTACAAGGTGCTCAGCTAGGCACTAGTATTTCCTCCGCTAAGCCTTTTGCCCGGCTTTGGCCTGAGTTTCGTGACTGAGACAGCAGTGGCTCCTCTTCACCCAGTCTTCCTCTCTAGAGGTACCAAGAATCTACTGAGGCCACCAGGCCTAAGGACACCAGCTCCCCGACAGTGGGCTGCTAGAGCCCATCTGTCTTCTGATTTAAGGTTGTTTGGCATAGTTGTTTGGTTAAACCGGAACCCAAACGTGCCCAAGCTGGAAAGCACATCAGGAACAATTCAGCTGGTATGTTTATAGTTGAGTCTCATAAGGCCTGGGAACAGCTACAGTCTGAACGGGGCGGAGGGGATGCCCTGGGCAAAGCCTTGTCCCCATCTCACAGGATGGCACTGAGAAACACTTGGAAGAAATGAGCTCTGGGCATGCATCGTGTCATTCTGAGACTTTTTCTGTTCCAATCCCTAGTTCTGCTTTGAATCATGGGGGGGAATGCCTAGATGACAAGATTATGTAAATCACACACAGAGACGCACATATGCATACACACATGCACACATACGCACACATGCACACACATATGCATGCATGTATACATACACACATATGCATACACAGTGGCACATGCACACAGAGAGAGAAAAAGAGAGTTTCAATACACAATTACACCTATAAAAATATCCTGGTTGCTTTAAAAGGATTTGAAGACACTTTCTTTATTCAATCTTCCTTTTGTAGAAGGAAAAAAAAACCCATGAAATTCTTTATGATTCATTTAATCTGCCTCCTTAGGCACAGAGCTGGAATGCTGCTGTGTTTCTCTTCCTAATGACTCTGTGGTACAGCGGCCACCAACCCTGCCTTAACTGTAGATAAGAAAAGCAGAACCAAGAGAAAGTAAGTAATAGGCATGTGTGTGCAGCAAACTCTGCCCATCATCTGGGGAACTGCAACAATCTTGGTACCCAGGCAATGTTCCCATGGATTTCATCAGAGTCTAGGTTAGGAAGAGTCTGAGGATATGACTGCAATCCTCTCACTAGGGTTCGCTAAATTATTATACATTTGTTTCCTTGGGGCTTCCTAGTAAGCTGTCCTCCCTAGGGCAGGTAATTTGGTAACACAACACAACACAGAGTTATTATGTCACAGTTATGAAGCCCAGATGCCTGAGCTCAGCATCCCTGGGTCAAAAACCCGAAGAGCCCTTCTTCCCCCGTGCAACTTCTGTTACTGGATTCAGCATCCCACCTCTGTGACAAAACTCCTGATGTGATGATCTGATAATGGAGGAAAGATGTATTTTAGCTCATGATTTCAGTCCATGTCTGCTTGGTTCTGTTGTTCTTGGGCCAGTAGCTGCATCATGGCAGTAGTAGTAGCACATGATAGAGCTAAGGCAGGGTGGAGGCAGAGTTATGACAGAGTCCCAATCTCTCCTGCATAGACATATCTCTGGTTGCCTAATTATCTTCTACTAGGCTCCACCTCTTACACGTCTACCACCTCCCAGTTGTGGCATAATCCGACCACCAGACTTTCAACACACCCAGTCTTAGGGGCATTTAAGATCTAAACCATAGCAAGGTGGGATGCTGCTGTGTCGTTCCTTGCTTTGTGGTCCATAGAGGTCAGTCTAATCTTTGCCCCCAGGGTCACTCTGCTGTTGCTGGTCCTGATTAACACCCCCCCCTCCCCCTTCTTGTGAGGATTCAGATGGTTGCAGTTAGGGCCCAACAGATAACCCAACTTATTCTCCTTGTCCCAAAATCCTTAGCTACACCTGTGTCTGCAGTGGCCCCACCCACCTTGCTTTGTTTTCAGTCCATGAGGCACCACTTGCCTTGCAGGAATCAGGGGCGAGGCCCCATATTTTTCCAGAATGATGTTTTGCCATTTGAAGCTGGCCAGCACATACAAGAATGGCCACTCACTGGGACCTTGCCTCTAGTTTCCTGACTGTTTCATTTACTTTGGAGACTTTTTCTTTTTGTGTGTGTGTGTGTGTGTCAAGGTCTTGGATAGATTTCCTAAATTTGTGCATCGGTTTGTGGAACCTTCTCTCTTCTTACCAATGAACAGATGCACATGCATTAAATTCTGCATCTGTCCACCTGACTCTTCTGTCAATATAACATCAAACCCAATGGCAGTGGCAGGAGCTATGGTGCCTCCCATGGTGGTGGGCACAAAGCAGAGGCTTGCTTACCATCTTACCCTAATTTAACAAGGTTCTCTTTCTTCGTTTGTTTCTCTAGATGGCAATGAGTCTGAAGCAGCACAAGAAGGCTCTTCATCCCAGGAAAGACTAGAAGGAGATTTAATTTATGACGATGCTTCCATCGCTCCTGGCCCCTCGGCTCCTCCAAAGAGAAGGTATGCTGTTTAGACAGGCAGCCGGTGCACTCACTTTGCACCCCAGGATGTGCCAGGCTCTCAGTGAGTGGGAGAGAAGACTTAGTTGTTGTCCAAGAGGACCCCAATGCCTAAGAATGGAAGAGAGTTCTGTGTCCACTCGGTGTCTCTCTGAGTGCCAGCCTCCAGACGCTGGCCAGCCTTCAACAGGACCCTGGTCCCACCAGCTTCGGGCCTTAAACAACCCTGGCTGTGTTGCTGGGAGACCAGGGATGAGCATAAGAGTAGCAGGCAGGCTTGGGAGCTGGCCCTTAGCCTGCTCTTTAATTCATCATGGTCCTAACATCTGTAACTTTGTGTTTCTCCCAAAAGAGAAGGTGTTTCCTAAACCACCAGAGAAGACTCAGAAGAAACTGGCTTCTGCTGTGTCCATTGGCTGCAACTGTGAAAACAAAACAAAACAAAGCCACCCAAACCAGTGGCTTAATATAAATTATTATTGTCCTTGAGTCCGTGGGTCAGTTAGATGGTTTTAGTGGCCCTCAGATAGTTGCCAAAGTGTTATTCACGTGTCTGGGGTCACTTGGCAGCTTGGTGATTTTTAGCAAGGTAGGCTGACCTAGTACTGGGAGCACTGTGCTCATTTCAGGGTGAAGAGTTTGTTCCAGTGTTGCCATGGCAGGGTTGAGAAGAGTGGAAGCGTGTGGGGTCTCTTGAGACTTAGGCGCACAACTAGCAGAGGTCATTTCTGATGCACAGAGTTGACCAATGTAAGTTACAGAGGCAGCCCACGTCAGAGTGAGAGGAGATAAGGGGCCATCCAGGAGAGAGGGCAGCTGTGGAGGTCACCAGTATTTTCTGTCTACTGCATTTGCTCATATCAATAGTTGATGTGTGACAATTTATCAAGTCCTTCCAGCCTTTTCCATGCGGATTTGTTACCAACAGTCACACAAACGAATGCCCCTCTGAGCGGTACATCCTGAGCTGGCATTTCCTTTCTTTTTTTTATTCTTCTCTCACACATTACATCCCAACTTCAGTCTCCCCTCCCTCCACCCCTTCCAGTCCCCCCTTGTACTTCCGCTCTCCCCCAGGTCTACTGCACCCCTATTTCCCTTTTAAAAAGGAAGCAGGGTCTCCTAGGGATATTAACATGGCATAACACGTTACAATAAGACTTGGCATTAACCTCCATATAAAGGCCGGAGAAGGCAACCCAGTAGGAGAAAAAGGGTCCCAAGAGCAGGCAAAAGAATCAGAGACAGCCCCGACTCCCACCGTTAGGAGTCCCACAAGAGCATCCAGGCACACAACCATAACATATATGCAGAGGATCTAGCTCAGGTCCACACACGGTCCATGATGTTGCGGAGCTGGTATTTCTAAGCTGTGACATCATATGTAGGGGATCAAAAGGATGTGGGAGATAGCTAGAAATCATAGATGGCAATAACAAACATGGAGGCGACACTTAAAAGCAGATGTGAAATTTTTGTGTATGTACTGTCACATCTCTCTCTCTCTCTCCCTCTACACTGCACCTTGACAATTGCTATCCCCTCCCCCTGGCTTCTGACACATCAGCTATTGCTAAGTATATTCCATGGTGTTTCAGGTCATTTACAGAAGAGGGGACGGTAGAAGAGAAGTAAGGAGTGATGGCCTGGCCTTCCTTCTGGGCCAGAACATTCTCTCCATATTGAAATCCTGCCTCCCACCATTGCTGGCGCAGGTCCCACCTCTGCACTTAGGTCTTTCTTGCTCCCTGAGCTCTGGGGAATTTCTTCTCTACAGCTCTTCTACCACACCCATAACCTCACGGGACATTTCACACTTATATATTGGATCTTTGCCTATACGCCTTGACCCTCTTTCCCTTGGATGGATTGCTACATCTACAAAGGCAGGCTTGGTGGCTTATTCATCTTTATTTTACCCTTAACCAAGCCTAGTGCTAGGTTTCAAATTATGAGTAATTGGTGTGAATTTGCCATTTGATTAATGAGCAAGTGAATGATACTACGTTTCTCTAACCTCAGCCACCAGAGTGATAATTCCATTTGTGATAGGAATTATTATTTCAGATAAGGAAATTAAAGTTAAAGCCTAAAATTGAGGAGGATAAAACATTCTACCTCAGATCAGTCTGATTAAAAAGCTTTGAGCTTTTTTTTGTTTTTATATATTAGTTTTTGTTTTTATTTTTTTGTAGCTGACAGTAGCTTCTATTGGGCTGAATTGCAGTCCACAGACGTGGGACACAATGTCACTGTTAGAAGCCAAACGAACAAAATTCAATCAAAGTAATCTCAGTTCATTTTCCCACCGATTGTTGCTTCCGTGGTAACAAGGATCCTTCTCCTCTGCCCATGATTACCCAATATCTGAGTGCCCAGGTGTCGCACATCTATTTTCAATTACCCGAGACAGTCCAAATAAATGAATTCCCTGGGGCTGTGAAACTCAGTGAGGCAGCGGTTTGGTCATCCCTTCCAATTTTCTCTTTACCAATCATTTCAAAAGCAATCACAACACCCAAAATTACATCTTCAAGAAAGGATGAAGTGTTGCTGGGTCTAAAACTAGCCAGGCAAAGGGCAGATCCTTACTTCGACCAATCTTTGCTTCTAACTTCCTGAGGAATCATCATTTCTGTGAGGTCAAAATACAAACAGCATGGAAAACCTTACATATAAAAAAACACTAGTGTTTATTCTTGCTAGACATTGGGTTAAGTGTCTGTGTGCATTACTTTATTTAATTCTAGCAATTGTCTTATGATATAAATAAATGATACTATTAGCCTCATTATTAGGATAGGGAAACTGAGTCAAAGAACTCTTAAGTCAATTGCCTATTTATATTTATTTCCTCAGAGATAGATAATCTGTGATAGAGTGCACATGAAGGCACTCTTGGGAACCCTTGGGAAAATGTTACCATGGTTTGTTTACATGCCTGAAGTTTGTTCTTACTTGAGGTATATATCAAAATGCTGTCACACTGTTTATTTTTTGTTTTATACTTGCAACAATATTATCAATGAGTATAGAACAATATATTAAACTTGATTTTAATAGAGCGAAACTGCTGACTAAGATCCATGATGGGGAGATCAAATCCCAAAACTATCAAGTAAGTGATGGGCTCATCCTACCCAGCATGCCCCAGTTTTCCTCAGGAGAACTGAGAGCACTGGGCAGAGGGGTGTGAGCACTGTTTTGTGTTATAGATCGCCATAACTATCACTGAGGCCCGCCAGCTGGTGGGTGAGAACATTGACCCAGTCGTGACCATTGAGATCGGGGATGATAAGAAGCAAAGCACGGTGAAGGAAGGAACCAACAGCCCATTTTATAATGAGGTAAGTCACAGAGCCTCCTCTGCGCCCACTTCCTCTTCGCTGGCAAGCAGAAGAGTGGAGCCCCCAGTGCTCCTTCCCTGTCTCCCATCTGAGTTCACAGCCCAGTGTGAGCTCTTGCCACACACAGCCCTAAAGCATTGCTAACAAGACAGTAGACAGGAGAGGAGAGGAGGCCCGCTTTCTCATCTCTCATAAGCTCACTGCCATTCTTAATAGGCACCACAGTTGCATTCAATGAACTTTGGATGGGAGTTAGAGAGGTAGCACATGTTCTTTTCCACAGGAGCAACACTGAACATGTAATTACTGAATTTGAAATAAGCATACTGTGTTGGAAAGCAAAACAGTTGTGGTTTTCTAAGATGCACAGAAATTTTAAAAGAAGACTCCGAAGGGAGAAGTTTCTAAATAGTTTCTCTTTGTTTAAAAAAAAAAAAAAGTTACCTGGTAAAATGGTGGCACAGTATATAATAATATGTAGTAGGGAACGTCACCTCCCTCTATGGTTTGGACTCTAATACCCTGGACTCCACCCCTGGAGGGATCCATTCTCATGATACTGGAGAATCTTCCAGAAATTCCCCAGCATGTGCAGGAGTATAAACAAATGCCCCAGTGGCAGCACTCAGTTAGCTCTTTTTACAAAACAATGAGCTCTGGGATAGGGCACAGCTGGTTGCTTCTGCTGCAGAATTTCCCATTGCTTCTATGTGTCCTATTTACTACCAGTTTAGTGTCTCATGTACAGATACTGGAACCTTGAGTCTCTGGCTAACTTACAATCTATTGATGTGGCCTAACTGAGGAATAGGGCATAGGCCCTTAAATTTGCATAGCACCAATTGCCTGACAACATGAATTGCTAAAAAATGCTGCAGAGTATTCATTAACGGTAGTCTACAAGGCAGACAGGCACAGCATGGATAATGACAGTAACTGAAAATCCCCAAATCACATTTAAGCCATTAATTCTCTTCTCTTCATCAGTATTGCCCCTGAGCTTTCCAGATGTCACCCCCCCCCCCTCATCCATCCTTTTGGCACGAATGTAATATTAAAGAGTGTGTATGAAAATTCTTGAAAACTGCAAAGCCCCATTCACTTGCCAAATGCTATAATTATGCCTGCAAGACTTGGTTGTAAATGACATTAAATTGTAAATGACATTAAATTGAGTCCAAGTGTAGCAAGTAGGAAAGCAAGAAATAGAACAGAAGGCAAACCCAGTATATTTATCACAACTTTTCACCTTCAAGGCAGAGGTCATCAGGTGTTGGAGGATGAAGAAGGGAATATTTGCTCACTAGCTAGAAAAAAATGGGTGCAGGTCCAGAAGTCAAAGACGTTAGAGAATGCAACAGTGAAACTTAGCTGAAGGCAACAAACATTGGAACATTATCAGCCCATAGGACCCCACATATGGCCATCCTTACCAGAGCGAAGAATTTCACTAAGGTGAAATTCCTGTGTAAATTTTGAGTTGCAAACATGTATTTTTTAAAAAAGGAAAATATGTAAAAAGAGTATATATGGACACTATATATGAAAAATTTCTCTAAAGGTCATACCTGATTTTTTGTTTTGTTTTGTTTTACTAAACAACACATACTTAAATCATCATCATCTTTGAGTTTATTTGTTTTTTTGTGGCACTAGGGATCAAACCCATATGCTAGGCAAGAGTTCAACTATGGGGCCCACACCACAGTCTTGAGGACCACCATTTTGAAGATCTCCTAGTATATCCCATGGTAGTTTACTTTTGTCTTTCTGTTGCTCTAGGAAGGAACTGTCTTAGCTGTCAGTGTTTGTTCTTCCCATTGGTTTGTCCATCCACAGTTTACCATTCTTTCATATCCATAGCTCAAGCCAATGGAAAGACCCAGGACACAACAGTGTCCCAAGCCTTCCTAGCATACCCGATTCTTCTTCCTCCAGACAATCACCCTGTCTTACGTCCCTTCAAATTCTACAACCTCATTTGAGAAATACATGACACAACCTCTGTGCTAATTCTACTACTTATATAGTCTCTTCTTCAGGAGACTCAAGGCATGGCTCTAGAGCCAGAAATAACTAAAATTATGAATCGGTGCATCACCTTTCAAGTTCTTTAGTCATCAGTCTTCCTATATACAGATTTGGGGGTCTATCCATATAAATCTTACATTTTAGTTATTTCTCTGTCTGTGAGCATGTGAACACATATGCACATGTACCATGGTACACATAGGGAGGTTAGAGGACAGCTTGCAGGAACCAGTTCTCTCCTTCCACGATATGGATGGATTCTGATGAAGTGCCTTTACTCACAGAGCCATATTGCCAGCCCCAAGGCAATTTGTTATCTCCAGAATTTAATATATTTTTCAAATATTAAAAATCTCTACCATTCATTTTTTTTCTCATTTCTTCCATGGTTAGTCTTGGTAATTTTACAAGAGTCTTTGAAACAGAAAAAAGAAATCCTAAGAAATGTTTTAAATGAGTTCACTCAAAATTAAAAATACTCCAATATACCCTTTCCACTGATAATTAGAAGCAGAAAAAAAGCAAAGAACAAACAATATCACAGGTTGGAGAAGATACATCAAAAACCACCTTGTGTGGTGGTTTGAGAGAGAATGTCCCCCATAGGCTCAGATATTTGAACAGTTGGTCTTCAGTTGGTGTCACTGTCTGGGAGAGGTCCAGGAAGTGCAGCCTTTCTGAAGGAAGTGTGTCACTGGGGGAAGGCTTTGAGTTAAGAAGTCCTGTGCCACTTCCAGTTTGTTTCTTCTGCTTTGTGTCTGTGATTGACATATGAGCTCTCAGCTTTCTGCTCCAGAGCCAAGCCTCCCTCCAATGACAGATTCTTGTCCCCCTGAAACTATAAACCAAAATAAACTCTTTTTTTCTATAAGTTGCCTTGCTCATGGCATTACATCACAACAACAGAAAAATAATTAGTACAGCTTCTTAGTCCCCCAGGAAATGAAATTTAATACTACTGAAGGTTTACATGCACACAATCCATGATCCGAAAGTTCTACTTATGTCTATTTTAGAGGAATACTTATACTTACTCTATGCAAGAATGTGGTTGGTAGCATTTTAAATATAATATATAAAATTATATACAAAACAACTGAAAACAACCTAAGTAACCTAACCCATTCCAGGAACAAGGTTCTTAGATGTAAACTAGGGGTTGATGACCAAGATGAACTTCATATTTTGCAGTACTTTGTCTTTGATTTCATTGGACCACAAGTGCATCTCTTCGACAAGATCATCAAAATCTCAGTAAGTATAGCATTGCAGGTGGTGGTACTGCAGGGAAGCAAGAGAGACTGCAGGCACTGGGGACTGTTTGGGGGCAGCTCAGCATGGTTAGGGATGCCTGCATTCAGGGGGATAAATATGAGTTGGTGGATATGGAAGCAGCAGGGTAAAAGTGAAAATCCCCAAAATGGCAGAGTTTAAGGGGGAAAAACCATCTCCAGAGAATCTGTACTTCTTGTAAGCAAGAGGTAAACTAGAGTAAGCTTTTGCTAAATGGATGTGGGAAAAATGAAACATATGCTACAAATGACATCTTAATTGACTGCCATTTTTCAGTTATATTTGTAATCAAGTTAATGTTGTGTTTTTCTCTTGGGATGATATGTACACTAATTAATCACAACCATTTTCCCTTCTAGTTAGTGATAAATAAAGAAAAAGAAATAGAAACTGGGGAAGGACCACATATGTTAGCCTCAGCACCGATAACACTGGATGAGCAGAGAAAACTATTTGGAGCATTTTGGCATTCTTGAAAGTTGCCTCTGAGTGCTGACCTCTGAACCTCTCAGGGGGTTGGGGGGGCATGGGATCTGCTGGAGGAGAGATCTTTCTCAGCCCCTCCAGGGAAGAGAAGTTTACCCACAGATCTAGATTGCAGAGTAGAAGCAACAAGAGCTCCCTGGGCTGGCCGGGGGTTATTATCCAGGTTTACCCAGTACATGGGCAGCAGGGATGGAAAGGGAAACCATAGATGCTGAAGTCATATTGTCCCAAATGAGAGCAGAAATGGCCAGCTGGACCCATTGCCAATGCACGCTATTCCGCAGAGGGATAGAGAACAGTGGGTGGCAGACAATGACACCTGTTATTCAACGTCAGAAGACAGCCACTTATTCCATAGAGAGAGAGTTGTGAGGCTGGGTGTGCCTGAGAGTGTAGGATTGGTGCTGGAGAGTGAATAGGTGCCATGTTCCAAGGCCTCCTCAAAGAACAGAACTCCTATTATATGTCAGTTAATGTGCGTGGAGAATGAGGGAGCGGTTCCCTCAACACTTACAGCAACTCTGATGGGAATCTCGAGGCTAACATTTATCTTGGAAATTCCTTTCCCTGTCCTGTTTTTGTCACTCACTCACACACTAGATAAATGCATAAATGCATATGTGATATGACCTTTAACCTCAGCTGAATGTCATTAAAGTTCTGGGTCCTAGTGCTATTATGGCACTGTTCTTCTCAGGAGCATGTGACTCTAGCCTGCTGTTTTGAAGAATGTGACTCTTGAGGAATGAAACATTACCCAGAGCCAACCATTCTTAGCATTTGAATTTCAGGCGTGACAACAAGGATGCAGAAGATATTTTGGGAGCTGGCATGGCTCCCAGTACTTTCTGCCCTCAGGATAGCAGCCACCTGATGAGACTGGCTCTCTACCAGCTAAGTTCATCACCAGGGTTTTAAGTGGCATCATAGAAAAAAGTCATGGCTGTATGCGGGTACACCTGGAATTTTAGATATAGGATCACAGCTGATTTGCATGCTTCATGCCTTCTTTGGGAGAAGACACTGTTTTGCTGTTCTTAAGTGAGTCCTGGGGAAAGAGACCAAAGGTTTTAAATGAAACACCTCCCTGTTACGTTTAGTACAACTTTTCTGCCAATTCATAAGCTGAAAGCTAGTGTGCCCTGGATGAATTCGGTGTTAAAGAAAAGGGGGATGACTCGCAGTCATGCATTCTTAGCACCTTGACAGTTGTGAGTCCTTGTATTAACCCCTGCCCACTGCAAAAAGCTTACCTGACCAAGGCAGGGAGCAGCACAGATGCATGTGTATACATGCCAAGAATTAGAAGGCAGTTTGACAGGAACATTTAGTGAAATAACAATCACGGGTTCCCTTCTAGGGCCTGTCACTTCCCCATCCCTGGACTTTTGACCAGGTTTATATAAATAGGCATAAACTCTCTTCTGGGGAGCAGTCCTTAAATTCAATCAGAAATTGCTTGCCTATTGCCATCAGAGTCATAAGAGCATGCATGTAAGAGCAAGTTTGTCAAACCTCCAGTGTGAGTGGGAGAGGGACCATTGAGGCTCCACGCCTAGCTGTGGAGCTATTGGCAGTTGATGACTTCTTGGGGGAAGGGGGAGCATCATTATACTTTGGGAGTATGACCACAGATAGGCTGCCTATGTTCTGGTGAGTAGCCCCAAACATAAGCACATATGGGCAGCATTAATTGGGTTCTGTGGGGGTCTAAAAAGGGGGTGAAGACATGAATTTGGAAGGCAGACATGTTAGAGGGCTCCAGGAAGAGTTGTGGGGAAGTAGGAGGGTGGATGTGATCAAATACATTGTGTATTTGTATGAAATTCTCAAATAATAACTCAAGAATATTACAAAAGGGGTGGTCCGGGGCGACTGGAATTAGATGCTCTTGGGACAGCCAGAGTATAGTAGGCCCTGGAGGTACCATAGACTAGTTTTTTTAGACAGTGCCCCAAAGAAGCTAGATCCTCAGGATGCTGTGTGTGACACATCTCCAGGAGACTAGTAATGTTGTAGTCAACCTCAATAGGTTTGGCTGGCACTCAGCTGGTAGACAGGTACCTTAAAGAGGTTTCCTGAGCGATTGGAAGAATCGTTTGAGGGTCTTGCATTCCATCTTCCACAAGGACCTTTCTCTTGTGAAAGGAGCTTGAGACAGGCCTTGCGGAGTCATGTTAGCCACAGAAAAACAAGGCTGGTAACAAAGGCAGCTTTTTGTGTGTGGTCTTAAAGAGCTCCTCTGCTGAAGCCAAGCTGTCCTTGGTTCCCCTCTGTTCTCTGACACTGGAAAAATCACAGGCAAAGAGTGAGATTGGATTTACTTTTTCTTGCTGCCTCTGGCAAAAGGAGCTATGCGGAAGCTCCCAGAGCCTACCACCCATCCTTCTTCACACCGTCCATTAGCTCACTGGATGATCATTGAGTATCTGTTATGACTGAGGCACTGGTCGATAGAATACAAAGGAACACGTCCCTTGATCAAGGAAATCATAGGATTTATTCTTAGTAGGAATTTCAAAGGCACCTCCATGACAGTGTGGAGTTCTTGGGGCCCTTGGGTTCCAGTGACAGGGTGTCACTACCTCTGGAAAATGACTAGATAATGAGGGATTCTGACTAGTATAAGAAATATCATACTTAACTGAGAATAGATCTCAACCTGTTATTTAAGAACCATGCAGGGAGCCTGACCCCTTTTCTGGATACAACATTCCCAAGATTTAAGATACTTCAGTCACACTGCCTTCTCCTTCTCCTTCTCCCTCTCCTTCTCTTCCTCTTCCTCCTCCTTCTTCTTCTACCAGGTTTCTCTGTGTAGCCTTGGCTGTCCTGGACTCACTTTGTAGACCAGGCTGACCTTGAACCCCACACTGTCTTTTTACTGACAACTCCCCTTTTTCTGGATTAAAGATTTAACGATTCCAGATTTCCACCTGCCTCTAACATACTATGACTTCTAGGCATAGCACCTTCTGTGCCACCTTCCTTTAGAACTTCCTAATGATGATACCAGCCCTGAGGTATTACAACATGCTGCTGTAACCAAGTTAGGCACTCTGTTGACTTCTGATGAGGACAAATACTTAACTTACCCTATTGTGCAGTACCAAAACATCTCCCGGCAACACTCAATAACCTCTCAAGAAAGTTATGAAAAATGTTTTGGAGCCTGAGGAAAAAATGAACAGTATCAGCTTGGGAGAACAAGAAGAGATGCTTGGAGGAGGTGAAACTTGTTCTAGCCATTGAAGGATGGGTCAAGTTTGAGCAGGAAGAGGTGGGTATTGAGTATTGAGGGGTAGATTTCTAGGGTTCATTTGATTAAAGAAAGCTTTTGTGTAGTGAGAGTGTCAGGCATCCTTCAGTAGGTGAGCTGAAAGGTTGCTAAAGAAAGAGCCACATGTTAGACACTTCTGGAGGCCACTTAGGACCCTTTGAGTTGGTGACCAAATTTCACTATGCTCCAGACAAGGTCAAACCCAAACAAGGGTCAAGTCCTAGGAGTCTCTTTGGTGAATTCTGAATCTGTTTCACATATGCATCCTCAAAGAAAAATGAATCACACTTGGAGCTCCATCTTTCGTAGGTCTTACATCACAAGCTGATAGGAAGCATCCTGATTGGCTCTTTCAGAGTGGATGTGGGCACGGTGTATAACCAGCCTGGTAAGCAAGCTCCACCTATCCATCTTGCTTTCCTACTCTCTGGTTTACTCTGTTCTGCAAAGCTGGGAGTTTTCTATGTGGTTCACTAAATTGAAGGTCTCCCAAATACTTATGGGCAGTTGGAGAAAGAAGTCAGAGAAAAGAGTGGGAAGGGAGAGAGGGGGAGGGGAAGGAAGAGAGTGAGGAAGCCTGGGGACTGGGGACATTTGAGAATGGCTACTATCATACGCAGCTGGAGGAAGAGACCAGGAGCCTGCAATGTGGGAAAGGATGAGGGAGCCATTGTCCCATCTGCCAAGGATACTACTTACAAAGTGTGTTTTTAGGCCATCAGTTCTGTGACAAATGGGCACTGCTGACAGACCCTGGTGACATCAGGACTGGCACCAAGGGCTACCTGAAGTGTGACATCAGTGTAACCGGGAAAGGAGACATCTTAAAGACCAACCCCAAGACCTCTGATGCCGAGGAGCAAATAGAGAAGTGAGACAGATCCATCCAGAGCCATAAAGAGGAATTATGTGCCCCACTTTATGTCTCTTTCCTCCCTCCACTCCTTTCCATATGGGTGTGCGAGTGCTGGCAACTCATGCCTTGTTCAGCAGAGATACTGCTCTGTCAGATGCCTGAATGTATCTTCTCAAAGCCATGGCTCTTCTGGGAGCGTAGATTCTGGCAAAAGAACATTGTTTCTCTGTAACAGCTTATTTTGAACAAGCCTATCTATCTATCTATCTATCTATCTATCTATCTATCTATCTACTATTATTAATAACAATTTTTGAGAATTTCATATAATGTATCTCATTCATTTTCACCCCCATTCCTCCTTTGCACCTCTCCCAGATCAAAGCCGTCTTTCGTATGCTGCCTCCTTTGTGTCCTTTTTGTTGTTGTTTAAAGAAAAGACTATCTGCAGCAGGTGTCTATTCCTCTGGCCCTTATGTCTTTCTACTCTCTTTTATGTTCCCTGAGCCATAAGTGTATGCATTATGTGGATAAGCCATTCTTGAGACTATGTGATTTAACCACATGTAGCTGGTTGGTTTTCTTTTTTTCATGTGAAACAAAAATCATACTTTCAACCACTGGTTTATAACAAAAAAAGGGTTAAATTCTATAAAAAAAAAAAAAAAACTAGAAGGAAAATTTGGTTTACTGATGAATCCCAGGGGTTCTCTATATCCGGATTTTTTTCTGCCTTCAACCTGTACCTGCCTTTTCTTCCTCCTCTTGGCTGACAGACTTTTTCATTTTCTTTTCTCCCCCTTAGGAACCTTTTGATCCCTCAAGGATTTCCATCAGAGAGACCTTGGGCTAGGTTCTACGTGAGACTCTACAGAGCAGAAGGCTTACCCAAAATGAATTCCAGCATTATGGCAAATGTCACCAAAGCATTTGTGGGTGACAGCAAGGACCTTGTGGATCCCTTCGTGGAGGTGTTCTTTGCTGGGCAGACGGTGAGGAAACCTCATCACCAGGAGTGGCAATTATGCCCTGCTCTGAATACAGAACATTTTTAATCAAATGAAATTAAGTTAAGAGTGTCTCAGGGAAAACCTTGTCACAAGAAGGGAAGGAGTAGAGCCTGGTGGCGCATGCCTGTAATCCCAGCACTCGGGAGGCAGAGTTTGTGAGTTCGAGGCCAGTCTGGTCTACAAAGTGAGTCCAGGACAGCCGGGGCTACACAGAGAAGCCCTGTATCAAACAACAACAAACAAACAAACAAAACAAAAGGAGGGAGGAGTTAGGTACAAGAGGTGCAAAGGAGGGTTGCCCACTCACGCCTCACTGAGGATTGTGGAAAGGAGCTGGATGCATTGCAACTTAAGGCTGTGTAGGAAAACATCTTTCCTCACCAATGGCTACTACTCTAGACAAGAACCAGGTCCTGTGGGATTACTACTCTCCCCTACCCCATCTTACAAAGTTCCCAACAATCCTTCTCCTACATAAACCTCGATACCTGTGACCCTTTCTTAGGAGCCATCAGAAGAATCAAGCCAAGGGTCATGGTCAAAGCTGCACTCTGCCTCTCCAGAGTGTGAAACTTTGAGAAATATGCCCCCGTCCCTTCCCATCAGAAGGACTGAATGCTGGAGTAATTTGAATTTGGGCTAACTTTGGAGGGCATATGAAACATTATGCTGTTTTAGGACAAGGAAACGGAAACCCAGGCTGCAACACTCAAGGTCAAGCATGACATCTTGCCTGGTCTTCATGCAGGCACGAGCTCAGGGTCCAGCTCTGTCTGCTGCTTTCCTGGAGACATTAGAGCAGCTCCTATTCATTACACAGGGATTTACCCTAACACCAGCTGAGTAGAAATTTCCAAGGACAATGATTCACCTTTGCCCCAGTGACCCACATAACGTCTAGGTCAGCAGTAATGTGAATGGTGTGTAGTTGATTTCACAGGCATTGATGAAGCAAGCCTGCGACCTTTGGTAATTCCCTTTCTATCCCCTGGTGCTTTGAAGCATTTTTTTTTTTTTGCTTGCTTGTTTCTTTTTTTAAAAATATATTTTATTAATTTATTCATATTACATCTTAATTGTTATCCCATCCCTTGTAGCCTCCCACTCCTCCCTCCCTCCCATTTTCCCCTTACTCCCCTCCCCTAAGACTGTGACTGAGGGGCACCTCCTCCCCTGTATATGCTCATAGGGTATCAAGTCTCTTCTTGGTAGCCTGCTATCCTTCCCCACCAGGCCTCCCCATCCAGGGGATGTGGTCAAATATGGGGCACCAGACATCAGAGTTCGTGTGAAAGTTAGACCCCTCTCTCCACTCAACTATGAAGAGCGTCCTATCCATTGGCTAGATCTGGGTAGGGGTTCAAAGTTTACTGCACGTATTGTCCTTGGCTGGTGACATAGTTTGCGCTGGACCCCTGGGCCCAGATCTGCCCATCCTAATGTTCTTCTTATAGGTTCCTAGGACCCTCTGGATCCTTCTATTTCCCCATTCTCCCATGTTGAAACATTTTCTTTAGCCACTATTTCCATGGCTCACGTCCCTCTGTTGTACTTTTAGGGGCGAACCTCTGTGCAAAAGAATTGTGCTGATCCTGTGTGGCATGAGCAGGTGGTTTTCAAGGAAATGTTCCCTCCATTGTGTCGGAGGGTGAAAATTCAGGTGTGGGATGAAGGCAGCATGAATGATGTAGCGCTGGCCACCCATTTCATCGATCTGAAGAAAATCTCCAACGAGCAGGATGGGGATAAAGGTAGAGAGTTTCCCGTGTCTGCCTTGGAAGTAGGTCTGAAAACCATAGTTATCTTCAAAGAGAGAGGGTCACATAGGCATGTACTAACACCTTTCATCAGTCTGTGGTTTGTGGCCTGGCTTGGCTAAGCTCATTGATGGAGCCAAGCTCTGGCCCTAAGTCTTCCATGACTATTGCTACCTTGCTGTGCTGTGTCACTGTTCTCTTAAGAAGAAAATGGAATTCATATAAGAGCAAAGATTGGTAAACTAAAACCTATAGGCCACATCTATGCTGCGGCGGGTCTTTGCATGTTGCCATATAGACAGTTTTTGCATGTTTCAGTGGTTTTCCTCTTACATAAAAAGTATGTCCCCAGTCACTTGACGGGAACATGAGAGCTCCAGGGTGGCAGGGGCTGTGGGTTCTTGTGCTCTCAGTGAGCTGGGAGAGCCTCAGGAAATCCACAAAGCCCTGAATGTGGCGGGCAGGGAAAGAACTCCCCCTCGGTATTTGACTCTATTTCCAACATCCCATTAGTGTGTAAGACCTTCTATAGTAACCCCTGTTTAAATTCATGGCAATCTTTCCCTGTATTGCAAATGTATGTTAACTGACAGAAATACACACATACCTATATAACATACACACACATAATTAAATGGTCAAATACAAGCGTACATACATACATGTATATGTTAAATATATCCTATCATATGTCACATAAAGATGTCTTTGGTATAGCTATTTTTTTTTTAGCTATATGAATAGTTTCCAAAAGCAGAGGTTACAATATACAAAATACAATACAATATTTTCATGTCTTTCACAGACTGGCATTACAAAAAGCCAAAAATGAATGTATGCCATCTATTTCTTCATATTACTGCGGCACTTAACACTTTATATAAAAAACACACTCCTCCATCTACACTCACTCAACTAGATGTTAACATGTTTTATTCACAACATTTAGAAGTCTCTTGATGGCGTTCAAAAAGAGAAGGTTTGCGTTTTACAAGTAGACACCAAGGACCATGAAATCTTGCTATCCTTTTAACCATAATTTTTCTGCTTCTTTAAACTCACTCAAAGGAGAACAGAAGCTGAGGGAAAGGATCTAGTCTGGAAAAGTCAGAGTGCTAGAGAGGAGACATTTAAGCAGAAAGATGCTATAATACACACACACACACACACACACACACGAAAACGTTTTATTGGCAACTATGTGGGATTTGATAAACAAAATATGATTCCCTATTTATTCACATCAGTGGGGGCACTTCCTAAGGGCCCATGTGAAATACTTAATAGATATTATCTTGTTAATCTTGGTAGTTGAGTTAGACACTACTAGCTTTTCCTCCATATGAGGAAACTGAGGTACAAGGAAGTTAAGAAATTTGTCCTGTCTTGTGCAGCTGAAAAGTCCCCAGACTGGAATTTGAACACATACAGTTGAGTTTTCAGAAACGCCATGCTGTTTTGCCCTTCAGAAAAGACCATGGGGTTGATGGTGTAAATCAGTGGTAACAGCACAGGCCTTGGGTTTGATTTCCAGTACTGGAAAATAAAGGGGCATTGTGTTGACAAGTGCTCTCATTGATGTCTTATGTTTTCTCAGATGTTCTAGATTAAAGGGAGAAGCCCCTTCTGGCAGGAATAAGTTAAAATCACCAGACCTTTTCAGTTCTATGTTTAAGGAATATTTTAGACCCTTCATTTCTCACCATCTCTACCACTCTTCCCTAGGCCAGGCTACAGTGTCCTTAGCTCCCATGAGAAGTGGTCCCCAAAGCAGTGTGCCCACATCTATTCTTGCAAGCCTTCACATAGACGGGAGCCACAATGATCTAGAGCAGTGGTTCTCAACCTTCATAATGCTCCGACCCGTTAATGCACTTCCTCGTGTCGTGGTGACCCTCAAGCATAAAATTATTTTCGCCGCCACTTCATAACCATAATTTTGCTTCTGTTATCAATTCTACTGTAAATATCTGATAAGGAGGATATCTGATAGGTGACCCCAAAGGGGCTGTGACACACAGGGTGAGAACCACTGGTCTTAGAGACAAGGTTACATTATCACGTTGATAAAATCCCCTTAAAATAATCTTAGTGACACTAAGATAGTAAGCAAAATTCATAACAAGGCCTAAGGCCTCTCCCCTGTCCAAACTCATCTCACATATTTCTAGCTCCCCACTCCTTCCAGCTGGTTTATGGCCTCCCCAGTCTGTTCCTCCATGCTGCACCACCCCATCATTTGTTCTTGCATCAGGTGATGTATCTTCTTCACAGTGTTTATATTGTAAATATTAACGCAAGTGTTTCTTTGTTCAGTCTTTGTATTGGCTTGTCCTTTGCCGAGGCCCATGGTTGGCATCTAGCACATTCCCTAGCTCATGTTAGAAATAAGCATTTGATGGCTAAAGGGTGACAAAGGGGTACACAGTGGCCTCTATAATAAGACAAATGTGAAGACCTGTAAATGCATCAAAAAGAGACTAGATGGAAATTGAACAAATGTTTTCCTTTGGAGAGGATGCCTTTTAAATATTTTCTTTTGTCTGCATATCGTATGTGTGTATATGCTACTTCTAGAAAGCAAACACGTTGTAGACGTGAACGTATAGGCAGTTACCTAATGCCTGGGTTTCTCCTAGGCTTTCTTCCCACCTTTGGACCTGCCTGGATTAACCTGTATGGCTCCCCCAGGAACCACAGCCTGATGGACGATTACCAGGAGATGAATGAGGGCTTTGGGGAAGGTGTGTCCTTCAGGGGCCGGATCTTGGTGGAAATTGCTGTGGAAATCCTCTCAGGTGGGGCCCAGGAGTCTAAGTTCTCTAAGGCTCTGAAGGAGCTGAAGCTATCTTCCAGAGACAAAGACTCCAAATCTTCTAAGGGCTCCAGTAAGGACAAGGCGGATAAAACAGAGGATGGCAAGGCCCAGCAGGCTGCTGACAAAACCAACTCCACGGAGGTGGAGGTGGAATCTTTTGCTGTCCCCCCAGAGGTAGGTCTGTGGAGCACTGCTCCTCGGTGCCTGATGGTGGGTGAGCCCAGGGCAAAGGGATACAGCCCTTGTCACAGGCTCCAGAGGACCTTTTCCTATACAGGTCTCATCTTCCTGGTGAAATTGTGTTGGCCTAGCACTGAATGGCGGGTGTGTCATCTGTTGGTGCAAGCAGGGTGGTCATATGCTCATGATGAATTTCTTCAGACTCTGTCAAGCGTGGATTCCATGGGAACTCAAAAAAAGCAGACACAAAGTAGTCAGAGACATTGGTGGGAGCCCGACTCTGTATTAACAGCAAGAGACTGGGGTGTCAAGATGAGCATCAGCTGTGACCATGCTCGCAGTGTGTGTCCTAGTGGTACAGTTTGTAGTTGAGTGAGTGAATGAGTTCTGTGTGTCATCAGTCTCAGAGGAAAAAGGGTGATTCCAGTTGATCCTGGTTAACTCTGTCTATGGGATTATTTCTCGGATCAACAGGAAGGGAAATGATGGCCGCTCACCCTTAGCTGTCCATTCCTAGGGAGACTGGACGGACCTCGGAGCTGCAATAGGAGAGTCACCCTTACCTTGCAAGAGCTATTTCTTTTTCTTACCGAGATATTAAGAAACTACTGCAGAGAACTCAGAGCATGGGATTGGAAACACGGCATTAATTCTACTCATGGCTTTAATGCTAACACTGCCCTAGATCGTTATTTACTCTTCAGCTAAGTGGGGTCATATAGGTCACTTTGCCATAGGCAACTTCTGGGGACTGATGAGAAAGTGCATGTAAGTTGTCATCGGATCTTCCAGCAGTGCATGGTTAAGCTTGCGATATATTTATGGCTGATATCCATGGCTTGTTTCTTCCATCAAGGAGCAGCTATTTAGAGCTGGCCACCTGTTGTTTGCGTCTTGGCTTTTTCAGCACCTCCCCACTTCTCTTTGGACTCTCATCATGGAAACCCTTTCTGGAAATATGTATTATCAGTTTGTTGGGGCGTGAAATTGGCATTGTCTGCAGGGGGCTGTGAGCATGTGTGTATGTGTGCATGTGCATGTGTGTGTGTGTGTTCAGAATACAAGACAACGTTGGAAACTTGACTTTGCATTTGTGGGGAGCTTAATGGCAACTAGAGTGCATTGTCTCTTATATCTGCCTGTCTGTCTGGTAACCATTGCTGCTGTGGGCAAGGTTGGATAGGGACATCCCAGGAGAAAGAAGCCAGGGGAAGATTTTCAGAATCTAAGATGTTTTTCTGAGGATTCCCAAAGGAAGAAATTCTAGCAGAAAGCGAGGGAGGTTGGGCAGGGAGTGGACTTTTCTACAACTCAAGGTCTAGAGAAGGTTACTGGGCTACTGAGGAGAAAGTGGTAGATACAGGAAAATCGAGGTGCTTCGACACCTCTGCACCCTCCTCACCTTGGTGTCTTATTGGTGGCATTTTCTTGTCAGATTCTGTTATTGCACAATAAGTCACCCCAAACCTTAGCGGCTTGAAACATCAAATGCTAATTTTCTCTCAGAGTGAGGAATTTGGGGATGCCTTGGTACAATGGTTCTGGTTGAGACTTTCCTTGGAGGAAGATCTTTTCAAGATCTTGGCAGAGTGAATGTGAGGGTGATCCAGCTGTGACAGCTGTCACCCCATTGATAGCTAGGGTTGATTTGGCTGATGGCTAGGCAGGTGTCCCCTTCCTCCCTAATGCTCCATAAGTGTCCCTCCTGAAGCTGTGTGGTAAGAGTCCCAGGATACAGGAAAAGTGGCCTTTGGTCAAGGGTGTATAGGCAGCTTCACTCCCCTGCTAGAAGCTCTAAACAAGCCCCCAAGAGCTGGGCAGAAGCTATGAGCCTTTGAAGGTGTCACGGGACTGGAGGACCCATCTCAAGATGGCTGCCTGACACTCAGGTGGCCTTAGTACCTTGTTGGCTATTGGTATGAGAATGCAGCTCCTTACTATGGGGACCCTCCCATAAATTCTGAATATCCCTATGCTATGGTGGTGTGCTTCCTTTCCTTAGGGTGGTGATGTAAGGGAGAACAAGGCCATGACCAAGCCATGACATCACAGACTGACATTTCCTTCGTGCTAGGAACAACTCATTTCATCTAGCTTTATATAGAAGGAAGAGAGCTGGTGGGGGGGGGGGAGATTGGCTAAGAATTTGGGGCCATATTTCAAAGCTGCTACCCAGATCTCCTGTTTCCTCCAGCCTGAGCAGATTAACCTGTCCCCTTCAGCCTTTCCTTGCTGTCTCCTTCTTTCTTTTTTGGCTTCTTAGTGTCACAGAGCCCCAGTGTCACTGTGTGCAGCAACCTCGTAGCACATCTGGACATTGGGAGACCCTACGATGCTGTCTTTTCCCACTCCCCCTCTCTTTACTTCCAAAACTGCTCTTTCTCTTTTCTGCGAAACTCCCGAAGACCATAGTCAGCCTGGGGAATGGGACCCATTTTTAAAGTCTGTGACTGCTGATGGGACAGCTTTATATCAAACCGACACAGAGCCTGACCCCATGGAGCTTGTGCTGTGGAAGGGGAGAGAACGCATGCAAAATATATCCATGGGGAACCAGGAAGTAAAGAACTACAAATTGTTGTTATTTATGGGATGAGAAAGTTCAATGTTTAAAATGTTTGGCCTCCGAGTAAGATGGCTGGCTATACCTAGTGTCAGTGTGGGGGCAGGGGCCACTGTGCAGCGAGACCTGCCTGCCTCTGTTTGACTTTACTCTCTATGGCAATTGCTTTTCTCTTTGCTGTGACGAAACAGCTGACTAAAAGCGATGTCAGGAAAGGGGTTTTAAGGGTCATGGTTTGAAGATACAGGCCATCGTTGCAGCAGTCAGGAAGCAGAGAGAGGCAAACCCTGGTGCTCCGCTCACTTGGTGGGCTCAGAGCATGTTATGCATCAACCATCTCTCCAGTTTAAGGCACACTTCCGGAAGGGAGCTTGAAGGATGTGGAAGATTAAAAGATCAGTTCAGACTATTGAAATATTTACGTAGTTACAGTTGGGAGGGCTTGTATGTATGCTTAAAACAACAACAACAAGAACAAGTACTCCAGGCCCCATTGTGATACTTTCATCACAGATAAGGCAAGCAAACAGCCAGAGAGTGGATGCCACTTGCCCAAAGTCCGATAGCTGGCAGGTCAGCTGCTTTGCGGTGACATCTGCTGTCCTTGAGACCACAGGGTCTGCTTTTCCCTTTAGTCTCTTTGAGGTTCTCATTCTCCCCCCCAGACAGTAAACTCAGCCCCCCAACCCCCACCCCCGGGCTGCAAGATAAGAGGCTGGCGGATAGACAGTGACTAAGCTTTAGCACTATGCCGCCCTGCCCTGTGCTTCTGGTCAAAAGAAACATGTCCTGCATTGTCCAATGCTACAGGAAAGGTCACACACACACACCCCACCCCCAGGTATCTGAAATCCTTTGGTTCTCTGAGGGGACTGGTTCTGGACTCTTGTTCAGGGGAATTCAGGGGAACTCCATGTCTATGGGGCCATAGTTGTTTTGTTCTCTTAGCTTACTGCTAAGGGAACTCAAGCCTTACTGCTTTTTCCTTGGACTTTAGTAAATCCAGCTGCAAAGCTAGGGAGCCCCATCTATATGTCTTCACCCTACTCAGAATTTTCACTCAGAAAAGGCTCCACACTGGGAAAAGCTACTTGCAAAGAACTGGGTATTACCCTATAGTGCCATGGTCCTCAACCATCCTAATGCTGCCACTCTTCAATACAGTTCAACACAATCATGTTATGGTGACACTCCCCTCCACCCCCATAAAATTATTTCATTGCTACTTCGCAACTGTGGTTTTGCTATGGTAATGAATAGTAATGTAAATATATTTTGGAAATAGAGGTTTGCAAAGGGATCTCAACCCACAGGTTGAGAAGCACTGCGCAGTGGCTCCCGCCTTATGGCCTGCCATGGTCCAGTCTTCCAGACGACGTGTAGGTTCATTGACCAAGCAGCCTTGGTGAAGAAGAACAGGTCTCAAGCCTCAGCTGACTTTAACTTGCTGTGTGACCTTGGAAGCCCCTTAATTTTTCTGTACTTTGTTTTATGGAGGTTAGAACGGATATCGCTAACACCCTTTTTGATATAAAGGCATTTGTGAGTCACATACAAGTTGGTTCCTTGTGGCAGGACTGTGAGGCCTTTGCCTGTGTTCCCTAATTGTCTAGGGAGGTAATCTTTGACTACGGGTCAGCACGAAGCCCACAGGTTAGCACACGCCAAGCTCAAACAACATGGGGTCTGTAATGAGAATGACTGGGAAAGTTACACAACAGCACGTTTTCCTCTTCTGAAAAACGGGTATGAGCCAGATTCCAGGTTCTCAGGGTTGTTATAAGGAGCAATACTAAGTATTCACGAGCACCCCTTCTCAGCCACGCAGTTATGCTCACATGGAAGGGTCCAGTCCGGTGACCTCTCAGCACCTTATCTTTAACTTCCTGGGTCTACAGCCTGTTGAGTGCAGGGTCCAGTCCTGTGACCTCTCAGCACCTCATCTTTGACTTCCTGGGTCTACAGCCTGTTGAGTGCTGGGTCCCCATAAGCAGCATCTTGGAAACACACACACCAAGCGCACCTTATGCCGTGAAAGGGGACTTTCTTCCTGTATGTTAATCTAGCAGTGCATAGTGTGGTTCTGTGTCATTTTAGACCAGTGGCTAACTGGATTTGGACCTGCATTTGTTGGCCATGATCACTGCCCGTCTGCACAGCGGCAAGGCATGGCATTGCCAGTTGTAACAGAGACTCAGACGTCTATGGAGTACACTAAACCGAACGAGTTTCACCGACTTGGCTTTCCAGAGAGGAAAGGAAGCCAGCTCTGTCTAGCAATCTCTTTCTCTCTCTGTAGATTATACCAGAAAAATATGAGGAATTTTTACTCTTCGGAGCCTTTTTTGAAGCTACCATGATTGATCGGAAGATTGGCGACAAGCCCATCAGCTTTGAAGTTTCTATTGGTAAGTGCAGACACGTGCAGGTTTGCAGAATGCTTATTTCCTGAATAAGTGAACTATGCCTTGCATGAAGGTAACTATACTCCAGTAGAGATTATAGTCAGCACCTCAAAAGGAAATGATAGTTTCTTGTCCACTCAATGTCAACACATAAAGAATATATTTATTTAGCTTTAAAAAAAACCAAACCAAACCAAACCAAAATAGTAATCAGTATAGGTTTGGATAGTAATAAGTATAGTAATCCAGGGAACTGGGTTACTAATCTTGGTTTCATTACTTTGGGCTGATTTAATTTCCCCAGGTCTTGGTTTCCACATGTATACAGTGGGAAGGATAGTAACTCCTCAGAGAGTTGTAAGATTTGCAGAACTGATAGAATGCATCACATAGTCAATAGCTATAGCTGTAACTCCCAGTTATCTTCCTTGACTAATTGAGGTTCATCTAAGAGCGCTAAGTCCTCCAGAGAAAAGCAGGTTCACACCCAGGCAGTTTTGTTGCAACAGGGCAGAAAGAAGTAGAGACGAGGTCTTGAGCTATACAGCTGGAGGCCTGGCACAGAACCTCATGTCTGCATGTACACATGTCCACATGTCCACATGTCCACATGTCCACAGGGTGCAGATGCCCATTAGCACTGTGGAAGACAAAGCTCTGACACGAGGG
Organism: Acomys russatus; assembly: GCF_903995435.1. Taxonomy (NCBI): domain Eukaryota; kingdom Metazoa; phylum Chordata; class Mammalia; order Rodentia; family Muridae; genus Acomys; species Acomys russatus. The sequence goes on along the minus strand of NC_067153.1, from coordinate 25,141,732 downwards.
ACCTTATATTTCCCCTGTTATTGATTTATTGAAAATAGCTGGATTTTTCCCCTCACGTAGTATATCCTGATTACAATTTCTACTTCCTCTGTTCCTCCTCCCAGTTCCTCCCACCTCCTCTCCCATCTGATCCACTCCATTTCTGCCTCTCATCAGAAAACACACAGGCTTCTAAGAGATTAATGGTAACATAATATAATATAACAAATAAAACTTACGCATCACAATTGGTTGAACAAACAGAAGGAAAAGAACCCAGGAGAAGGCACAAGAAACAGAGACCCATCCATTTGCACACTCAGAAATCTCATAAAAAGCACTAAACTGGAAGCCATTATATATACACAAAGGACCTGTAACAGATAAAGAGAGAAGAAAAAATATATAAATAAAGTAAATAAAAAATAATTAATAAGATGAAAAAAAAAAAAAAGGGAGGGTGACTTGACACGCCATTATGAGACAAGGAAGCTCTAAGGATTCAGCTGAGTTCATTTTCTGTCCATCTACTGCTGGGCATGCAATCTACTCTTCAGCGTAGTTGGTTTTCCCGGTGATACTTCCTTGGAGGAAACTAAATTTTCACTTGAAAGTGATTATTGCTTCAGAGTTAGGGACGGAGGCCTGTGACCGATTCTCCTTTCAGCTCTAGAACCCCAACTGGAGCAGACCTGTGCGTGCTAAAGAGGCCTTATCTTATATGAAAATGTCTACAGCACAAAAGCTGCCTTATCTGAAACCCCCTTTCTCTCCTTCAATACTCACTCACTCTTACTTTTTAAAACGTGATGTTGTCTTTGGGTACTCAGACAAGAAGTCCTCTCCTAGAGAAGAAGCAGCTTTGAGAAGGTTTCCAATATTTTATTGAGTGAAAAAAAAAAAACTGATTCCAAAGTGACACACCAACAATGATAGTTTATCAAGTCTCCAGGATGAGCTTTGGTAGGATAGATATACCAAGACCGAGATGTTAAAAGTGCTGACAGCCCCGAGAGCACAGGCATTTGCTGCTAAGCCTGATTGCCTGGCTTTGATCCCTGCAATGCACAGGTGGAAATAGAGAATGCAACTCTTGTATGTAGTCCTCTGACCTCCATACCTGCTCATGAATATACGCATGCACCGGAAATGATGTAATAAAATTAAAATAAATAAAAATAACATGGCTAGAAAATAACTTAAAACCTCCATGGATTTTTCTTTTTCCTTAACCATCTTTCTTCACTTGCAACTTGCGTAGGTTTTACAAACAAGAAAATAGGAATTGTTAAAAAAAGAAAGAAAGAAAGAAAGAAAATAGAAATTGTTGCCTTTCTCTATGTAATTTTTTGTTCCCTGTTGTCTGTTTTTACTGCCTTCATTCTGAGAGCTTATCTCCTTGCTGTGAGAGGGTGTGGGGTTGGCCAAGCTGGCTGATCCCCCCCTTGCTGACATCCAGCCCCCTTGCCCCCCCCCCCATTGCTGCTGTTCCTGAAGGTAACTTTGGGAACCTGCTTGACGGAGGGTCTCATCATGGGAGTAAGAAGAAATCGGCGGAGATGACTGAAGAAGACGTCCGTCCTCTGCTGCACGAAGAAGAAAAGGATGTGGCCCATGACGCTGTCACTTCTATGGCATCCACCACTCACCCAGAGAAGCCTCTGCTGACAGAAGGGAACAGGTAGGAGGAGACGGGGCAGGGGGCAGGCGAGAACAACGTTTCTGCTGGGTGAGAATTTGGCCGGTTCTTGGGACTGTCTCACTCAGCTTTTCAGTAAGATAAGAAACACACAAATTTTACCTCATTGCTCGGAACAAGCTGCAAATGGAAAAGGCATGATAACCGTCACTCTATTGAATCCTTAGCCCTTAAACAACACATCCAGGGAATTCGTCCACAGGCAGAGCAGCCATGATGGTCTCTGTTAGACCCTAGGAAAAATATTTCCATGGCTGTCTGACTAAAGCAAGCTGTATTTAGATGTGCACTAGGGCTGGCCGGCTGACTGTCTCCTCTTAAATTAGGGTTTCAGAGAGCAGCTTCTCCCAGGCTTTCAAGGTCCCTTTTATGGGGAGGGTTTGGATTGACAGAAAACGGTTGTCAAGGGCTCAAGCCTGCCTGTGGTAGATAATGCATGGATACGTCATGTGGAAGGAGAGTCATCCTGAGGATTCCAGGTTTATTAGTGCCCAAAGTCACAAGCTGGTGCAGTGTTGGCCATCCATCCATACCGGTGTTCTTCACTTGCAATGGGCGACCATGTGCCTTCTCCTTTCCTGCTTTTCCATTTGCCCATGGTTTACCCAATGAGCCTCAATGGCCTGCTCCTCGAAGACACAGCAATAAACCCCTGAAAACCACAGAGGCAAAGGTCTAGACTGCCATCAGCACATGATAACGCAAAGCAAAGAACCTGAGACAAAGCACAGCAGTGTGTGGGTGCCTGCTTGGATGCAGGGTTCTCAGGGAAATGATTTTAGAGATAAAATAGAGAGTAGTTTAGTTTCCGACCTTGTGTCTTTGTTGTTGCATTGCTGTAACACAACTTCAGTTTGGCTTACTTTTCTGAATGGACACCTGCTGGTTTATTTAGTTTTTACAGAGCAGACCAGGCCAGCCCTTTGCTAATTCTGTTGTTTACTCAAGGAGATATTTGCATGGTAGAGCTAAAAAGGAACATCTAATCTTTCAGGCTTTTGTTTGAAAGAAAACCAAAGCTTGTCTCTCCTGTCCTCTCCTGTCCTCTCCTCTTCTATCCTCTCTGCTTCCTCCCGTCCCTTTTTCTCTACGATGCTCTCCTTTCCTTGATGGCATCCCATTTCCTCCCCTCCCTTTTTTTCTTCCTCTTTTTACTGTTCCTTCCTCTCCTCCTCATTTTGCCTCTCTTCTATGCCTCTGTCTGTCTCTGTTCGCCCCCCCCCCCCCGCTCCTGCCATAAATAACATTTCTCTAAACAATGTCTATTCCTCAAGAGTCAGCACCACATCCATCCTAAGCATTTAGCTTTTGCCTTCCTTCCATGAGTGTTCTTTACAGTCTTGTCTGCTTGTGAGGAAATTCTAGGAGGCTGGGAAAACATGTTCATTAAAACAGCTGTCATTACCCAGGAAACTTCACCTTTTGGCTACACCTCTTCTGCCTACCCTGCCTTCACACTCACCTAAAATCCCTTCTTGGGAACCAAATCTACACATTAGTCCTGTCTTTTCTGCCTTCTATTGCATTCTGTTAACGATCTTTTTCTACCAGCATTAAAGCATATTTATTCCACTGCCACCATCAGGCATTCTGTTGGAGCTCCACATCTTTGCTGCTTGACCTCTTATCCCTTCCTGGCCAAATAAGCCACTTATATTATTGGTACTACATCCTGGTAACAATAAGTATTAGATGAACGAATGGACAGATGGACAGATGGATGGGTGGATAGATGTCTGGATGGATACATGGATGAAAGAATGATGGCAAGCTATCTAGTACTGATTTAGATTGGGATATTTGCCTTTATCCTCATTAACAATATGATTTACTTTTCTTCAGAAGTTTCACTCCCATCTGTTATACCAATGAATCAATACAATGTGCTCAGAATATACCTCTTTAAAAAGTAGTATCGCTCCTTTTCTTTATCAGTTTAAGCTTTCTTTGAGGAAGGGTTTGCACAACATATTCTATACACTGGTGATAATTTCTAAGCTTGTCCTGTGTCCAAGGGGAACTTCTTTGGGTTGGTTTGATTTTGAGAGTTTCATGCAGCCCAGGCTATCCTTGGGTTTGCTGTGTTGCTGAGGATGCAGCCCAGGCTATCCTTGGGTTTGCTATGGTGCTGAAGGTGCAGCCCAGGCTGTCCTTGGGTTTGCTGTGTTGCTGAGGATGCAGCCCAGGCTATCCTTGGGTTTGCTGTGTTGCTGAAGGTGCAGCCCAGGCTATCCTTGGGTTTGCTGTGTTGCTGAGGATGCACTCTCCTGCCTCTACATTCTGAGTGCTGGAATCAGATGTGCACCACCACCTCGGTTTGATGGTAACTCCTAATCCTTCCCATGGCAACCACACAGCCCATCGGTCATTGTTCACAAGTCTCCAGTCATAGACTGAGGACAGGACGGCATTAGCAGTTTTGTCCACTGTTTTGCAGCCCTACAGAACACAAAAAACATGAACCAAAGGTTGGAATTGCTTGAAAACCGTTGATTGCCCTCTGACTTCCACACCCAATGTGCCTTTACAGAAATTACAACTATTTGCCTTTTGGTGCCAAGAAGCCCTGTGTCTCCTTCATCAGTTCCTGGGGAGACCAGACATTCAGACTGCACTGGTCCAATATGATGGAAAAAATGGCTGACCTCTTGGTAGGTGGCTTCTTAGGCAGATTGGGAAACTGGGGACAAAGATAGGATTTTCTATTCAATCGAGGTCTGGACCTCAGGTTAAACACCACTGGACTAGGAGTTATTATATTTCATGCCTTCTACTGTGAGGACCCAGAAGATTGAGGATGTTTTTCAAGATCCTTGGGATTCAAATCAAACTATCAAACATGCCGTTTACTCTTCCAGTGCCCAAGAGGCAGTTGATTACACATCTTCCAAAGGCGGGGCCGTGAAGGCATCTCACAAAGTTGACATCCTGGCTCCAACTAGTCCTTTCTCCTACTCTCACATTCTGTCCCCTGCCCCCATCGCGAGTGTCAGTGGAGAAGGGAATCCTCTAGTCTTCCACAGGCTGCCCACAGCCCCACCTGATGACTCTTCTCTTAGCACCTATTCCACTAGGACCTACACTAAGGACAAAATTACATCTCCCTCCTTTTTTCTCCACACCCCGACTTCTGTAAGGCAAAGCAGCGTCTCCAGCTGTGGGATTCTAGACATTGGGGAGCTAGACTCTGAAAACAGCCCACGAGGCTTGGCTAGGCTCACACAATGTGGAAGCCACAGGCTTTGTAAGGCTGATCTTGTTTATTCTTCAGACAGTGTAGATTTATTTCATCACTAAGAATAATGACAAGACAAACCATAATATTTCCTACAGGTATAATAGCCTTTAGCACTCTTTTCTAATTCCTTGCTCAGCGTCAATAGCCCTTCGTGGCTTTCACAACCATGTTTACTTCTCCCTTTGGTGGATGTGTAGATGGCTCATATTAATTTCCTATTTTATGAATGAGAAAACTGAACATAATGAGATTAGTTCAGGAGCAAGTGGCAGCCAGGATGTGAACCCGGGTAGCCCAAGCCAGAGCCCAAATTCTTAGCTTCTTCCTCCATCCTAAAGTCTGCTCTTCTTATATTGGAGATGCAAATTAAGGAGCTTGAGTCCTCTTGCTCCAGGCTTTGGTGATGGTAGGAAACGCAGCTTTGGTAAATTCTAGCAAAGCAGTAGGTAGATGAGCGTTTCCTTTTAGAGCTCATTTTCCTCTGGGCTGCTGAGTAGAATCCTAGAATTTAGGCCTAAAGAGAAATGTAAAATTACCATGTATATCAGCATACAGCCACTGCCCTGTTCCCTGCCCCAAACCTGATACACTCAGAGAAGTGAGTGACTTTTCGATGCCAGCAAGATTACATCACTTTGTAAAATTGACTTAAATATTGATTTTGGAGGTTTTTAATAATTACACATAAAATTTTAAATTATTAAATATTTCTCATGATATTAGGTTTTCCACACCGTAGGACACAGAACGATGCTGAGGTAGGTAGGAATGGATCTGAGTAGTGCAGGAGAGGATGCACATCTGGACCCAAGGAAAGGAGGGATCAAAGTAGGAACACAGCAGTGTTTCCAGGTCAAGTTCAAAAGGTGAAGGGGCTCTTCCTATCTTCAAAATCAGAGATAAGGATAGGCACTTCCTGTTCATCGGGTGTGACAACCAGTGAGGTCTATGTCAAAAGTCTCATGGCTCTGTGGTTTGTCTTCAGGAAGAAGGCATCGAAGAAGTGAGGGAGCTGGTCAAGGTCTCCGAGGAGGCACCGGAAGAGAAGATGAAGACTGTGCTCTCTGACTTCATCTGTCAAAGCAGGTGGGTGACATGTCAGAGCTGAGCTCAGACGGACACAGCTTTAATGACCTTGAGAAGTCAGCTGCTCTCACAGGCACTGGATAGGCACTTCATGGTGTTGCATTAACTCTTGGCTCATAAACAACTGAAAGAGAAGCCAAAAGGGAAAGCCGAAACAAGACACACCCACTGCTCTGATTCTTTATACAACAAGAAAAAAGCTTCTCACAGCGCTATAGCATTAGCACCAAGTCACCAGTGTGGCCCACATTAACAGCAAGGGACTTTCATAGCAGTAAAAATGGTAGGAGGGGCTCTCTGGGGGCCTTTGGAGGCAGCTCACCCCATGTGGGAGCAACTTGGACCGGCTTTTGTAATTAACTCAGTCAAGACAAGCAAAAATGAGAATTTGCTAAAATAGGATTTACTGAAAAGTGAGTGGAGATTAAATTATATCAAAGGTAAAAACCAGTGAACACTCTGCTAGACATGTGTGTGTTCCTGTGTATATGTCTATCTTCATATATTTACGTACATATGTATGTAAGGGAAGGATTAAATGTGTTGTTTGTGCTGTTGCCATTTGCTTTCATTTTTTTTTTCAGCATAAAAGCATTATGAAGCATGAATCCTGCCGTGTGCCAAGTGCCCTTTATAATTCCCTTGAAACACCTTTTTAAAAGCTTTACAATCTCATATCTCATGTTGGAAAGTATTGGCAAGCGAGTAATAGCTCAATAATTCTTCTATGCTATGGGAGCACCTGAGGTGATAATTAACTGTCCCTCTTTTTCTTCAAGTTTTCAGTCAACTGAAGGAAAAAAAACAAACAAACCATCCACGTGTGTGTCAATGATCAAAACGGTGGTTTGATAGTTGGTAACTGTGGGTTTGAGGGAGCGGGTTGGACCTGAGGTCAGATTAGAATTCTTGCTTCCAGTGAAAGCGCAAGCCCAGTCACCACAATTTGGATGCAGAAAACTGTATTTCCATCAGCCTCTGTGATAGGAGAGGTTCTAAGCAGCTAACATGTCTGCTGGAGCTCACCCATCCTGGAGAGTGGGAGGCATTCCCTGCACTGCTATTAAGCACAGGAATGCAATGAGAGTACTCCCATCTCAAAATATAATCCTCCTGATTGTTTGTAAAAAAAAAAAAAAAAAAAAAAAAAAAGGAACAGGAAATGCGGCTTTAATAGTATCCCCCAAGAGAATCCATCAGGGTTCCCGACAGGCGCCAGGCAGAGCCCGAGTGTGGGGTCTCTTGTCTTAGACTCCCCTATGTAGGTTTCCCTTGTGATAGTTCTCACCACAGAAGGGCCACATGCTTGTTGCACAATATGTCCATCTGTATCCCTTGCACAATATGTCCATCTGTATCCCTTATTCCATACTTCTATTATGGATATGACATTAAAAGATACATTTTCAATTTTCTCTATATTCCCACTTTCAGAGAAAAGAGATTAATTTGTTCTCTTGGACTATTTTCCTCTCCGTTGTAGACACACGTCCTCTCATACACACACTCTTAAAACACTTTGGTTCTTCATAATGAAGGCAGACCTTTTCCAGTGGGTTGCTTCCACGCTCAGTAATATATGGTAGGCATCTTCATACACAGATACAGCACAAGTTTAATTTGTCTTTAACAATAGTTAATTGTTCTGTTTGTTATTACTCTAGCAAATAGTCTATAAGTATATTCATGCAAAATTATGTCACTATTTTTGGACAAGAATTCTAGTGTAAATTTTAAATCAAATTATGCGATGTTAAAAATGTTCATAGGTGCTATCAAACAGTTTGTAAGAAATAATCATTTACTTCTACAGCAGCATTCTTCTTCTATACTCTCCCATACCACCACTAATTTTGCATACTGTTAATTTTATAAGTGAAGTAGCATTGCTTTTAAAATTATTTTAGCCATCACTAAAGACAATATGTTACTTCTGTAAGATTTTGAAGCCATTTACATTTCTTCTTGAATTGCATTCATACCCTTTATTATTTTCCTTTTTAAACACATTTTAAAATTTCATCTCCAAAAATGTTACTCTTCAAGAAGGTGAGGGGCATAGCTCAGTCTTAATTCTAAAATATCTGCTTTATATGTAATATTTGAGAAAAGTCTTGGTGTGTCTTAAATATGTAAAGCTCTATTATATTGTGCAAATTTGTCATGAATTTTGATAGCAGTTGCAGTGGGTATGTATGAAGTGAAATTCATAAATCTCCCCAAAGTAACACAGGCCTGGGTATAATTTCCAGCCCTTTTGGGAGGGTGGGGTCTATTAGAAGCATCAGCACACCTGTGCTTAAACCTAAATATACAAACCTTGGTTCTGCGGCTCTATCAGTTTTCCATTGTGCCACAGAGAGTAGGTTTGTTTGTTTGTTTGTTTTCAAATTTCTGGAACCACACAAATGGATTTTCACTAAGTAGGCTGCAAATCGGATGTTCTCTTTCAGGGCCTTTGTCTCTGAGGCAGAAAAGAAGTCAAAGATGGCGAATCAAACCACGTTAGATAAGAAACGACTCACACTCTGCTGGCAGGAGCTGGTATGTGGAAACCTATTTATATTTTGAATGGAGTTAAAGCATGTGATTTAAAAATAAACTTCACAGATGGCACATAGGTCATAGGGCAGCCGAGGACAAGGTTTAAAGAGCATATTTTTCTGTAAGGTAGAGACAGCAGTGGGAAACGATGTGGGCTGGGTAGGAAAGGGTTCACAGGGTGATCTGGAAGCCCAGGGGCTCAATCTCTTATTCAGATGGTGTCGTTCTCACCTCACTCCCCAAACACCTTGTTTATTTCTTCTGAAATTGGCCTTTTCCTAAAGCTGTTAGACCGGGCTAAAGAAATGGCTGGGCATTTAAGAAAAAATAAACAACTCTTCCAGAGGACAAGGAGTTTGATTCTTAGCTCTGAGACAGAGGCTCACAACTGTCTGCAACTCCACTTCCAGAAGATCTGATGCCCTCTTCTGGCCTCAGCCCGCACTGCACATGATGCGTAGACATGCAGGCAAAACATGCATGTGGAAAAATTTTTAAGGCTGGGTCACTAGATTCTTTCACCTTGATGTCTGTCCCATAAACCAAGAAGCTAAACGAAGTAACAATTCTCCCCTCCTCAGCTCCCCATTGAAAATCCTGCTAAGCTAACTAAGGACAACACATCGAACCCCTACTCCATTCTAGCCAATGGACAGGACATTCTTCACAGTTATGTGGAGAGCGGGGACTGACTCTGATATGAACTCTGTTGCTCCACATTTGACCACCTCCCCTTGGTGGGGAGGCCTGATGGCACTCAAAGAAAGAATAAGCAGGCTACCAAGATGAGACTTGATAGCCTATGACCATATAGTGGGGGAGGAGGTCCCCCTTGGTCATAGACCTAGGGGAGGGAATAGGGTGGAAGTGGGAGGGAGGGAGGAACAGGAGGATACAAGTGATGGGATAACAATTGAGTTGTAATCTGAATAAATTAATAAAAATTAATAAAAATAAAAAGAAAATCCTGTTAAAGGTGGCCAGGACTTCTTGAGGACTGATGCCCCTCTGTGTCCTGCCTACGAGCACCATGTTTGCAGATGTTTAAGTGTACCTTGTAGAGAGCTCAGTCCTTTTGGAATGAGTGATGGCTGAGAAAGGCCAGCCCAAGTCAAACACACCCTGAAATATCTGACTGGGAAGCTTCAATGCCAGCAATAGCACTAAGGGACATTTGCATGACACCGTGATAGTTCTGCCAAGAAAAAAAAAATCCGTCAGTATTTGACATGGGGGACGGTCATTTAAAAGATATGAGAAGGATTCAGAAAGATAAGTTAAAAAAAAAAAAAAAAAAGATTACAACTATCTAATCCAAGTCCAGAGACTGAACCATGTGCCTGAGCTCGCCCTTCACTTTTCTTTCTAGAACACTTCTTTTCTGTCCCCCAGGATGTCCAAGGGAGCTACCTCCCATCATCTCTAAGATCTCTCTGCTTGGTCCTTCCTCTGGTCCTCTACCTGACGTTACTGTCTATGCCTTCTCTCCACTGCTGAGCTCTGTCTGCTTGCTGTCCACCAATCCTGGCTGGACCAAGCCCACAATGTCAGCATCTCAATAGTGCCCTGGATTTGTTACTCTTCTCACCACAGTGAAGAAAACCTAGGAGAGGAATAGTTTATTTTGGTTCAGACTTTGTAAGGGGTCAATGCTCAGTCATGGCAGGGCAGGCGGGTGGTGCTCATGGCTGTGGGAGCATGTAGCTGGGGCTCTTCACATCTCCTTCGTAGATCATGAAGCAGAGACAGAGTGTTCAATGGGCTTCCTCCTTTTTATCCAGTTCAGGAGCCCAGCCCAGCAGATGGTGCTATGTGCATTCAGGGTGGGTCTTCTCTCCTTCTTAAGCCACACACACACACATACACACACACACACACTGAACGTTGTATCTCATCAATGCCCAAGGTATTCTTACCTAATCAAGTTCACCATCTTAGACTCACATCTGCCATCTGTAGAGCAATATATCATGTCTCCTTATGGAACCCGTATATCCTGGAACGTTTCCCACTCAGCATCTTCTACTGACCTCCACCTTTTCCAACCTCTCTATCCTGTATTGGCATACCCAGCAATACACATTGATCCAACCAGAAGCCTGGGTGTCAATGTTGACTTTTTAATCTTTCACCTTCAACAGTCAGTGCTACCCCAGATCCTGTTGATTCTGTCCCTCAAGCATTCTAGAACTTGCTTCACTTCCCTAGCCCCTAAGAATCTCTGGCATAGACGGAATTCCTCTAGAAAAATAACATTCAAGTGATCTCTTGTTCTTAGCAAATCACTGAGGTCTGTCAATAATCATAGGATAAAGTCTAAATTCTCTCTGCGCAACATATAGAGCTGTGAATGACCTAGCATCCTGGCCTTGTCCTGTGCCTTTACCCAGGAATTGTGCTCCATCCAGCTGGACGCTTGTACTTGTTTATCTGCACATGCGATTGTTCCCTCTGTTGGGACTGTCATTTATTTTCTTATTGACTGATGAATTCTATATGGGTCAGCTCAGATTCAGGTCCTCCAGGAAGCCTGACTTCACCTCTGTCTGATCTCATGCTGCTTTATACATTTATCTGCATATAGTGCTTTCATTTAACAAAAACATCAGAGGAAGCATCATGTCCAATGCGAGTCTCAGTGCCTGGCAGACAGTGGGTACCCATCCTTTCAGTCAACATAACCATAAGGCTTCTTGTGTGTCAGGCATGGACCAAGTGTTAGGAACACAAAGCGGAAAGAGCTTAGTGTTTGCCTGTGAGGAATTCATACATGCACTGGCTTATTCATTCCAAATTTAGCACCCTTCGTGTGCCAAGGATGCACTGTATGTCACTGCTGTGTGATAGTAGCTCTGACAACACTGATTGCTCAAGATAAGGACAAGTCAGGAGCTCCCTGTCCCACTGGTTTCTATTGTAGCAAGAAGACAGAGTGCAGATGGGTAAACAGCACTCATATTGGAAGAGTCCCATGTATGATTATGCAGGGAAACTCCAAAGCCACAGTGAGCAGGAAAATAAATGTCAAGATATAATACAAGGGTGCTGTTTAAACTGAAGCAATGTGGAGGCTAGGAAGAGGTTTGAGCAATAGTAAGGTCCTCGTGTGACAGCCTTAGGGTAGACCTCCCGAGGAGTTGTGAGCCTGGGGCGCAGTGGGAGTGGAGAGAATGCTATGAAAAGAAAAAAGAAGTAAGCACACACCCAACTCATGGGGCCTTAGAAGGCACTGTAAAGAGACTGTGGTATTTAAACAAATCCCAGAACTGAGAACCCCATAGGTAGAATGGATGAATAAAAATAAGTATTTTCTTCGCTTCTTTCCTCCTTCCCTCTGTCCCTCCCTGTGGCCCCCTCCTCCTCCCTTTCCCACCTCCTCTCTTTTCCTAGCTTGACATGGTCTCATGTAGCCCGGGCTGAGCTCAAACTTGCTATGTAGTTGAGGATGACCTTGAACTACCAATTCTCCTTTTTCCATCTCCCTCCCTAGTACTGGGATTGCAGAGGGATACTACCATGCCTGGGTTATAAAATAATTGTTTGGTATTTAAAAAAGAACTCTAGTGACTCTTCCCATTTCTCAGATGGTACCTTGGGCTGGAAGCATCCTTCATACTTCTAGGATGAGAAAGTGACATGCATTCTGGACTGAGCTGGAGATCAGGCCCAAGAGCTGTGTGATTTTTTTTTTTTCACTTTAAAATGGAAATACTGGTACTCACCTCCTAAGATCACTAAGAAGAGTAATGAGAGAATGTGGCATAGAGTAATAACATAGTTTAGCTGTCATTATTAAGCCTTAGAAACCTTAGTTCAGATACTGTGTCAGAATTACGTGGCCGGGACAAGTTTCTGCACTTTCTAGGTCTCAGCATCTCATCTATCCTCCAAAGGAGAGATGATATGGTCTCCACATTCCTATGTAATTGCTATTCAATAGTCAATGTGCACAATGTCAAACCCAAAGCCAGTCATGTGTGAGGCTTCGTGTGTGCTTTGAAACATCTTCAGGATGCTCTGTCAACAGGGTAGTGTTTGTTGTCCACACTTCTAGAAAGAGCTACATCTTGTCGTTTTTCAGAAAGCAATGGCCAAGGAGGCTGAAGGGGTCATTCAACAACAGAAGAAAAAGTTATCTCTTGATGAAATGATCCGTGAAGCTCAGAATTTTGTGGAGAAGATCCACTTCCTGGTGGATGAGGTAATCAACTCTACAGGCAAAGCCCGTTGGGAAGATGAGGAAGAAATCTTCCCGGGTGGGATGAGCAATATGAATGTTTGCTTAGTGATGGAAGGAGAGCATGGATCACTCTATTGATTTCTCATAAAGCTGGAATGTTCATTCAGTAGAGTGAAAAGCATGTTCCCTAACACAAGGAGCGTCCAAACAAGCATGTTGATGATGGGAACTTTGATTTTTTTTTTTTCCCAAGCATAATGTTCAATAAAGACCAATTTCTATTTTAGAGCTAGTTGTAGGGTACATTTTCTGGTGTCTTCTAGAATGATCTTTATAAAGGTATCATATTTGATTCTGTCAAATACCACCTCTTCCTTGAAGCCTACAGGTGTGGACAGACTTCCCATGCTGGGTTTTGGGGGGATGCTGTTGGGGAGAGGTACATGTATTTACTGCTCCCTTGGCTCTTGAATGTGATGATTCTCTTGTATATTATTCGTTCCCTTGAAAGTATATCAAGTAGTTAGACAGGAACGTTAGACAGTAGACAAGAGAATGCAGAAGGTTCAAGCTAGGCACTGGGTCTTCCTGTTTGTAACTAACCAGCCCAGTATCTGGAACACTGGCCTTTGCCTTTGGTTCCATATCAGATAGAAGGGATGGCTGCTCCTTTTCAATATCAAATGTGTGTGTCAGGAGTGAGCAAGACTGAGCATCTATGTCCACTAAGGCACTAGCCCTCCTCTTTTGGTAGGTACATTGGTTCAGAAAAGTACATTTTAAACACAGAATAATGGCACACTTGGTATGGATCCTTCATTTCCTTATTTAATGGCTCAATTTTGAAATTTCAATGAAGTTAAGTAGAGTTTCTCCAAGTGGCTGAAATGGAGGCAGTTATTTGGCAACTCGGTCTTAGGCACAGGACTCCTCTAGATTTATTTTCTGTTTTCTAAAAGTAACTGGGGAAAGACTCAATGGCATTAGTACACTTTTGTTGTCTTTCATTTGAATTTTCTGGAATGTTACATGGACCGAAGGAATCAGATGCTTTGAAGCTAAGTCAGTATCTAAATTGGAAAAGAATCAATAGGAATCTGTAGGGAAGCATTCATTTATCATATCAAGAAAAGCAAGCCATCAAAGATGCCCCAGCACAGGTCCAGAAACACATGCATTCTTACTTCATGGCCAAGGTGTTTCCTTCGCCAGGACGTGGCACTTCACTGGCTTGGCTGTACAGATGATTAAACACGTGCATTGTTTAACACCGAGGATCTGTTTGCAGAAGAAGGGTTCTTTTGGGAAAGGTAATCTCTAGAAACACATGCATTAAATACCAACCTGTGCAATCATATCCGTCCACCACACAGCCCCAGCACACCATCCCAGATGTCTTCATTTGGATGCTCAGTAACAATAAGAGAGTCGCGTATACACGCATTGCTGCCAAAGACCTGCTGTACTCCCCCGTCAGAGAGCAGATGGGCAAGCACTGTGGGAAGATCAAAACCCACTTTCTCAAGGTAAGTCTGCGAGAGACCAAAAGAAGACTGGTTTCTTTTCGTCCTGTGTGGCCTTGAATTTCTAGCGCATGTGTCCATGTCTGGAATTCTTTCCAGTGTTTTCAAAAACAGAGGACACCTGCGAGACCTCACGCTGCTTGGTCTAAATTTCATGTCAATGGTACTTCTAGCTTTCCCATTGCTATGTCTTCAGATGCATGCAGATTTCTATTTATATCAGTGTAATGGCCAATCTTAGATTTTTCACTCTGTTGATTACTAGTGAGACCAGACATTTTCCCTATTTGTTCCTCCTGTCATTTTCTCCTGTACAACTTTTCCAAAGCATCTTTTCACAGGAGGTAATATATACTTTTAAGTGAACCTCATCTATACAATTAATAATTAAGGTGGTGAACGTCTTGGGAATCTGAGGCATTTCAAGGCTAGCCTGGGCTGCAGAGTGAGTTCAAGGCCAGTTCCACAACTTAATGAGATGCTGACTTTTTTTTTTTTTCTTAAAAAAAAAAAAAAAAAGAATGGGACTGGAAAGATGGGTCAGAGGTTAAGAGCACTGCCTGCTCTTCCAGAGGTCCTGAGTTCAATTCCCTGCAACTACATGGTGGCTCACAGCCATCTATCATGTGACCTGATGCCCTCTTCTGGCCTGCAGTTGAACCCGCAGGCAGAGCACTGTATACATAATAATAAATTTTAAAATCTTAAAAATAAATAAATAAAAGGAATGAACATGTGCAGTAATGATGAACTTGCTTAACACATGCCAGGCTCTATGGTTAACTCCAAGTGCAGAAAGAAAAAGATACAATGAAAGACAGAAGAAAAAGAAGGAAGGGAGGGAGGGAGGGAGAAGAAAGAAGCATTCTTTTGATATGAATATCAGTCATACTAGATTTAGGGGCCATTCTATTTCAGTACAGTCATGTAACCAATGACATCTGCAATGCCCTGCTTCCTAACAGGGTGACAAGCCTACTACTGAAGATTAAGAACTAAAATAGATGAATCTGGGAGGAACATAATTCAGCCCATAACCGAGTTCTGGGCAAATATTTACTGGCCATGTGATCGTGGACACGCAGCGTAATAGTTTTCATCTGTTTAAAGAATGTTTGTTCTGCTTTCCACCCGCCACACGGATATGGCTGTGAGGGTTAAGTGGGTGAACTCAAGCAAAGAGCAAATACTCATTCCTCACACAGAGTGATCACTCCATAGATACCAGTGTTCAAACAACTGGACACCCAGCAACCCAGAGGATCTTTGTTAACCCCTTCAGAGCCAGTCAGTTGTTTTTGGCTGTGGTGCTTAGTCTGAGTGGGTTTAGAATCAAGTAGGAGATACACTCCACGTGTATCTGTGATTGTGCTTCCGGAAAAGTGATGTGGGAAGGCCTGTCCTAAGTGTGGGTGGCACTTTGCCTGCCCTAAGTGGCACTCTGGGGCTTCAGAGTGAATAGAAAGGAGGAAGTGGGGAATGAGTTGAGCATCAGAAATTCACCTGTCCCTGATTTTTGACTATAGACCTGATGGACAGCCACCTCACTTCCCTCTCTATACCTCCCAGCCATGGCTGACTGTAGGCCATGAGCCCAGATGAATCTTTTCCTGAAGTTACCTTTGCTGGGAACTTGGCACAGCAGTGAGAGAAAGAACTAACACAGTGGCTTTGCTTATTTCTTTCTGTCCTGCCCATAAAATAATTTTAACAATCTGCTTCTATGAAAACTGTAAGTGAAAGGGAGCAATATTTTCTTTTTTTACCCAAGTCATTCATACCAAATATCAGAGACTTTGTTTCACCTTCTCCCTTCAAAGAGTGCTACAGAAGCCAGAAAGATTTGTCTTAAAAATAGCACATCATTTCCAAAGGACCTGTGCTAAAAATACTAGAAAGTGGTATGAAGTTACTCTCTGCTAAATACTGTGGTGTATCCTGGCACCATACAAAATTAGAGCAAAGAGCAGCTGTCAAATCAAGCCAGGAAATAGGTTCAGCTGAGGTGGGAGAAATGCTTCCCCGCCCCCCACGCACCCTGCCTGTGTGTTATCTTTATCATTATGGTTATGGCTTTCCTTATCTGTATTTTCCTTTTGCTGCTGTGGCTGCTATGGATGTCTCCTTGAATTCAGTTGCTATGATGGGAGCATCTTGAAAGAATGATTCAGCAAAACTGGTTTGTTGTTGTTGTTGTTGTGTTTTTGTTCCTATTTTGATTGTCACCTTCCATTTCAACTTCCATTTTCCCCACCACTTCCTTTTATTCTTTCCCCCTCCCTCCTTCTTGAAATAGTAAGTCTGAAAAAAAAAAGGCCAAGATTATGGGAGGAGCCCCAGTTTCATGCTGCGTGGAGAATTCAGAAGCGGAAATCACAAGCATAGAATGTAAATCTCTAAGCC
This sequence comes from Acomys russatus, assembly GCF_903995435.1. Classification (NCBI taxonomy): domain Eukaryota; kingdom Metazoa; phylum Chordata; class Mammalia; order Rodentia; family Muridae; genus Acomys; species Acomys russatus. Next base: position 25,125,080 of record NC_067153.1, on the reverse strand, counting down.
AGAAATTCCTCAGAGTTTATTCTGGGCCCCACCTATCCGCTCAGTAACCATCCTCTACACAGTCAAAGACCCGTAGGAGGTTGTGGTTGTCACACCGTGAAATCGTAGAGTTTCACAGTGCCCACGGGTCGGAAGATGACTGCTAGAGAGGGTCTACAGTCAAGAAGCATCCAAGGTTTTGAAGGGCAGATCTATCAGCTTATTGCCCCAGAGTATCTGTTTACAATTGTATTGGTTACTGTGTCTATTGCTGTGTCAGAATGCCTCCCATAGCAAGCAGCCTACGGGGGAACGGAGCCACAGTCCTTGATGGTGGGGCAGGGAAGGGATGCTAACCAGAGTGGGTCTGTGGCAGCAGGAGCTCGTACAAGATGCTTCTTGTGTTGTACAGGCCAGGTAGCAGAGATGGTGGGCAAAAACAAACGAGGAGACCATCTCTAAAGACCGGTCTTTTAGTTAGACTACAGAACCAACGATTCTGCAGCGCTCCCGAGCGGTGCCACTGGCTGGGAAACAAGTGTTCTTATGCCCAGGGAGGGCATTTTACTTCCAAGCTCTAACGAGGACTTTAATGGACCTTCTATTCTTCAGGCCCATTTGGGAGGTGGGTGAGACATGTGAAAGACTTGAGGGCTACATCTCATGCAGGATTCTGATGTTGGCGATCAGAACTGTTTCTAGACCTCTCCATTCTTATTTTGTTTTTATCCGCTCTCCATTCTAGTCTCAAAAGGTCAAATAAGTCAAACCTGGATGCATGAGAACACTTTTGATTCGGGAATGCTTGTATGGAAAATTGCTACGTTGTGAACTTTAGGAAAGTAGCAGTGGTCCTATGAGATACTTTTGCAGGATTTGAGTTGATTTTTGGTTCTCACTGTAAGTTCACACACACACACACACACACACACACACACACACACACACAGAATTTGTTTACTATGAAAGTAATAGATGCTTTCTGTTGTTTTTCATTAAAAAATAAAGAGTGTCCACCTACTTGGGAGGACTATAGCAACTAAGGTCTGGAGGCCCACAGGCTCAGCACCAACAGAAAGATGTATAGAAGCTCGCACTGTACCCTGGAGCTGCAGAGTCGGAATCTGCACTTTAGCTGGATGCTCGGAAAATGTGTGCACACACACACAGCATGTGTGAGGAGCAGAGTGGGGCTCAGCACAAAGCTGATGGTGCACTAGCTCTAATCCTTTCTTGCCCTGTGATGTTAGATACTTGTGTTTATTTTTCCAACATTCATCTTCTTTATTTCTAAAATATACTCGTGGAAAGTACTGCAGAATTCTTGTGAGACTGAATGAAACACTGTCTTGTTACAACATGCAGGAGACAGAACATTCTGCAAAAAGAAACATTAGGACATTATTTTGGCTAATCACAATATGTATTAAACAAATATGTGCTGCGTTCTTCTGGCATCAAACACTCTCTTTTAAGCCTTGGAAACATCATTGTGACGCACCAGACCAACAAAACAAAATCTGCCTTTGTGAATGAATGTCCTAAGGATGCTAGAAATAGCAGAAGAAGTGCTGGTACCACAACAAAATAATCTTGGGCTGACACATACACATCTGCACTCTCTTGTTCCATCTCTCCTCCTCCTTCTTCCTCCCTCCCTCCCTCCTTCCCTCCCTCTCTCCCTCCCTCCCTCCCTCTCATTCTATGCTCTAACTCAAACCCAGGCTTTTCCAGATGTGAATCAAGCAGTAGAGCACTGGATTGTATCCTCAGCCTTCTCAATAAATTTTTATTTGCCTGAAAAAGTTTTTAAATCATTAGATAAATGATAAAGGAAGTTATTTATCTTATTACATTTTTTAATTTTTATAGGTTGCAGATTAGTTGCCTTTATCCAAAACAAAGTGTGTTGATTTGAGTTTTTAGCTGAGTAAATAATGGCACCCCTCTTCCTAGAGATTGAACCCCGCTTCCTCTGCATACCAGCCAAGGATCTTGAGCCTCACTGGGTCCTGTGTCACTGATGTGAGCGCTTCTGGTCCGAAGGCTCCCTGGACCATTCTTTTGTTTTTTTAGACAGGCTCTCTTTGTGTAGCCTTGGCTGTCCTGGACCGGGCTTGCCTTGAACTCACAGTGATCTGCCTGCCCCTGCCTTCTGAGTGCTGGGATTAAAAGCATGTGCCACCACACCCAGCCCTCTCTGTACCATTCTTGACGCAGCATAAACACTCACTTTATATGAGCTTCTGCTACCACACCTATGTTTGCCCTTCCTTCTTCCATCTCAGATGCTTCCTTGATTGGTCCTTCTCTAGCCATTGAGAGCATGTTCCAAGACACTCAGTGGGGGCCTGACATGCAATTACAATATACACACTATTTTACCTGTAAACATACACCTGTAATAAATTTTAATTGACAGATTAGACGTTTACAACAACAGCTAATAATAAAATGGAACATTCATAACAATATACTATAATAAACCTCATCAATAACGTATCTGTGAAATTTCCCATTTAATACTTTTAGATCACAAGACACTGAATGTGCAGGAGGGGAAATGAAAACTGAGTACAGAGACTTGTGCATTTATATCTTTAATAAAAGGCTAGGACAAGGGGGTGCTCCTTTCCTTTCCTTTAGACCAATGTTTCTCAATCTTCCTAATGCTGAGACCCTTTGATACAGTTCCTTATGTTGTGGAGATCCCCAACCATAAAACTATTTTATTGCTACTTCGTCACTGTAATTTTGCTGCTGTTATGAATCATAATGTAAATTTCTGATATACAGGATCTCTGATATGCAACCCGCAAGTGGGTCATGACCCACAGGTAGAGAACTGCTGCCTGAGACTTTTCTCACTTGTATTAGCAACTTCTCACGCTGCTATGACCAAATGCCCAACAAGAAACAACTTGAGAGAGAGGGTTTGTTTTGGCTTACAGTTTGAAGCCACACAGTCTTCCACAACCGGCTGGGAAGGCATGATGGCGTAAGCATGATGCAGCAAGTCATATTCTGTCCACAGTCGCGAAGAAGAAGAGACATGAATTCTCCTATTTAGCTCACTTCTTCCTTTTCCTCTTTATTCACTCCTGTAGCCCAGCTCATGAGACTACGAAACCCACATTCAGAGTGTGTCTTACCCTCACTCCTGCCACTTAATCCTGTGTAAACACTCTGACAGACACACCCAAAGGGCCATTTCACTAATTGGTTAGATGTTTATTAACCCAATTAAGTCGATAATAAAAATTACCCACCCATTTCTTGAGTGTTGGGATTTGAGCTGTTGGAGGACCTGGCTGAGCCTCGTAGCTGATGCTCCCTGGCACTGGTCCACTGGCCAAAGGCCAGCAGTACTTGCAGTAGTTGTTTGATTGAGTTGTTCCAAATCTGTTTTTGGAACCTTCAGGGCAAGCTACAAAGGCAAACAGCCGTGCTCAATGTGGAGTCAAAGCCTCTCCATGGGTGCTTTGGACCTTGTCTGAAAAAGTTCTGGCTTGTGGTAATAGGACTTCACAATCCTCCACAGACAGAACTCGGTGTAGGAGGGAAGTTGCTCAGGGGCAATTCTAAAAACTTGCTGGGAAGAGGCATTTAGAAGAGTCAACAGACTCTGGGGAAGAGCCATGTCTTAAGGGTCATTGGCTCTGCTCAGAAGCACTGAGCACAGCCACAGCTGGTACCTGGAACTATGCAGCTGTGGACAGAGAGATCTCAAAACCTGGTGACTAGGAAACAAAAGAGGCATATTGAATACATCAATCTCTATCCTTGTGGACTTGGGGCATATGAACGCCAACAAATACATTTGCACACACACTCACACTCAAATGCATACGCATACATGTACCCACAAACCACTCCCTACTCCAACAACAACAACAACAACACACACACACACCATATTACATCTGAGGCCATCAAAAGGGGAGGAAGCAGAGAGCTTAGGGAGCCTAAAGCCACAATGCCTGAGGAGGATGAAGGATCTGAAAATGTCTACCAGGCAGAAGGGCCTGGGAGAGCAGGCAGGACTTCCCTCCCACAGCATGGGATGGGAGAGTAGGGCAGGCCATCCAGAGTAAAGTGAAGGGACAGAAACTCCAGTTGCAACCCCAGTAGCCAAGGTTCTAGGAAGGCAAGTCGAACTGAAGAGCTTGAAGAGGCAGGCTGAGGGAGGGCTCAGAGCCAAGAGTGTGTGTGCGCATTTGGAAGCACCAATCCTGGACTTCAGACTTGGGTGTGTCAGTTAAAGACTAGGAGAACACAGACGCTTTCCTCACCCGCATGTTCAGCCCAAGTGACCCAGGACCTGGCAGTGATATCAGAATGCACGTTTAAAGCCTCAGGCCTCCAAACTGAGGTCACCTTCTGGAGCTGTGTAATGTGACAATTTGGGCCACTTCTTTCAGTTTTGTGAGACAGACAGAGCTTGTGGGTGGGGGTGGAGGCAGAGGAAGGATGGCCCTCTGTACAAACCTCGAGGTGTATGTCCAGAAAGAATCGCTTTTCTCAGAATAGGGTTTCATGGGTGCCGTCTGGTGATAAAACAGCCTTCCTTGTCCTCTCTCCCAGCTTCCTGGGAAACGGCCAGCTGGCTGGACTGTACAGGCAAAAGTTGACATATATCTGTGGCTGGGCTCCATCAGATACTCCAATGCCGCTTTGGACAACTTGCCAGTGGGCTATGAAGCAGAAATGCCCTCCAAATCATCTGGCACCCATCACCCTCCATCAGCCCTGCTATACCAAGGTATAGTGCCATGGAGCAAAGCGGGTCAAGAGACGTCTCTGGTAAACAGTGGTGGGGACAGCATTCCATACATTTGTGTTGTTTTAGTTGGGGCCAACGCCATCGCCTTCCTCAGTAAAATTACCGAGGATGTTCTCTTCCTAAATGGGAAGCAATGGCTCAGTCAGACGTGTTATACCTGGACTAAATTTTATGCACAAGTAGAGAGAGAACAGTGTATTTCTGTGTAGATGAACTGCATTAAAAAATAAGTTGCTTTTTAAGCAGAAAGTTCTTGTTGTGATATGACTCAAGAAATTAAGGTTTCTTTTTTGTTTTTGTTTGTTTGGTTTGGTTTGGATTTTTGTTTGTTTGTTTGTTTGCTTTTGCTTTTTACACAGCACTGAGATTTGGACCTCATACACAGGCCTTCAGTGACACAGTACAAACTGGTATTGGTGACATCACCTATGTTTCTCCAGCCCAGTCCCTGGCTTGACTTCTTTATACAAAGGCAGCATATTTTATGGGATTATTTAATCCATATGGTCACTTTTATCAGCAACAGTATGTCTACATTTCAATAACATTGTAATTCCATCACAAATATTAATACCTTGCATTTGTGTTCTGCTCTGTTTTCAAATCACTTAACTTTTGCGTTGCTGAATTTTAACTTTTTTGCTGCTAAATTCAGACAAAGCAAATTGCAGTTTTACCTTTACTTCTACTGAAGTTGAGTTTTGAGTTGAGCCAAAGCTGTGAGCACTGCAGACACACCAAATCTCTTCTGTTTCATGACATCGTTGGGTGTCAGTTGACCTTGACTGGCAGGGTATTCCAAGCAGCTCCATCGTGAGAGAAAATGGGGTTCTGGAGATGTGTATACAGTGGTTCAGCTCCTAGAGTCTGCACTCAGTGTCAACATACAGTGTGTTACTTTAAGGGAAAATACATAGCACAAAGTGCCAAGCACCTCACCGTACATGCTACACACAAGATCTCATTCAACCTTGAGAATTCTTCCATTCACAGATGGGGAGAGTACATTTCTGAGACTCCCGGCAATGGTGCAAGGTCACCCATCTGCTGAAAGGTTGGGTAAACCATCTCCAAACACCACTTCCTTATCTGCCTTCCTTTAAACCCCTGAGAGCTTTAAGCAAATAAGACCTACATCAAGTTAGCTTCTGTAGCTGTTGCTACAAACATTCACACAGGGGCAAAGCCCCAGACACAATCACTGTTTCAGCTACTAACAGCCCAGAGGAGAGGAAAGAGGCTTTTCTGAGGCTTGGAGTTGCCATGCAGCATGTTGTTTTCATGGAGTTACCTAATGACCTTCCGCTGAGCACTGACATTGCTGGTGTTGGCTGCCTTCCACACCGACTGGTGAATTTTATGCTCCAGAGGATAGCCATTCAGCAAATAATTACCTTGCATCTCTATATGGAAGGCATGGTGGAAAACATGGCAGGGGGTGTAGGAATGTGCAAGAGGTGATCCTAGCTTCAGGTAGGACATCCAGGTGTGGCTTCGATAACCACAGGGGGCAGGAGATGGGGTGCCACAGCATGAGGAATCAGGCTAGGCATCTCCAAGGAACAGAACTGGTAAGAGTCAAAGTTTCTAAAGAAACCCAAATGTAGGCTAAGTAAATGGCACCCCCTGGAGTTGTGCGTCATGACGTGTATGTTGTTCCAGTTGGAAGAGCCACTAAAAGCTCAGGATTAGTCATCTTAGGCACAGTAGTGGGCATTCTCTCAAGGGATGAGACCTCCCCAAGTCTGATTGAGAAACCTGCTGGGCTTGGTAACGTGAAGTAACACGTGGCTGTCTCCCTGCTGACTCCAGTCAGAGTGTCCCCGTGACATCTGCAGTGCATTGCTTTGCTTACTGCTGTCATTTTCAGGGACTCTCTTGTCTGCGGTACCCAGCCTGTCAACATCAGAGTTAATTGGTGTCTATGGAAACAAGGAGGGCATCAGAACTGAGCCCAGAAGTATCACATCTCTCGTTCCACTGACTTGCTCTGAGTTTGCACAGCCTTGCATTGTGAGAACTGGCATAGACTTAATTGGGCAATGTGCACAGCTCAAGTTTCCCAATTGCCTGCAGGATTAAGATAGGGATTGAAAAAGTTGCTATATCTGTAGGCTTCCTGCTGTTCCTCACGTAAGCCCAACAGTGCCATCAGGAAGAGAGACAGAAACGTTCAGGTCTCATAACAGTCTATGAAGGAATTAACTTTGACATCATGCCTTCCCTTGTTCCTCCACACTCTGTCTGTCAGAGTCAGTTTCTCCGTCATCCACATAGGGCTGCAAGGTCTTTCCCACTCCTCGTTTGTAATCCCTCCACCAATGTGTAGCACTCTGGCCCTACAAACCTTCACCTACAGGGGGCACTGTTGTCTCCTTAGATCCATCCCTTCTGTCCATTGAGAGCTTGACCTACAATTTTATCCTCCTGGTGTTTTACTCTGATATCATCTGTTCCTATGCAAGTGCGTGTGTGCACACACCCATAGACACACTCACTCCTCTTCAAGAGTCCTCTGTGTCCTATGGTACTTTTCAATGCTTTGTGCACATCTACAAAGTCTGAGGTCATGTGACCACCACCACTGTCTGTGACACTGACTTCCAAATGACCCGATGTTACTGATTTGTGAAATGGACTAATCCTATATCCTTGCTATGGCCACTTGAGGCTTGCGTCCCTGCCTATCAAATGCTACCACCCTGAAGCTCTCTGCTCAAAGGCCACAGCCACCTTCCCAAGATTCAGCTCCCTTGTATTTGAATGTGCTTTGATAACTATGAACCGGTCTCTTGTGCATACATAATCTTATTTCACAGGAGCAGTTTGTTGTTTTCGGGTTATTTCGCCTTTTTCTTTCCCACCGTATATTAGACTCTTGAGATCCTGCTGTTTTGCCATGTACACATCTAGCATGCTACTTCTATTTGCTCAGCCAAGCTGCCTGCTGTTGCTCCTGTCCATTTCTGCTGCGATGGTACCCAGCTTGCTACCAGCTGCTCACCATCACCACCGTGGGCAACATTATAGCAGTTCATAGGAACATCACCTCAGCATCTTCAGGCCACTTCCCAGTCAGTGCCCGGCACCGTCCTCCACAGCCCTGAGCCTTCCGTGACAGCCTTATGAGGGGTTATTATTAGCCTCCATTTTACAAATGGCTGCATCCAGGATCCTGTGTGGACACGTGTGATTTACGCCTAGCAGCTGCTGGAGGGGATTGATGAAGGCTGGGAGAGTGACTGCCTGTAGGGTATTTGTGTTCTTATTTGAGTAAATGGAACTATTTCACTGGGCACACAAGGGTTCCTACATAGCAGTCCCCATGCCAGCACAAAGACATAGATTATACTAACACAGAGATGTGGAAATGGGTGGGTAAGGAGGCAGAGGGGAACAAGTGGAATATGAAAACAAGAGGTCAGTTGGAAGAGCCAGTGATGGTGAGGTCCCATGAACCAAAGAATGTGACCAGCTGATCTGTCATTCTCCACTGAATGCTGACCTCCTCCAACCTGTCTCTCCCTTCATGTTCCATCCTATCCAGCACGTGCTCACTCCTGCTTTTTGTCCCCTAGACCCTTTGGCCCCGTCCCTCACAACTCTCAGCCACACTCTTCCATCACTGTGATCTGGTCTTCATCTTCTGCGGGCTCAAGGGAGCTTCCAAGGACGGACAGGGACTGTCTTAGTCCCCTCACTATCAACGGTGCCTTAGAGATCAAGACAAAAGCTCTGTCACAAAATGCCACTGACTAGCAAAGGAGAAGAATGGATGGATGGATAACATGATACAGATTTGATTGAGTTTATTAAAGTAAAAGCTATTTGTAAAGCAGCCTTATACACCGGTGTATGGGCCTGCATATGCACGTGTGCGCATGCACGTGTGCACACACCCACACACACAAGCGTGCACACGTATGCACACACACATGTAAACAAGAGATTCCTAGTGAAGCATGCTATTTCTCTAAGCTTGTTTAAACATTTTAGGGGGAAAGGTGTATCTTGGAATTAGGCAGAAGAAAAATCTGGGCTCTGTAGACTTGGAAAGTTATGTCGTCTACTTTTGGGTCATTTTCCTCATCTGTTAGTGGGGAGATAATTGCACATTTCACATGGGTATTGCAATGACAATTGAGAAGCACAGTGTGGCAGAGCCTCAGGGTGGAATGTGTGCTTCTAAAGCACTTGGCACTAGTACCCTTTCCCTGTCTTCACACTTCCACCTGGCCACGGAGGAGGGCAGGCCTGATACCACTGCTGTCTGTAGGTGGCTACACAGCCGCCTGTCACTTGCAGACACACATTCGCACACACTACTCCTAAAAGCCTATTAACACTTGCCCTTTCCGTAATTTCTCCACAGCCCAGCATGTCTTCCAGCTGAGAGCACACATATACCAAGCCCGGGGCCTCATTGCAGCTGACAGCAATGGACTTTCAGATCCCTTTGCCAAAGTCACATTCCTGTCCCAGTGCCAGACCACAAAGGTAACCAGAGAACCCAGCTGGCAGCCCCCCCCCCCCCCCCCCCCCCACCTCCTGCTGCTGTAGCTGCTGCACAGCAGAGCCTGGGAAAGAAAGATAAGGATTATTCTCAACCCCGCCCACTGTATCTCCCAGCGCACAGTCTTTGAGAAGCAGAAGCCAGTGTGGGGCAGGAAGAACAGCAGGGAGGAAAGATCTGTTGGTCCCTTTGAGGCACTATCCTAAAGCAGATGGACAAATCTTAAAGCTGAGACAAGGGCAGAAAAGAAGAACAGGAAGTGGAGCCTGGCATGCCCTGGGCACCTGTAGGAAGAGCCTGACATGCCCTGGGCACCTGCAGGAGTGCTGAGCATCATAGTACAGAGTGAATGACAAAGGAGAAGCCATCATAGACAGCCTTCCTGAGACTTGAGTCTGTCATCACCTCAGGGCACCTGCTGGGGAGGAAGGGTTTAGCTTTCCAATCAGGAAGTTCTAAACTTTGCATTTACCAGCTAAGGTGCTTCTTAGAGATGTGTGTCAAGCCCTCTCCCCTGGAGAACACCCCTTGGTGACAGGTGCTGTGGTACGGGAGATGGGCAGATGGTCGCTTCCTCTGCCTCCTCCCTGTCCCACACATCAAGCTCTAGCTAAACTCCTGCAGGCTGCTTTCATCTCACTAGATCGCACTCACCAAAGCCTTTCTTATTCTTGAGTTGTCGGCTGGGGAAGGGTAAGATCATATAGAATTGGCCATCTCAGAGAGGTGGGAAGCAAAGAGATGCAAGTTCACCTTCTGGTTCGTCTGCAGCTATGTGTCTCCAGGCAAATGGATCACTGGACCCCAGTTCTGTCATCCTAAAACAGAGCTGTTGTGAGGAAGTGGGAAGTTAAGTACACAAGTGACTGATGAATGGCAGCCATTACACTGGCTGATGTCAAGAGGGCACATTTATTTCCCCAAGACAAACCCTACAACCCAACTGATGGATTTAACTATATTTTGATTTGTCACAGAGAAACCAAGGGAATGATGGGAACAAGCGCCAGTGCCTGTGAGGTACCTGTTCTGCACGGGCTCTAGGAGACGGGGAGTCTGGCAGACCCTGCTCCTGCATAATATATGATGCAAACATGGATGTGGTCCTCCAGGCAGCAAGGCTGGTTGTACTGTGCTAAGCCCCATGCACAGAGCTGAACAAAAGCCTACAGGAGCCACATGGAGAGACAGTCTCATCTGTCTCAGCAAGACCTTGGGAGGAAAGTGTCTCTGTCTTCATTCATTGTCTAATGGGAACAAGAAGGCAGGAGACCTTCCTCTCTGCTGTTATTTGAGAGGGACACACACAGCAGTGACTGTGCACTAGGGTCCCTGAGAGGGGCCAGGAGATCGCACTGTCAGTAAAGTGCTTGCAATGCAAGCCTGAGGATCTGCGTTTAATCACCAGAGCCCAGGTTAAAAGCCAGGTATGGTGGTGTGCAACTTAGTACTAGCACTGGGCGGTGGGGGATGGGGGGGGAGGGAGGGTGGGTGGAGATGGGCAACGGGCAGCTAGTGGGGCTTACTGGCTAGCCAGCCAACTCCTAGGTCAATGAGAGTGCTTGTCACAAAAAACAAGATAGATAGATCCGGAGGAATGGTACCAGAGATTGCCTTCTGGCCCTTACCACATACATGTACGTATACATGCACATGCACACATGGGCACCCCTACAAACATAAGTGGAAGCGCGTACACACACACACACACACACACATGCACACACTCGCACGCACGCGCGCACACACACACACACACACACACACACCAAGTCAGTACACAACCGTGGAGTTCTGCTTCCCAGGTCCAATTCTACGATCTTCTACATACTAGACATGCACATTAAGCAGAATTCCCCTTGGCTATCACATCCTTCATCTGTGATAGGCACGACAGCAATGCATACATCTCCCTCTTAGAGCATCCCCAGACTAGAGTGGTCTCAGCAGGTGGATCCGAGGGTCACTCACTTGTCTCAGCTATGCAGTTCCAACCCCTCTGAAGCGGCCCTTGGGGAGCCTGTGTAAGCTCACAAGGGCTGACACAGGGGCCTGCTGGTTTCTATCCCCACATAGCATCTTGGTTTCATTTAGATGCATATCTCAAAAGTACAGATGGACTCGGTTGAGCAAATAATCTTCTGAAAGAGAAATAGGCTCTGTTGACCCCTGGATCTGCCTCTGACTTTGAACCATGTGCCCAGTTTTTGCTAATAACAACAGCTGTCACTTTTTCAGAGCTCTCACATGCCAGACACACAAGCATTTTCTGTACATCGTTTACCACCCGTCGCTGTAACTCAGGGACATATACTCTTGTGTTACCGTTCTGAAGATAAAGAAGCAAGGATCAGACTTTGTACAGCTTGGAGGCGGTGAATCAAGATGGAGACCAGGCCTCGCCAGTTCTGAGACCACCTTTCCCTAACCACTCTGACTTGATTTTGCTTAGAAAGCGTCCAGGTTTCCCTCTCCTGTTTGGGTGTTGGGCTATATCGGAGGGCCTGGTCTGGGACTATGGCAGGCCTCCTTCATACTGCGACTGGGGAAAGCTGAGTGTGAGGCTTTGGCAGCCCAGCAGAGCCCAGTGCTCACCTGGTAGGACCCATATGGGGTGGCATTAGTTCCCAAGGGAACTGAGCACCTGGTGCTCTGAAGAGCCAGACTGTAAAAGAGCATCCTGCACACCTGTCCCTTACAGGGCATCTTGTACACCTGTCTTTTTGTAAGGGACAGGTGTGACTTGATGGACTTGTGACTTGAAGGGCTTGTGACTTGATGGTTTGGCATCTTTTAGAGGGGAGGCCAGTTGCTGCGGACACTATGGAGAAAATGGGAGTTGAAGAATAAAGGAAAAGAGGAGAAAGATCCTGCAGAGAAAGGGTTTGAGGGATGACAAGGAGAGACATCCAATGTGACTAAGGGAACATGGCAGAAAGAGGAGGGTGGAAAACATCTTAAGCCTGGGGTTCCCAACACTAAGACCAATGCCTGCTTCTAAAGACATGGATGGTTAGACAACACAACCCAGTGCACCAAGGCTGTCATAGGGTAGGCATTTAGTTGTGTGTGTGTGTGTGCGCGCGTGTGCGTGTGTGTGTGCGTGTGTGTGTGCGTGCGTGTGTGTGTGTTTGGAAGGAATTGGACCCCAGGATTGATAAACACTAGACAGGTACTCTACTCCAGAGTCAATTCCTCACCCTAAGTGTTTACACACCTATAAGCAAATATGGACTGAGATGGGCTTAGGGAAGGTAGGAAGCATTTACTGAGCACCTACTGTCTGCCAGGCAATGGATACTTTTTACCTCAGACAAGATGGGTTTTAGCCCATCTAAAGAAGATAAGGTAAGGCTTGGAGACATTAAGTCATCTGTGCAAGTCGGTCATAGGGCAGTTAATTAAACCTGGATTCCATTTAGTTTTTTTTTTTTTTTTTTGAAGGTCTTCACTTTTTTTATTCTTTATGTACAAAGGCTAGCATGATCAGTTCCAGTCTTGAATAATCCACCCAAGGTGGCTCAGTCCAACTTAATTAAGCCTATGTCCTTCGCGTACTGATGGAAACACTGGCAGCACATGTTGAGCCCGTATTTCCGGATCAGACCGTGGCGGTTAGAGCAAACGCGGCAGGAGTGAGAACCCTGGTCGAACTTCCATGGGTGACTCCAGTAGAGCTGCTGGTGACCCATCTTGCCTTCAGACAGCCGAAGAGGAAAAAGACTTTTTTTTTTTTTTTTTTTTTTTGGTTCCTACTGCTATGTTCCATCCAGGACATCTGTCTGTTCACAATGTTAGCAATGTCCTACCTGGACTTCCAATGATGCTTTACACCAGCGAGAGGTTCTCAACCTTCCTAACGCTGTAACCCTTTAACACAGTTTCTCACATTGCGGTGAACCCCCCACCCCAACCATAATATTGTTTTTGTTGCTACTTCATAACTATAATTTTGCTACGGAGCGGTGTCTCAGTTCCTAAGCTCATCCATCGGAAATGTGTGTTGAGAACCACTGCTTTAAACTCAGCTCAATGCATGGCCCCTTAGGGAATCCCTTAAGGAACAAGGCTGATCATGTGTAGCTGAGCAAAGACGTTTAATTGGGTGAGTCATTAAGTACTGCTCTAAAGTGACCAGGTGAAATGTTACATATGGTGGCCACCTGGAGGACAGGTTAGCTCCCTGTCATCTGTCCATGCAAATGGCTATCAAGCACCCACTGTGCAGAGGATGCAGTCTAGCACACTGCAGGTACATGATGAATGAATGAATGAATGAAGATTAGATGCATATCGGCCTCTGGAATATTATTCAATGGCATTTCCAGCCACGTGGGAGGGACATGATTCAAATGCAACCTAGGAGAGATCATAGACTGCTTTGACATGACTCTGTCAGTCAGGTGCATGCTGCTCAGAGCTCACCTGTCTCTTCAAAAGAGGCATAAAGCACTGCATTGCATTGCATCTGTGTCACTCCTGTTTATCAGTCAGTTGAACTTTGGTTTTTTTGTGTCAGAAGAGTTAGATTTCCTCAGAGGCATTTAAAAACCGCATAGTATCCGAGACATGAAATATTCTAAAATAAAAACTTGAGAAGGGAGGCAAACTGCAGGCACACAATACTTTTACGGCTTACATAAAGAGCTATAAAGATATTCTTCTGTGACCACAGTGCAAACAGTTTAATGCTGTAACTGCAGCTGGCTAGTTGTATAACTGAGCCGCAGTTTATGTGGGTCTGAGGGTTAGCGCAGGCCAGTTCTTCCTTCCAGCCTTGCAGGAGTGGACAACAGTGGGTGAGTTCAGAGGTGCTGTGGAAATTTCCCCAGGATCCAGTAGCTGCGGAATGCTTTCACTTAGGAAACACATTTAATTGTAGAGCTTGGAAGAGGGCTGTGCCCATGGACTCTTTCCAGTATAAGCCCCACATATTGGTGACACAGTGTCTGGCCAGGTATAGGGCCACCTACCCTGCCAACAACTCAACCTTTTGCTCTGTGAAACTGGCCTCTTTCCAGATGTCTAAATAAACAGAAAGTACTTCAATTTTAAATAGCATTCTCTCTTTCTCTCTCTCTCTCTCTCTCTCTCTCTCTTTTTTAATTTTTATTTTTTTCCAGACAGTGTTTCTCTCTGTGTAGCCTTGCCTGCCCTGGACTCGCTTTGTAGACCAGGCTGGCTTTGAACTCACCGAGATCCACCTGCCTCTGCCTCCAGAGTGCTGGGATTGAAGGCGTGTGCCACCACTGCCTGGCCAACATTCTTCCTTCTGAAGGTTCCTCTTGAGAAGCCTGGAAAAAAAGTTATGGGCCAATTCTGGTGAAATGCTGATGGTTCTGGTCCAACTATTCAAGCTATTATCCTCCCTCAATTTTTAGTTCTCCATTTCTGTGACAGGGACAGCTCACTACCAATGTCTCTGTTTGCTGCCATAGTAACTGCTGTGAAAGAAAGCTGCCGTGTCAAATGGCGAGGGTTGTTTTGAAGACTCAGGTCTATTCAAAGTAGTCAGAGAACAGCCACCACGCTGTAGACTTCTACATAAAGTGTATGAGATTTGAAAGTCAGCATTAGGGACTTTGGGTGTATTTGATCCCCTGCCCCTAATTCTCAGTAGAGGAGATCCCTAAAGTGGAGATGCTAGTGGTGAAAGTGGAAGATCCAGATGGAGGTTCAGCTTGTCGCCTGCAGACTCTGGACCTGTAAAGCTGTTTCTCTGTCTTTTATGTGCATGCGCATAAATAACTGGATTCAGAAAGATCGCAAGGTCTGTGTGAGACGGTGCGTGCACAGGGCAGTATAGGTGGCACACAGTACATTTCCAATAAAGAGCAACTGATGCCACCATAGCACCAGGGTGAATTAAAATCGTTTATGCAAATGGGTCAATAAGCAGAGCTCCTCTAATAAAGCATGATGAACACAGAGAATTCCAGAGCCTGTGAATTTCCATTTAATAAACAGTAGCCATGGACTTTCCTTGCCTCGCCATGTTTCTGCTGAGCAACTCAGCTAAACTGTGCCTCTGTGGTTTTCCTCCAGGTCATCCCCCAGACTCTCTCTCCCACCTGGAACCAGATGCTGCTGTTTAATGAGTTGGTTCTGCATGGCGAAGAGAGGGAGCTGGCAGAGTCCCCACCCCTGGTGGTGGTGGAACTCTATGACAGCGATGCCGTGGTAAGTGTCACCAGGCAACACTGGCTGCACCCTCTTCCAAATGCTCTGCTGCACAAACTGAAAATCAACAGAGGCCTGACACTGTGAGTGCTCAGGACCCTTGACACACCCAGAGGTGGCTTTGACCTCAGCAGACCACAACATACAGAACCATGTTGGTGATAGCCACGCCTTTATTCAGGGTCTATTCTTTAGGGCTCCCTTTAAACTACAATCAAAATCACATCTAATCAGAAAGATTTCGTCAACACCCATGGCCATAAGAATGTGATACCTGCTGTCTGCACACTCCTCCCAGCCCTTCCTAAAGAAGTCTGTGCTTTTCTCACTGGGCTAGAGGGAAATGTGAGGACATGGGCCTTGTAACTGGATCTCTTCTTTTACTTGGCCCTGCATCAGCGCGTTCATGACAGTTGTGAGCCACATCTCTTCCCCTCCAAAGACTGTTGTGTACTGAAACCTCGGGTGACCCCCCAAGGCTGACTGATGGGTGTAAGTGGCTAAAACAAGCGTTCTTTTTGAAGTTAAGAAGTCTACAATGGATGCCAACAGTTTTACCTCTTTTATTTGGCATCCCTTCCTCCTGAGGAGTTGCAAATCTATCCAGCACAGCCATTGTTTTGGAAAGATTCTCCAAAGCATCCTCACTCTCAGTGTACACCCACAAGCGCTGGGGTGGGTCGAGGTCAAAGAGGAAGCAGGGTGCAAGAATCACAAGAGTTGTAGGGACCCCGGGGAACATTAAGGCTGTCCAGCCCTTCATGCTCTCTAGAAAGGAAGATAGATCTGGAAAGTTCTCATGCCTTCCTTAAGGTCACAGCTGGCGAGAGGCAGGACTCAAACCCCTAGGTCTACATCTTTTCTTGGTGGCTGTGAGTGTGTTTTCTCCTCGCTCCATGTGCACCCCTCTCTCCTTGCTGGAAACTAGGGCTGAATGTGTGTGTTTACGAAATTTAATTTCCTCTGTTCAGCATTCAGTACAGACTCTCTGGAGGAAGACCAACGAAGTAAATACCTTTACTTCTCCTCCTGGGAATGTGCTTTCTATCCTAAGTATGTGTTTTCTATTTGAAAACGATTCCGAAGTCTCTGGAATATTCACTACCCTAGCCTGCTAGTTGTTGTACTTCTCAGCACTTCCTGTCGCCTTTCCAGATCCCCACTCATGGATGCCTTTTCCTTCACAGAAAAAAAAAAAAAATCAAGATAATGTTTTCAAATATAAAGGGGAAAAAAAGGATTGTGGGAAAGAAAGACAATAATGTTTGTACCTCCCCCCTGACATACATAGATTTTCTTCATGTCTCTAGGCTGCAGTTAAAGTGGATGTAAAATATGAGAATCAGATTATTAGAATTGAACTCTTCTGGCCCATGTTTGCAGTCTAGAACTTTCTCTCATTCTGCAGCGGCTTGCGGTTCATCAAGTGTTGCCTGGCACTATACATTTTCATTTGGCAAATTGGTTGCTTGGGTTTATGCTCATCTGAGTTAACCATTCCAAATAAGAATGATTAGCAAACTAATTGTTAAGCAGATGACTCATTTTATACCAATCTATTCTAACTCCATCCATTCCGTCCACTCCCCCAATGGATGCCACTGAGTATCAACAGGCAG
The DNA here is from genome assembly GCF_903995435.1 of Acomys russatus. Taxonomy (NCBI): domain Eukaryota; kingdom Metazoa; phylum Chordata; class Mammalia; order Rodentia; family Muridae; genus Acomys; species Acomys russatus. The sequence continues at coordinate 25,108,006 of NC_067153.1, read as the reverse complement.
TTGTCTTTGGCTGAGCTAAAGCCTTGCTTCCACCTCCTTCCCTAGTGGCAATGCAAGTGCTGGCTCATGAATCCAAAGACAGTAATGTGGCATAGCTGCTAAAACGTGGCCTACAACAAAACAGAAGATGGGCACCATCCTTGGACTAAGACGAGCATGTCTACCAGCAAATGTCACTCAGCAAATTCACGCTGAAGGGTTTCCTGGCTAGAGGATGCAGCAGTGTAAAGCCGGCAGTCCCTCCCATATGGAGCTTCCATTCTTAGGATTCCTGAGATATATAGCAAAATAGCATAGCTGCTATAGCACCTGCGTCTTCTGGAGGAGCACAGACCTGACTTTTGAGAGCTGTCTTGGGGAAGAGGCAGGTGCCATCAAACAGTTCTTAAAGAAACATGAAGCCCACAGATGTACATACACACAAAGGATAATTTCCCCCTTTTACTACCCTCACCTAAAGCACACTGCCCTCAGTCATTGCCATTGTCACCAGCATCGCGGTTCCATTACCATGTACTGGGCACATAATTCACATGATACATAAGATTACGTTACTTCTCACGATGTTGTGAACAAATAAAAAGCTTTAGCCCCATTATGAGCCTCAAAAAGGTTGAGTACCTGGTGCAGGTCACAAAGCTAGAAAGAGGCATATTTGGGACCACAAGGCTCAGGCTTACTTATCTGTGAAGCTCACGATCCTGACCACAGTAGAGACTCATTTGGGATGTCTGCTGTTCGCTATTCCTTTCCCCTCCTAATCTACTCTGGTTGGTTAGTTAATCTCTCTCCTTATAACCTCAAGGTTATAATCTCTCTATAACCAGGGAGGCCCCAAGGTTATCCTTTAAGCATTGCACTGGGAGCCTGGAGAGTACCCTCTGCCTCCAAGCCATGGGTGGGAGTGGGCAAGGGGTGCCTGGTAGAAGGAAAAGCTGCTGGAGATACCTTTGTAAGTAGCACCGATGCTGAACAAATCTAGTGAATGCTAATTAACAACTCACTCCTTCTCTAGGGGAAACCAGAATATTTGGGTGCCACGGTAGCTGCTCCAGTTGTGATACTAGCTGACCAGGACTATGAGCCCCCCAAGCTGAGCTATCACCCCATCTTCTGTGGGAACCTCCCTGGAGGGGACCTCCTTGCTGTGTTTGAGCTGCTGCAGGTAAGAGGTCCAGGACATGTGTACCAGATGTCTTTCTGCTCTACTTGGCAAGAGGAGCAGCTTCCCCAGATGTGGTATTTACCAAGGCAACACCTGGTCCAACCCTGTTATCCTGTGTCTGTGGGCATCTCCTTCTGGGCACCTGGAAACGGACATTTAAAAACTTTGATAACATGGGTTATTCTCAGAAACGCTGCACCACACATCAGAGACCTAGAATGAAAGATCATTAGGGGTTGGGTCAACAATGTTGGAGCTACAGCGGAGTCCCACCCCCCTCCACCCCAACTCCATCAGGCCATATATGGATATGACAAAAGAAGGCATTGGACATTTGTGGGGTAGTTGCCATGTGCCTGAAGCTATAGTTATGGCATCTCATGTCTTTCCACATACTAGACCCTCCTCAAGCCTCTGGAGACACATATTACCATTCCCACTTGAGAGACAGTGAACAGAGGACTGATGCGCTTGGCCAACCTCATCACCTTCTGTAGACAGACAGTTAAGCTGAGCTCTGAACCTTGGGCTTTAAAGCTTCTACTTCTTGCATTATACCACATTGTTTCCTAGTGTCAAAGAACTCCTAGTCCTTCCCTGAAGTCTTAGAGGGTGTGTGTGTGATGTGTATACATGTGAGTGCAGTGTGTGTGTGTGTGTGTGTGTGTGTGTGTGATGTGTGTGTGGTGTGTGATGTATGTCCGTGTGAGTGTGGTGTGTGTATGAGTGTGCAAAGACCCTCTCGGAGGAAGGGAAGCCAAGTTTCTGAAGTATGGATGTCCAGTAGAGAACCAGTAGAGGACAAAGAAAAGGGAGCATGTGCCTGTCGGAGATTCCTCTGCGCATGTGCCTGCCGGAGATTCCTCTGCACTCTCTGAGGCATCAGACACTGGTGGTTCTTTGTCTTTGGCTCAGGCCAATCTTTTATCTTAGTCCACGCAGTATGCTATGCCAGAATGCCATCGATTGAACAGCTTAAACAATAAACATGGCTTCCTAGATACTGTCCAAGTTGGGGCTGGAGGTCCAAGAAGGCAGTGATAGATCTGGCCCACCTGGTTTGTAGATGGCTGTCTTCTCGTTACACCCTCACGTGGGTGGGAGAATAATGTTCGTCCTTGGGTCTCATTACACAAAGCTCATCATATCCATCAGGGCTCTGGATTCTTCTCTCAGGGCTGAACCTCCAGATGTTGTCATGGTGGGGTTCTAATAGAACCATGCAACGCTGACAGTGGACTAATAATATCTTTTGTAAGAGAACCCGATTTTCAGGAAGCCCAGTTCAAAGTAAAACAAAGCTCAACTCCCTTGCTAAAGAAACAGGAGGACACACATTGCTAACACACACAGCATGTACGCTCATGAGCCTGGAGAGACAAACCTCAGACCTACCACTCACTACAATGTGGCTTTCTCTGTTAAAAATGTAGGCTATCAGTCAGTCTATCCAAAGTGTCTCACATAGAGCCATCCATGCATATCACTTTATTATCAATAATTTTCTTTGCGATAGGATATTAAAGCAAGATCTTTGGTCCCAGCTATTGGTTTTAGAAATTGAAATCTATAGAAAGGCAACAATGTAGTCAGCAGGGCAGGGCAGAAGCTAGACCTCCAGGTAGACGGACTTCTAATGAAAATGGAGGGCTAGGCAGTGTTAATTATTAAAGGGACAGATTTAGGTTAGACATACTTGTGTTCGAACCCAAATTCTCTTTACATCTGTAGCCTAGAGGTTGCAATGGGCAGCAGTGACACATTTAAAAAAATTTTATTTTTAGTTATTTTTCTTAAATTTTTAAAAATTATTCACTTTACATTCTAGTCACAACCCCTTCCCTCCTCTCCCCCTAGTCCCACCCTCCCTACTTCCCAGAGAAGGGGAACCCCACCCACCCACCCCAGCATATCAAGTCACCTCAGTACTGAGGACATCCTCTTCCCCTGTGGCCCAGCGAGGGGAAAGGGACAAGAAAGTAGGTGGCGGCAGCATGCACGTATGTCAGAGCCAGCCCCTACTTCCCTTACTAGGGTTCCCACATGAGATGCCCATCTTCTGTAGCTGTGCAGGGGGCCCAGGTCCAGTCCATACACGGTCCCTGGCTGGAGCCTCAGTCTCCACAGATTCCCCTGGGCCCTGGTTATTTGGCTCTGTCAGTCCTCCTGTGGAGCTCCTGTCCCCTCTGAGTCCTCCATCTTTCTGCCTACTCTTCCCCCAAGATTCCTTGCGTTCCACCCTATGTTTGGCTGTGGGTCTTCGCACGCATGCAGGCATGCACGCATGTGCTTCCATCAGCTGCTGGGTGGAGCCACTCAGAGGGCAGCCATACTGGGCTCCCATCTACACGCGCAACCGAGTATCACAGTGACACATTCTTAAGCCCACCCTATCATACTTTGTCATCTGTGTTCTGTGTCACCTAAGGAAGAACTTTTTATAGAGAAAATGGCAGCTTTGGAGAAAGAGTAAATGCTACCAGGAAAACTGAGTCTGCATAAGATGGAGTCGGGTAATGAGAAATCAAGGACTAGTGAGAGTCATTCAGCTCCAAGTAATTGAAGTCTAGCAAGGTAGGAAAGTAGAACTAACACCAGGTTTTGGGATGCCGGGGTGATAAATCAGGTGATCTCCAACAAAACCGTCTGTAGCCACCTAGGCATGTGCCTCCCCAATGTGCGAATGCCAGAATGGAAGACAACCTTCCAAACCAGCAGTTCAGCCCTTCCTCCCATGAGAGCAGTAGGCTGTCAGCAAGCTGTTCTGGTTTCAAAGCTGGGCAGATAGCAAACAGCACTGAACGCAGACAAAGGGAGCTTCGTCCTTACTGCTCTCTGTTTTCCGTTCCCCTCTGATATCACATCAACTGAGAACTTCCTTTCCCAAGAGGCAGGCAGCAGATTCAGACTTAGTAGCTACAAAAAAAAAAAAAAAAAAAAAAAAAAAAAAAAAAAAGCATTTCCCACGTCTTCTCAGAAATTCAGTTCCTCCAAATCTAGTGAATGGGGAAGTTTAATAATTGCTTTATATTACATGTTCCAATAACATTTTTGTTTTCACTGGAGCTTTTGTGTGCGTGTGCGTGGTGTGCGTGTATATGTTGGTGTGCATGTCTGTACATATTTGTGTGCATCCATATTTGTTAATGGGGTGTGCAAGTGCACGTGGATCCCTGAGGTGGATGTCAGGTGTTCCCCCAATCACTCTCCAATTTAATTTTTGAGACAGAGACTCTCACTTGAACCTGTAGCAAATTCAGCCAGACTAGCTGTCCAGCAAGCTCCAGGCATACCCTGCTCCCCACGCCCCAGCTCTGGGATTACAGGCATGTTCACACTTCTTAGGCAGATGCTGGAAGTCAAACACTGGTCCTCAGGCTTGCACGGCAGGAGCTTTTCTGGCTGTGTCATCTCACCCAGCTCTGTTTTAACTAGTTTTGTTTTACATTTACTTTCCACTTAATTATTTTACACACCCACGCGAAGTTTCCTCTTAACAAACAAAGCTGTGTGTGCACTTTCTTTTTAAGGCTACTAGAGCGCTATCCATTGAGAGAGGAGGTGGCTGACTTTGGAGCGCTAGCCCTGGTCCGACACAGTGCACATGAGAATGCTAAGGCATTGCTGAGGTATCACGTTAGCTGAGCTGGCTCTTGGCAGCCGCTCTTCCCAGCTCACAGGACGCTCTTAGTTTGAGTCTCCAAGCCTCTCAGGAAGTCTTTCATGAGGAGGCTGAACAAGTTGACCCCTAAAGATGACCGGAGGGCTCTGCCATCTTGACTTATGGTCCCATCCACCTCCTCTCTCAGAACTGGGCCCACTGATGAGACACCTGCTGCTTTCCATGAGGTAGCCTAGAGATAAGCGGTGCCAGAGGTAGAGAGCCTAGGCGAGGCAATCCATCGGGGTTTCATGAGGATATCTCCTTTGATCACTTGTTTAAAAAGTGATTTGATCATCAGCATGACTGCCTTCGCAGGTAGAGCTCAAACATGCTGAGCACGCCAGGACTGGAGATGGCTTCATTTACCACAGCAGCTACCTCTTGGTGTCCGTAGATGACTTACTTCCCTGCTTCCCACCCTGAGACACTCCCCTGACACAGGACTTGATGGCATGGCTCTTCTATGTACGTAGCAAATCCAGTGTTTCGGCCAGCCACTCATGCTAGCTGCCCCTCTCTCTTCCCAGTCCTAGTCCACCCCTGGTATCTATGCCCACAGCCTGGCCAGCCCTGTAGCTGCTTCTACGTGTTTCTCATCATCTCTGTTCCCAGAACCTTCTAGTCCTCATGCCAATCATTGTCTTGTTCTTGTCATTCTCCACATCCCTTCCAGAGGATGAGCTTGTCTCCCCTCTCCCCTCTTCTGCGTCTTCAGCTGCTCCCCACTCCTTACCTATGAGAAGATTTGTCAAATTTTGCTTTTTTAAAACACCGGTTCCTCCAAATGCCGTGAACAGGGTTTGAGAAGGTACTTCTTGTGACGTTTCTCTCGGGGATTTGAATGACCTTCTGTCATGGTAAAGGCTCTCTGAAGAACACTTTAAAATGTCTTTTTAAAAACCAAGTATTTCCAAATGTAACTACAAAGCCATTTTGTTTTTTTATGACAGCTGAGAATCCATGGAGAGAAAACTCTGGACTGTGAGTGAATATCAAATTCTCAGCTTGGCCTTTAAGCTCTCTCAAAGGCTGCCCTCTAACTACTTTCTCATGGTCACATATTAGTATTCAACTTCCCCTAAAGCCACTATGGCCTTTTCATGCCCAGCCACTCCAGGTTCCTGGGTCTCAATATTTACTCTTCTGTTTTGAGACATGCTGTTAACTCATTCTGAAATACCTCCCTACTCCGTCTACCTCAACTCCTGCAGAGCTGTTTACCTGCCTATGAGCGTTATCAAAATCCAGAGCAACAGGTGTTGGTTCCAGCTTGCCTGCCCCACCTCAGTCTAAGTGTTCCCTGTCCAGCCCCCCACCCTGCTCTTTTGCCTCTTTTTCTATTTAATTCATCACCGTTTTTTGTAGGCAGTTGAAACAGCCCTGTCACTGGGTCAGTTAGTGGAGGACAAGAATCACTTTACTCATTGATTCATACATTCAAACATGTATTTTTTTTTTCTTCAGTGTCTACCCTGTGTGGTTGTGTTCCTAAGAAGACAAAACACAGACCTTTGCTGCCATTATCTGACAGCCATACTTTCCAAATTCTAAAAACACTCTCTTATATTACTACAGAGCATGTTCACTCCACATCCCAAGAGAGGGCCATGAATAGCGCCCCCTGGAGTTGTTCAGTGTATGGTGTTTATAAACCTACGCGGCATACCTGCCTTCTTAGAATCTTTCACTTAACATCATGTGAGTTTTGTCCAACTCATTTTCATTTGTCTTTAAGCTTTGTCTCTTTAATCCAGATCAAGGAAAAGCTGTGTTGTCCTTGCCTTTCCCTTAAGTCCCACTGGCTTGAGCAAAGCAAGATCCATTCTCCCTCATGTTTTCTGCTCACTGAACCATCTCATTAGTAGTCTAAGTTAAGTGAATGAGTTCCTTTTACATAGCATCTCTGTGTGCTCTTCCTGTTTTAAAGTTATCCATTAATGATATGCTAATCTGAATCTACCGTTCACCTGGAATAAGCTAATGACAGACAAGGCAGGAGAACAAGAAGACGACTCTGGGATAGCATTGCAGAAGACTCTGCCTAGGCCCCAGGAGACTCCTCTTGAGTCATCAGCTAATCGCAGAGGTGGCACTTACCTCCTCTGGTGGCTAACATGTCAGTATGTGAACATTCTTGCTCTCGCATTTCCTTCCTGGGGAAGCATTGTCTGCTGCAGTGTCACCTTGGTGACTAAGATCTGGGTCTAGCTGAGATGCTCTTTTTGTGTGTGTGTGTGTGTGTGTGTGTGGCTATATGTATGGTCATCGGATTTCTATTTATTTCTTTTTACGTTAGGTTTCAATTCTTTGCTGGAATCCTTCAGCATGTCTTTTATTGAGCAGATCAAGCAGTGTTGTTATGGAGTTTATGTCTGATGATGATGCTACCGCAAACCTCTGGGTCTTTGGTTCTTGTTTCTCTTGGCATTTGACTACGTTGTCCTGTCTCCTTACATACCATGCTTTACTGCACAATGGACATCATATGTAACAATAAGTAGAGAGACTGATGTCATTTTCCTCTAGGAAACTATTTCGATACCACCAGTGTCTAACCCTACAAAGCTTTGGACCTGGGGTAATAAAGAATGAAAAACTGACAGGTATGTGTAGAGAAAATCCAGGACCCAGTGGGCCACGCCCTCTGACAGAGAAACCACAGCAGCCTGGAGAGCCAGGGTGTCTGTTATATACTGCCGAATGAGGGTATGGGTTAGCAAATCTCAGTAGGGTTCTCTGTAGGGGAGCAGTCTCAGGCTGTAAACACTCAGAGGAAGGAAGCTATACTTGGTACATTGTGCAGACACTGTCAATATCTGTACTCAGACCAGGGGAAGGACTTGCCGCTCCCATGGGTCTGAGGCCTTGGGGTCCTTGACATGGTGGCACTCGTGTCAACAATACACATTCATTCAAAATTTCACCCACCCTATACAGCAGCAATCCAGAACCGACTCCAATCAGTAGAGGCAGCTTAAAGTTGAGCCTTGCTCTTTGCAAGGCCAATACAGCTTGGCTTTACTCTTAAGGAAGACTCTGTGGAGAAAGTATGTGATTGCATGGACACGCCTCTCAACAATTTTTCACAACTCTGAGACTTGGACATCTCCGTCTGCATTTCACCAGTGGCAGGCCTGAGATGCACAGATTCCAAGTTCTTACTAGTGAGAGGACCCAAGGCTGGTCCTTCATCACTGTGCCAAGTGTGAGAATCAGTGGAAGGCTACATGGTGAGAGGAAGAAAGCAGGAAAAAGAGAAAGGCTCCTGAACATCTGTAATTATCCAGATGCGCAAGGCTGGGATTAAAGTCACACAAGGCCCTGAGAGTAAATAGCTCTTTAGTTTTTGTTTTTTGTTTTTTGTTTTTTTTTTGTACCTCACCTTTGCCCTAGTTGTGTAGCCAGATCTTTTATGAATTCCTCATGCTTCATCTTCCCAGGAATATTAGAGCAATGTGGCCCTTCACAATCATTCTACTTGCCCCTGAGTTGATTTCACCTTCATAATAGTCCCTCATTTCCCAGAATTCCATGCACTGAGCCATTACATACCATTGATACAGGCCACACCGCCCCATGGTGTTGTGAAGAAACTTAACCTTGCCTGCTAGCCCCTGCATCTCCACCATACTGCCTTGAGAGCTGGGGGTGAATATTTAACGTCATAAGTGTATGCCTTTTAGGGGGACATTGCCCAGGCTGACATCTCAGAACTCCCAGGATAAAGAAACACACTTCCTCTTTTTAAGAGAGCACTTAAAATATGCCTTTATATTTTTATTTCATGTGTATAAGTATTTTTTCTGCATCCACGTATGAGCGCCTCCTGTGTGTTTGGTGCTTATAGAGGCTGGAAGAGGGTGTTTGATCCCCTGGAACTGGAGTTATATATAGTTATAAGTCACCATGTGGGTGCTGGGAAACCAAAGTTGGGTCCTCTGCAAGAGAAGATAGTGCTTTTTAACTCCTGAACCATCTCTGCATCCTCACAAGTTATACCATTTTAAACAGCATATTCAATAATGGCTCTTAAGGCTGGGAAGGTTGAGAGTGGGGGTGGGGCTGTAGAAAAGATGGTTTCAATTGGGTGGGAGGGATAGGTCTTAATGTCCTAGAGAAGCAGAATTAACACAATTACTAGATATTGACGATTTTGCACACCCACCCCCACATACAAAGACATGAGCTGAAGGTACGCCGAGTGCCCTGTCGGATCATTTCACGTTATTTAAAAAGCAGTTCCACTTTATACATAAAGCATGTGTACATTATACATATGCACAGTTGTTATGTGTCAGGTTAAAATAGAATAAGAAGAACGTCCACAGGCAGCTCTTTCTCTGCCACTGTCCCAGCTGGGCTTTTTCCTATTCATTGTTCACGGTGGTGGGTTACATAAGGACACTTCATGCAAACACACGACTCGCCCTCCCATTCTCCCCGATCCCCCTCCTATCAGTCCCCTTTGTTCGCCTGGACAGTTTCTCTTCTACTTTCATGCCTTATATACACACGAGACTCTACATAGCTATGTAAATGCTAAGAAATACAAACAAGAGGAAACACACAGTGTCTGTCCTACCTCTTAGCTCTTCTGTGGCTTTAGGACTGAAGGTAGCCTCCCAGGTGAGCTAACGTTGGCAGGCAACACCACTCACTTTGGCAGTGCCAGGCAGCTGGGTACTTGTCTGCACTGCATCCGCTTCTTTTTCTGGCTCATTTCATGGCTTTGTTATCTCAGGCCTATTTGGTGTTTGTGGTGTCTGGTCTTTTTTCTGGGCTTTCATGTATTTGGCTTAAACACATTTGCCACGGCCAACTAGAAGATGTCTGTAATAACGAAATGGGGGATGTTTGTGCTTTGCCAGTTTTGATGAGCAAGCAGGCATTTTCTAGCATGTGGAGCTGATATGTCAGTCAGCTAGTAAACATTTATTAAGAAGGCTCTGTGTTTGCAATGCTGCTTGAAGACTTGGAGATTGAGAGGAAGTAAAGAAAGACTTCCTTTTGGCCAAGCGCTGTAGAGTTTTCAGGCAGACAAGAGCCTCTCAGAGGTGAGCCATAGACTCCAAAGCAATGTTTAACAGAGCATCCAATCCTGGAGGGCTGAAATGTTGCCCAGCTCAGGATCTGAGGCTCAGGGAAGGAAAGTACAGGGTCACTCACAAAAGCCTAGTTTCTCCACTTGGTCGCCCGATTTCCGCATTTAATGTGCCTAGGTAGAAGATGCGGTGTAGTCAAAGGACAGAGGACAGAAAATTGCCATAATAACTGGGACCCAGTCTACAAAGGCTTTTTGACAGCATGGTAGGTCTCAAAGAGAGAGCAATGGTGGCCTACATGTGGGAAATTCCCTGTCTGCAGTGGAACCCTCTAGGTTTTTTGTGGGATATTCCTGCAAAGCATGGTGATTGTCCTGTGGTTTCATTGTGCCCAAGGGCACAAAAGTGACCCATTTTCCTCTTGAGTTCAAACGGTTTTATTTTCTGCTTCACTGATTAACAGTAAGTCTCTATTTCATTAAATTCAACCCCACTCCATAGCCTCTCTGGAGCTCTTCACTCTGTGGAGGCCGTGGGTAGTTAAGCATCAAGGGCTTAAGACGTGATTTCAGCCCCCTTGCATCCATTGCTACAATTTTTGTGTTATTTTATCAAGCTGTGAGCATCTATACACCCATGGGGGTTTTCTCTCTCCATTATCTGCTGTGAGTTCACCAAAGACTGTGTCTTTCTGGCTTCAAGGCACACCCTGAGTGCTCACTGCATGCTTGTCAGTCAATGCTCTTATCATTAATGACTGACTGAAGGTTCTAAGATGTCTACCTGAGAAAGTACTGCATAGCCTGGCTACACTTTCTCATTTCTCTCAAGTCTGTTCACTGATGACTATTTTGTGTGACAGGTCCCTTCTTCTGGGCTGCAGGGCCTCCCTCCCATTGGCCCTCCAGATGTCACACAGAACTATCCTGTTCCCTCCAACATCCGGCCAGTACTGAGTAAATACCGGGTCGAGGTATGGTTCAGGAAATTGGGAGGCTTGCCCCATAAGACTCATGGGAGGTGGTCCCACCTGCATAGTTGAAGGGGTGTGGCATGGTGGGCAGCTGTCCTAGGGGAGACCCTGCCAGCTGAACTGGGCAGGGCAGGGTGTGCCACTAACTGGAAGACTGTATCGTCATTCCCAGGAGTTACATTAAGCTTTTCCACTGGTCATACACCAGGCTCCTCTCTGACTCTGCCCGCTCTCTCCTCAGGTCCTTTTCTGGGGTGTCCGGGAAATGAAGAAGGTACAACTCCTCTCCGTGGACCGGCCACAGGTTCTCATCGAATGTGGGGGACGAAGTGTGAAGTCTTGCGTGATCCAGAGTTACAAGAACAACCCCAACTTCAGCGTGCAGGCAGAGGCCTTTGAAGTGGTATGGGTTTAATCCTCCCTCAGCTGCACAGCCCCTATTTTCCACAGTCAGGCTCCTCTTCTTCACCTGCTTGGCCTTGGGGTGCTTCAAGGTTTCAGGTGTATACCATCTGAGTGAGTAGCCTAATTACGGAAAGCCAGGCTTTCAGAATGAGATACAGTAGATATCTGTGGTTCATAAGGTCAGGCCTAGATCATACAATGAACCAAAGAAAGCTAGCCAACATTTGCCTTGACAGGGTTCTTTGGAGTACTCACGCATGCCAGCCTCACCTGCTGCACATTGTAGGCATCGTGGTGTAGGCCTGTTATCCTAGCTACTCAGGAAAACTGAGGCAGGAGGATCACAAGTTCAAGGCCTCACCTGGCTACAAAGAGAGTCTGAGACTAGCCTGGGCAACTTAGTGAGGCCTTGCCTTAAACACAGAAAACTAAACCTAGTGCTAGGAACGTAGCTCAGGGACAGAGTGCTTGCCTCGCATGTGTGATGCTCTGGGTTCAATGCCCGGTAGTCACACACACACACACACACACACACACACACACACACACACACACACACATACACAAACACCAAAGAAAAAGAACATCAGGTCTAGCCCAGTCTACCATATAAGGAAGTGTTAGAGTGGGGTACACACTGGTTTAACAAGCTTTCCAGTTGCTTCTGAGAATTGCTGGTTACAAGATGCTTTATAGAAACTTACTTTGATGGCCACATTTAAATAATACTCCTTGTGCTTAGAATGCCAGTGGTTCTCATGTGTAAAGTTATGTCCCTTGACAGCTGTGCTTTTATTGATTTCAATATTTCAGCAGACGTATTTCTAGGCTGTGGTTTGGAACTAACTATAACAAAGAAGTTTTCCTTCTCCAACCCGCTCAGCTTCACAGAGACATGTTCTAAAAGATCAGTGATGGCACAAAAGGCTTTGCAGTGTCTGTGACCCTCCACGGTGGATGTCATGCCTCCTCATGGGGCACTAAGGGAGACAAATGTGTAGGGTACCATCCCCGTAACTCCACACCTCGTGGCTTGGCCTCCATTTGTTTCACATATTGGCACTGGTTAAACTGTACTTTGAAATGAGGGTTCTTGTGTTCAGTAATGACAAAATGAGAGGATTGAAAATACTGCCGTGGGGCTGGAGAGATGGCTCAGTGGTTAAGAGCACTGACTGCTCTTCCAGAGGTCCTGAGTTCAATCCCCAGCAACCACATGGTGGCTCTCAACCATCCACAATGAGATCTGGTGCCCTCTTCTGGCCTGCAGGTGTACATACAAGCAGAACACTGTATACATAATAAATAAATATGTTAAAAAAAAAAAAAAAGAAAAAGAAAAAACTGCCGTGGACATACAGGAGTGGGAGATATTTTACAACTTAAATCTTTTTGGAATTTGTACCTGGAATGAATTATTATTAGAAAATATTCATCACAGATTTAATGCTTATTTCCTGATTTGGGAAAACAGTGACCCAGAGTTCAGGCAAGGCGCAGAGCTGGTCTGAAGCCTATAATGTCAAGGCGAGGAGGAGGGAGGCAGACATCCAGCTGGGCCTGCCTATAGATGGGTCCGCAGGGCCGGAGAGCATGCAGAACCTCCCCAGGTAGCAGCATCTTCCCTCCACCTCTCCTGTAGGAGCTGCCTGAGGATGAGCTCCTGCACCCACCGCTGAGCATCTGCGTGGTGGACTGGAGGGCTTTCGGGAGGAGCACCCTCGTGGGCACCTACACCATCAACTGCTTGAAGCAGTTCCTGTCCAAATCCAGAGAGCCCCTTGCCCTGACCTCACAGACAGATGGAGCTGGAGCCAGGTCAGGTAGGTAGCACATCCTAGATTCTAGAGCGAAAAGGACTGTGGACTCATGGCGCCTGTGGGTATGTACAGTGCGATCTGCATCAAAGACTGTCCCAGTGCCAAGCTGGGCCTTTCCCATGAATTTACACTTCTGGCTTCTCTGCTATAGTTGCCAAATTATTCCTTAAGTCCCACATCAGAATCAAGTCCTCTGTTGAGACAGCCTTGAATATTCCTTAAACTCCTTTCCCCACCCCCCCCCCCATCCTCTGCCATCTTTCTTGCCTTTCTGCTCAGTGTTATTTTTATTTGTCCCACTTCTGGCTCTCAGGTGTTCAGAGTTAATTTCACCTCTCAGCTCCGTGCTGCATCATCGTCATTGATCTATTAAAGTCTATTCTGTCATACCTCCCTCCTCCTATGCCTATCTGCCAGACCCCTCCCCAATGTAGGCCTCTCACCAACACTACTGTAGAAGTTAAAGATTTAATGAGCGAGTGTGTGTGTGTGTGTGTGTGTGCACGCATGTGTATGTGATCCATGAAGGTCAGAGAAGGACATCAGATGCCATGGAGCTGGAGTTACAGGTGATTGTGAGCCACTTGATGTGGGTACCAGGACTCTAACTTAGGTCCTCTGCAAAAGCAGTATATTCCCAGGGTGGCTGTCTGGGCCTGGGAAGAGTCAGGTGCCACAGGTACCACTGAGCCATCTTTCCAGCTCCTCTCGTGAATTTAAGCACATTTGATCTACATACATGATATGGTGTTATAATATCTTTGGTTCTTTTCACTCAGTGCTTCATTCTAATATCCATGCACATTGCCATATGCTGATCGGTTTGTTATGGAATCCATTGTATCTCCTGTATTTTCCCCTTTCCTTTCCTCTTGAACTGGACCGGACACCTAGTTTGTTTACAATTCTCTACTTCCACCAAAAGTCCTGTGCTGAAGGTACCTGTGTACATTTCCCGAGGGAAAAAACTCTGTGGGAATTCTCCAGCCTAGTTATCCAGGAGTGAGACTGCTGGTCTCAAGGAATGTGCACATGAAATTCCACTGAATACAGACAGAGGGCGCTCTGGAGGACTGTGCAGATTCATGCCCTTCTATACCCCATCACTGCATCAGAGCCCTCTCTGTGTCTTCTTGCAGCCTGCTTTCTAACCGACTCCTCTTCATCTCCTACTATCCAATTTACAGGGGTTGTGTTTTGCTTCATTGGGTTATTGGGGGTCTTGCTATTCTGTGGGTGTCCACTTCAGTGTGAGTTTCTGTGTATAGCAGAGTAGACACCTGTCAGTTTGTTGGACAAATTATGCTGTTGGGAGACACACCCAGTGGAATGAGACCTTCTGAAGGCCTTGGCAGCCACAGAAACTCCAAACCGAGAAACACCTCTCAGTGCTGAGTTGTACAACATGAAATGCAGAGGCCATTTTGCAGCTCTGGACAAGGGTTACAACCCTCAGTGACATCAGTGGCTCAGTTAGAACCCCAGAGTTTGAGGATATAACTGTGCTTCCCACTGAGCACATAGTATACTGTATCCAGTGTCCTACCTACACTTGGGGTTCACTGACCACCCAAACTCTCTGCAGATTTACACACTAGAAGAGACAATCCATCACTGCCGAGGACCTGTGCCCTAAACCTTGACTTTCAGGATCCCCGGTGTGGGCAGTTTCTCTAAGTGATAAATAATTAATAAGGCCACTTATCAGTTGCCTATTGTACATTGGGTGTCACACAGCAGGGTCTCATTTTATCCCCCGGGAGAATGGGTAGCTTCATTGTCATTCTAGAAAAAAAAAAGAAAAACGAGGTTCAGAAATGTCAAGAACTTGCTGCATTTGAATTCAGCTATGACAACTGTGTTCCCTGCCTAACCAAATGAGCATTCGTTCAGGCATTTCAGGTTCACCTGAAGCAGCAACCGAGTCTTCTGACCTCCCCAGCTCCTCCCAGGGTCTGCCAACAGATCACGTCTATGTGGATGTTGAGTCACCTCCCACTGTGGTACCTGACTCTGCCCAGGCCCAGACAGCCACCCTGGGCGACATCCCTGACTCCTCTCCGATGCTGGAGCCCGAACACAAACCTGTAGACCAGGAACCAGCAAAAGATGGAAAAGTCAAGGTCAGTCAGTGTCATCTGCTTCTTATTTACCAGGCTCAGTGGAGTTTGCATTGGGAAATGTAGACAGTAATCCTCCAGCCCCACGCTATGTGACCTTGAGCCAGAGACTCCGCATTTCTGGGCATCAGGTTCCTCATTCCCAATGGCGATATTGATGCCCACTTCAAAGTACTGTCAGAGGATTGGAAAATCACTGTGTATGAAATTAAAGTGTTAGTCAGATGTGACAGTAATATTTAGTAGAACAGGAACTCTTCCAGATTCATTAGCTTGGGAAGGCAAGGGTTCCTTCATCCAGGACTACTGCTCAGACATTTAGAGCCTGCGTTGTACAAGGTCAGACATGACCAAGAAGATGTGTCCTTTGAATCCTAAAGAGGATAAAGGCTTTTCATCCTCAGTGAAGTAGGCTTCTGGAAGATATCTGCTGCCATAGCTTCATCACTGACCTCATAACTGAGCGGGGCTGGTCCTCTTTAGAATGTGGGAGTTTCTGAGGATGGGGAGGTTCAAAGGACATGGACCAAAGATGATGCTCTAAGTCTTCTGAAGTCACGATTTAATTGCAAACCCCAAGATCATTTTAAACTCTTCCTTGTTGACTATAATGGTACATGCTTGTAATCTCAGCACTCAGAAGGCTAAGGCAAGAGGATTACCAATTCAAAGCCATCCTACTACATAGTGAGATGTCAGAAAAAAAAAAAATCCTAAGAAGTTTCTTGCCCAGTAGATAGTAAAAACTGAAATGAAAAAAAAAAAAAAAAAAAAAAAAAAAGGAGTATGATGTAATGCTGGATGTTCTCTCAGGCTGTACTTTTCACATCTTTCCTTAGTGTCCCCTCACCATGCCCCCTTCATTGTCCCAGCTTTAAAACCAGGCACTTATGTACATTCTTGGTCTTAGAGTTTGTTAGTTTCATAAACCTATTAATCCAGGTTGTAGATGATTTGTTGACATCATGTCTTTGTATGCCCTGTCCTTGATAGAGTACTTAGAACACACTAGGTCTACTAGAGATGCTGGGTGGAGAAGGGATGATGGGTGCATAGTGAGTCTACTATAGCCAACCGGCAATATGATGACAGCTGTGTTCTCTAAATGCCTGCTTTCTGAGATAGGTACTTACAGTTATTACATATAACTAAATCTCTCCTGCCACTCACTACTTATGTTTTAGATGTCACTTACTTGCTCTTCCTAAGTCAAAAAATGAAGCCAACTGGGGAGTTCCTACTTCATGTCACTAGAACCTTCCCACAGTGAAGTAGGCTAGTGTCATCATCCTTAGGGAGAAATCAGAGAATCACATATTTCATATTAATCGCTTAGTGGCTGTTAACACAATTGTGTCTGCAGCCAATGCCCCTTCTGTTATATGACACCATGTCACATGGCCTGGTGCCCATTTGTTGCATGACTTTCTCCTCCATTGAACTTGGAGCTTTCTGGTTTTGTGTTGGAGCCCCATTGCATCTCTAAAGCCAAGCACAGTATACAACATCTTCATAACTGTTGGCTGAGTTAATTAATGCATGGGTGAAAGTATAGTTAGATGCTCCTTTACTGAAGCAGCATGGAGCACTGGTACCATGAAACCAACAGATGCCTCTGCCCACCTCTCACTGGGCACCTGCATATATTCTTCAGTTGACCAGTTGGCCTGACTAGTAACCTATCTCTCATCCCTTAGCAAGACCCCAGGAAGCCTTCCCGGAGATCCACCAAACGGAGAAAGAGGACTATAGCAGATGAATCTGCTGAAAATGTCATCGACTGGTGGTCTAAGTATTATGCTTCTCTAAAGAAAGCACAGAAGGTAGAGTCTCCCCTCCTGCGACAGTCAAGGGCCTCCTTCAAGGCCACATGCTTCCCTTTCAATTCCAGTGTGAAGAGCCTGGGGGCGTAAACACAATCCTGTCTGCCATTCCACTGTGGTCTGGTCTACTTACCCGGGGCTGAACTCATATATATATACATACACACACACACACACACACACACACACACACACACACACATATATATATATATATATATATATATATATATATATATATATAAAATACAATGCCCTGCCTGTGTATATGCCTGCAGGCCAGAAGAGGGCGTTAGATCACATTATAGATGGTTGTGAGCCACCACGTGGTTTCCGGGAATTGAACTCAGGAGCTCTGAAAGATCAGTCAGTGCTCTTAACTTCTGAGCCATCTCTCTAGCCCCTGGGGCTGAACTCTTAGAGAAACCCCCGAGCCCTCCTCTCCTAGCAGCTAACAATTGCTCCTCAGATAGGGGTGAAGCTTCAGGCCCAACTCCGCTCTGCATGCTGGGATTTGGTGTAGCTTGGGCTTGCACAGGCCTTGTGCATGCTGTCACAGCTGATATGAGTCCATATGTAGGGCCTCCCCGTGTGTCCAGAAGACATACATGCTTGTGGTAGTCATCTTCCACATCTGGCTTTTACATGCTTCGAACCCTGTCTTCCACAGTGATCCCCTAGCCTTCAATGGAGGGGTGCAGTATGACTGTTTCCTTTTGAGCTGGGAATCGAAGTAGACCTGGGCAGAGTTGGGCGATGGGTGAATCAAAACTCATTGTATGAAATTATCATCGAACTAACTTTTAAGATGAACTTTTAAAAACATGGTTCTATTAAATGCAGCAGGGAAAACCCTAGAAGATCAAGGATCCTGATTATGAGATTCCCCAATGCTCCAACTGGAGCTGGTGTAGGACACAAGCTCAGTTGGAGACCTCGGAAGGACATTTGGTATAGTCAATACACGCAGGATCGGGCCCCTGTGAGACATAGGGAAGTCAGCAACGAGGGGCAGAGTTTCAACAGCAGGCATCAGCAACGGGAGATAGATATGCAGGCCACAGAACACCAAGGCTCCAACAGAATTCTACATTTGTAGGGGAAATAATCTTGGCATAGCAAATAGCAATAATTGGTGGGTTGCCATGGCAACGACAGGGCCTCATGTACATGGACTAATGCAAGGATCAAGTCATAACACTGGAGCGCCATGGGAATGGGCCTGGAAATTCAGGTAACAGCTCAGTGATCAATTTTATTGTGATTTGTCAACCCCAAGTTAGAAAGAAAGAAAGAAAGAAAGAAAGAAAGAAAGAAAGACAAAATTAGTCACATGCTATCATAGTTGAGACTATTAGGACTCTGTAGTTTGGAAAGACAACATTTTCATCTAGGATGACTCAAAACACTAGAATACAGTGAGTTAATAAACCAAACACTAGCCCCTGCGCCTGCCCTCTCTCCTTTGGCCTATTAGATGCTTCCACTTCCTAGGAATAGTTAGCCCTTTGCTGTTTCTTTACTTCCCTTCCCAAGCCCTGGTACCCACCCAAGGGCTGAACAAGCTAGCAGGTGAAGCTCATAGTGCAGACTGTGGGATGCTCCAGGGAGTTGTGAAATATTTGTCTTCTCTATGCCTGGGAAAGTGCCTGCCCATGAAGAACACTCAGTGACCTTCACCTTAAAATGACATTCCTGGGGATGCAGAGAGTTGGGATAATAAATCAGAGCAGAGTTAGCACTCTGATGTAGTTAGATGTAGTAGTCCGTGATTGTATTTCCTCTCTCTTTAAGGAAAAGGAGAACAACCCTAAGGAGAGAAGGGCCACAGGTAAGTGGCTTTTGGGGGAGGCTGCTTGGATGTAGAATGGGGCCATTATGGTAAGAGCTCGTGAAACGTATGTTACATCTCGGCTCCATTGTCCACATAAAGATGGCGACGCATTTCCAAGGTCTTCCAGAGGGCTGGAGAGCAGAACCGACCTGGCATTCCTTGGGTTCAGTTCCACAGTACCAGAAAAGAAAGTCTTATGGGTATTAGAGCTGAGCTGTAATTCAAAGTAATCTCTGCAATTGACTGGCTCCTGCCCTGTGCTGAGCTGTCGTGCAGAAGGAGCAGGGTGGCCATAGGATCAGCTGGAAGCACAAGCCCAGCCCAACAAGATAAATATTAAACAGTGCTGAATGTAAAGATCTGGATTCAGGATCCAAAACTCACTTTGCAAGGATTGCTTAGATATGGTCTGGCAGAGCCCAAGAAAAGAAGCTTGGTAAATTACTGAAAGCTCAATTCAAGTCCCAGCATAACAGGAGTAACGCCGAGCAACCAAGAATGGCATGGACACACACACACACACACAAACATACCCTCATATACACACATATACACACATACACACACAATGTGGCTGCACACATCACCCACCACACCACACCACCCACTCACCCACCACATACACACACATACACCCTCCCATACACATACAATGTGGCTGCACACAGCACACACATCACACACCACACCACCCACCCACCCACCAGAGAGAGAGAGAGAGAGAGAGGGAGGGAGGGAGGGAGAGAGGGAGAGAGAGAGGGAGAGGGGGAGAGAGAGAGAGAGAGAGAGAGAGAGAGAGAGAGGAAGGGAGGGAGAGAGGGAGAGAGAGAGAGAGGGAGAGAGAGACGGGGAGGGAGAGAGAGAGGGAGAGAGAGACAGAGACAGAGACAGAGAGAGACAGAGACAGAGAGAGACAGAGATTGAGCCTGGCTCCTAACATGTTTCCTTTCACATTCCTCTGATGACCAGCCAGCCTGGATAGCATCTTCATCAACCACATGATGAGACAGTGATACAAAGGGGTCGCTATTCATCCAAGGTCACACAACTAGAAAAAGCAGAGCTCAAAGTCTGTCTCTAGCCATCATTCTTCAGGAGATGCTGTGGGGAAAAAATGACTAAATAATGTTATTAACATGACTTTGTATAAGACCCTTAACATATTTGAGCCTCGTGTTGAACTGGATGACTCTCAAGACCCTGAGGACATTTGAGAAGAAAAACAACAAAGAGCCTTAGACTCATCCAAATTCAGGGTCTTTTCTCTGCTATCTGGGTCAAAGAGCAACGGTGCCTTCTCAGTGCCCAGTTTAATGCACTCATGCACAGACGTGGCCCGGTGTCTTTGGCAGAATTTCTATTACTGCGACAAAATCACCATGGCCAAAAGGCAAGCTGAGGAGAAAAAGGTTTTTTGGGCTTTACACTTCCAGATCATAATCCACCATTGGGGAAGGTCAGGACAGGAATTCAGACAAGGCAAGATCCTGGAGGCAGGAGCTGATGCAGAGGCCATGGAGGAGTGCTGCGTACTGGCTTGCTTCCTGTGGCTTGCTCAGCCTGCTTTCTTGTAGAACCCAGGACCACTAGCCCAAGGAAGGTACCGACCACGGGCTGGGCCCTTCCCCCATGAATCACTAATTGAGAAAACACTTGACAGCTGGATCTCATGGAGGCAGTTCCTCAACCGAGGCTCCTTCCTCTCTGATGACTCTCGCTTGTGTCAAGTTGGCACACAACACCAGCCAGTACTCCCAGCTAACACCTTGCCTGACCCTCCAGCAGCCACAGACATTGCCTTTACATATGACACAAGCTACAGGGCTATGTGCAGTAACCCTGCAGTTATCAGGTCTATAACAATTTCTGCCAAATATCCACAGAGGCAAAGCCAGACGAGGTGGTGTTGGATATAGAAGATGGCCCCAAAAAGAAGAAAGAGACAAAATGCTCAAGAAGAAACCGAAAGATGACGGAAAGGATGGCATCCCAAACCTGGCTGTCTTGAAGGTCTGTGGGCCCAGGGTGTCCATGGGTGGGTGCAGAGCTCAGTGCATGCTTCCCTTAGTGCCTCGGTCACTGTAGTGACTCCTTTCTCTGAACTAACTCACGCTGTCTTCACTCTAGTCACTTGTGTCGGGGAAACACAATCAAGTCAACAAAGCTTGCATGTTTCCCTTCTCCATAGCCCTGTAATAAAAAAGGGTGTGACATTCGTTCTTCAGCTTCAACCTGGGAGGTAATTTACAGTGTGAACGGTCCCTTCAATTCCTCTTGGACACCATCATGTGGTGTGTGCACACTAAAACTAGCAATGCACATTAACCAGAGTCCCCAGAGCACTCTTTACATGGGCAAAAGGGTATTATTAGCTAGAGGCATATGTATGGATGTGAAAATTTGAATGATAGCAATTACATTTGTAGGTGATCAAGTTGGGTAAGTAATTTAAAAGGAAATTTGAGTACGTATTTTGATTATATTTCTAAACCTCACATTTTATTCTACTTCACGTTTCTAAAGTCTGTATATTATTTCCCACTTAGAAAATTCATGTCTGCATGCCTCATAATAAAAATAAACACTCTGTCATTTTAAATGTGTTATGAATTAATGAATGTTAATGATAACAACTTCCCAGAAGTACTTCAGTCTATATTTAATGGCTAATAACATCAACTAAGCACAACAAAAAATGATTGTTGTATTTATGCCTGTCTATCTAAAAATGTTTTGTGGTTAAGAGTACTTGCTGCTCTTGCAGGGGATCTGGGTTTGGTTTCTAAACCTACTTGGCTGCTCACAACCATCTGTAGCTGCAGGTGTTCTGACACCTCCTTTGGACTTCCACAGCATTAGGTATACACATAGCATACATACATACATTCAGGCAGTATATATATATATGTTTCAGTTGGCTATACTTCTTGGAATTCAATTTTTTATTTAATGGACTTTATAAAATTCATAATAGTTAGCTTTAGGAGTATTTAACCAAACATTTTCCTTGTCTCATCAAGGATAAATCAACAGTGGTCTCTTTTACCTTTTTCATGAGGCATATTTCAAGGCCAGTTTTTGAGAATCTTTGGGTCTTTCTCATTATCAGCACTAAACCTTTTTGTATTAGTTCTTTTTCCATACCTCTGATCTGACACCTGAGAGTACAGCTTGGGGGAAGGGCTTACTTTGGCTCATGGTTTCAGGCGGTTCAGTCCATGATTGCTCAGCTCACGGGCTTAGATAGATCATCATGGTGTCAGCATGTGGCAGAGTTATTCACTTCATGGCTAACAGGAAATAGAGAAATGGGTGAGTCTGGTAAACCTCAGAAGACAAAAATCCTGATGGAAATGTAGTAACTAAAGGCTGTCCTCATGAGGTGTCAGATGGGAAAGAGGACTCTGCTGGGGATTGAACCAGAGGCCATTTCTACTGTATTCTGGTGAAGACTATGCCTATATTTTTGTCCAAACATTGAATGAGAAGGAACTGAACGGTGATGGAGTAATTAACCTTCCTTCCTCTTAGTATAATCCTCCTTCTCTCTAAAGATCTATGATGGTGAGCTTGAGAGTGAGTTCAACAATTTTGAAGACTGGGTCAAGACCTTTGAACTCTTCAGAGGCAAATCTACAGAAGATGATCACAGTCTGGACGGAGACCGAGTCATAGGAAAGTTTAAGGTAGGTTCCCATATGGACCCCCTTCTTTGTCTGTATCCATAAATGTCAGCCATGGCTCAGTCCTAATATTGGGGCTGTGACGTGGGGTGTGCATGAGGGGAGGATCCCCAAGGCCCACCCAGAACCTTCTCTGAAACCCCACAAGGCCCAGCCACAATCTTTGGAGCTATTTTTGATTTGTGGCCAGTGGGTTAAACTCACTCTATGTAATTTAAGAAAACATAGTCACTACCCGTAAGGACCACTGTCCTTTGCTTTGCTGTCCCATTCATAACACATTAAATACGTGATCCATGCAGGCTTTCCAGTTGAAAACCTAAGGTGAATCAAACAACACAAACCCTTTTTTGGGCAGACTCGGTATCACAAAGCAGTCGCTAACATCTATAGTTCATTACTGTAGGCTGGACCTTTAATATGCTACACAGTGTGCTGAAATATCCTAAGCAACTCAGTTTGCCAACTCAGATTTAAATCCTGTCTATTATAGTAGCTAATTGCATGACCTCAGACAATATATTTAACATTCCAAAGCTTCGGTTGCTGTATCTGAAAAGCAGAATACTGTACTGGGGAAGTCTGGACACAGCGTCTCATATGCAAAGAGCACACAGATCCCATTGGTCACACTCCTCATGTGACAGCCCTGTGATGAGGACACTGACATACCAATCCCATCCATTAGCGTACCATGAATAACTGCCAAGACAAGCAGCTTGTAGAAGTTACCCAAGGGGACACCCCTGGCAAAGGATAGCACTAACCTGTGCCCTTCAGATATGTGGGCTATCTTCATTTTCCCAACCATGGAATCATTGTGGTTTATTATGGATCATGTGGCAATTCTTGCCTGTGTGCTGTGGTTTCAGGGCTCCTTCTGCATCTACAAAAGCCTAGAGGATTATACCTCAGAGGACAGTGGGCAGCTGAGAATCCAGCAAGGAATCCCACCCAATCATCCTATTCAAGTACTGATCAGGGTGTACATTGTTGCGGTAAGCCATCCTCCTTTGATCTAAGTGGGTGGGTTAGCCTACCCACGCTGGTAGAACAAAATGCCACAAATGGGTTTAAACAACCGAGACATCTTTGTCCATGACTGTGGTTCTGGCCATCTTGGAGTCTGATGGAGCATTCTGCTGGCTTGTAGATGTCTGCCTTCTTACTTTGTTTTCACATGGCCATTCCTCTGGGGATGTGAATGTGGAGGGAGAAAGAGCAACTTCTGAAATCTACAGCTCCACTCTTGTGACGTCACTGGTTTCAGTCACCTCCCTATAGACAGCCATAGGGCCAATATTGTTGAGTTTTAACATATGCACATAAGAGTCACCGGGATCCATGCACTTAAGCTTTACCAGCTTGGTTGGGTTACCTAATAGCAGGAGCAGAAACCAAAGGCAGACGTAGAATGCTCCAAGGAAGACGGTGAGAGAAGGAGCTTGAGAAAGGCACCCAGGACCCATCACCAGGACCCAACATGGCACCTACTGCAGTGAAACTCCACTAACGCTGAAATCAGAAGTTTCATGTTGAGTGCATTTTTTAAAAGCCCCAAACTCAAATCATTATGTTCTCTAGGCTTCCTTTTTTTATTATTATTTTTTATTTTTATTTTTTTATGAATCACAGAACTTTAATCACAAAACCTTTTGACTTAGCGCAAAAGTGAAAGACCAAACATGACATTCAATTGGACAAGTCCTTGTGGGTCATGGGTTTGTCTTGAACTTGTTGCTTGGCTTTGCTTTTCATGACTGTCTGTGTAGCAGTCCTACTCGGTGCTACTTCTCCTCATGTTGCTCACGTCCTTTGTAAAAAGAATTAACAAAACATCTAAGAAAAACAAATTGCCAGGTGTGGTGGCCCAGGCCTTTAGTCCCAGCATTCAGAGCTCCAGGCCAGCCAAGGACACAGTGAGACCCTGTCTCAAGAAGAAAAAAAAATTTAATCAGAAGAGAAAACAAATTGTCTTTTTATTGTGCACTTCTTGGGTGTCCTTTCTCTCTAAGTGTCATCGTACTGCTATGTGGCAGGGGTGTTGTGATGGAGTCTTTGTCCTCAAACAGGAAGTCTAGCTGGGATGGGTGGTGGCGCTAATGATGAATCTGAGACAATGCTGGTGGCTTATAATAGACGCCTGCCTACCGGGTGCTGTACCATAGCCTTTTCAAAAATGTTTCCAGGAAGCTCCTGCTGTTCTGGGAGATAATTAATATACACTCTTCAAGAAACAGAGTGCATGTTCATTTAAATTTGAGAAATATTGTGTCTAATAATTGATTTTTTTTTCTCCAGCTCTGGAAGTTCTCCAAGCTCATATGCACACTAAGGTTCAGAGAACTCGGGAATAAAACAAATCTATTGAACTGTTAAACCCTTAGCATTGTCTCCACTTCTGCCCTCCCCCCATCTTTTACTCTCCCTGAATTACAGAGGTATGAGACATCGCTGGTCTGCTCCTGCCTTTCTTTTGTCTAGGGCTCTCAACACAAAGGTGAGGGCTATGTGAACCAGGTTTCTGCCTGGAGCAAGAGTGGGCAGCACTGAAGAGAGCTGGCATGGGCCTGAGTTTGAGGACACAAAAGGCTTGAATGAGCACAGTAAGACATGACAGCCTTGCATTTCATTAGCAAGAAAGTCTCGATGGGATGGAGAGCCAGTGTTTGGCACGAACCTTGTTAGTAGTGGTGATGGTGTGCGATTTTTCCCCCTATCACTTATCAATACACAATTAGTTATATATACACCTATTTTTAAAAATGTAATAGGCACTAAAAAGTTGTAAAAAGTAACTAAAAACGCACACGGAAAGAAATCAAAGTCCTTTACTGAGTTCCTCTTACTTACCAAGGTAGCTCAGACGTTTTCTCCAGATCAGTACATTGCTTCGTTCCTTTTAGTGGCCATATGGTGTTTTCTTGAGTGGATATAAAACCATTTGTTCATGCAACAAACCTCAAGAAGACCCTGTGCCATGTCCTTGGGATAAAATAATAGAGCTCATGTGCTAGTTCCAAGTGGTATAAGGACTAGGAGATATGAAAATATAAAAAAAAGTCAAAGGAACAGCAAAGTATGCAGGTTGTGTTAGGGTTCAGTGATGTATAGAGGACCGGCTGTGGGTGATTTGACAAGGAAAACAAAGGAGTGGCTTCTTCAGGCTGTGCTTGGGGTGTAGCCTGTTTACCGGTTTGGGCTATTAAGCAAATATATAGAGAACAATTTTGTTCTTGTTCGTGTAGCTTGGTCTACTTCTCCTATTCTGTCTGCAGAAGACAGTCTTAACCGTGGGGCTGTTCCTTGGCTGTCTTCACTGCTGTGCTTCTCAGTCTGTTTGATGCCACGTCTCACTGGCCTCCTAGCACGGCCTTCCCTTACACCGTGTTCACTTGTGGCAGCCTAAGGTCCAGTCATTCTGGCATCAGGCTTCACGATCAGAAACACATCATCATCCAGGAAGCCATGGCCAGAGGCAAGACTCGTGGGGTAATGGCTTCAGAACCGCTGGAGCTGGACAGGGTCTTTCACTTAGTCTACCCCACGGTTTTATGATAGAGCCAGAAACAACATGACTTGCCCAAGAGGACACACACTTGCTTAGAACTAGGTCACGGGCTCATGCCTTCTCCCTCCTTCTCCAGCAGGTTCCTCACTGCCATGTGCCAAGGCCTGTTTTCCTCCGGGTAAATGATAGAAGAGACAGGTGATACCCATAACTGCTCTTTTTTGACAGCATAACTAAGATGCTAACACAGTGGTTCCTGCCACTCTAAAATCTAAGGAGCTTTTAAAAGTCCCAAACCCAGGACCTAGAAAACTGAAATGTCTCAAGATAGAGCCTGGCACCCAAATGTCCCCATGTGCAGCCAGGGTTGAGGCCGCTGGGTCAGAGTCATTTCCTCTTTCCTCTCCAGGCATTTAATCTCAGCCCAGCTGATCCAGATGGCAAATCAGACCCCTACATTGTGCTCAGACTTGGCAAAACAGAAATCAAAGACCGGGACAAGTACATCCCCAAACAGCTGAATCCAGTGTTTGGAAGGTCAGTGGCCATCCCAGTTGGGTTGTATTGTCCATTCTGCATTGGTTGCTGTTGCCTTCCTGAAGGGCTGGTGGAAATGGTGTGTGTGTATGTGTGTGTGTGTGTGTGTGTGTGTGTGTGTGTGTGTGTGTGTGTGTGTGTGTGTGTGTAGGGATATCTTAGATAAAACAGTAGTTGAAGATTAAACACTGACTTGTACTCTTGACAACAGCTCACCAAATGTCTATCCATGCAAAATGTAGCCTGTTTTCCTACCTGGGATCTGGTTCCTTATGATCTTCAGATGCATGGTTTTGTAACACTTGTGTTTTAAACTTACAAGTACCTTGAAGGGTCATGGATACCACCTTCTGGTACTGTATAGAAAACTTTCTTCTTACAGTCAAGACGTCTAACTATCCAAAGAAGTTAAGAAATATTGTCAAATTCATACAACTCGGAATTCAAGGGGACAGGGCCAGATGTTTGAGTTTTGATCTCCTACTAGGGAGTTTTACCACAATATCATTTTGCTGCCCACTTGCGGTGATTCCCGAGGTTCAAGAGTTGAACTGAGGGC
This sequence comes from Acomys russatus, assembly GCF_903995435.1. Taxonomy (NCBI): domain Eukaryota; kingdom Metazoa; phylum Chordata; class Mammalia; order Rodentia; family Muridae; genus Acomys; species Acomys russatus. The sequence continues at coordinate 25,080,870 of NC_067153.1, read as the reverse complement.
CCCCAGTAATGTTTTGTTTTCCTGCAAAATGTTAAAAATACACTGTGTATGTGTGTGTGCAGTAGAACTAGACACAAGAATTTTCTGGTACATGTCAACACCTTTTTAAAAGAGATTTGTTTTATTCATGTGTGTGCATGTTTGCCTACATGTATGTATGTGTACAACATGTGTACACCGCCCATGGCACCGGATCCCTTGGAATGATGTGGGTGGTTATGAGCTACCATCTAGATGCTGGGAACCAAGTCCAAGTGCTCTTAACCACTGAACCATCACTCCAGCCACACCCTGTTGACCTTATAATAGCACATCATATATGTTTGCTGCTTGACTCTGTGCTCCAGCTACCTTGGAATTGAAGGAGCCTGGGTTTCACTGTCATGTACAAATGCTTTGCCATCATACAGCTGACTTTGCCTCTCTGGTGGGAGCTGTCCTCATCTATAAAGCAATAGAGACACTGACTCTAGCCTCCCCTGGAAGAACATGTGAAACATTAATAATGCAGTCGGCATTCAGCACACATGTGCCAGCTTTCCCTCCTTCTTGGTTACTTTAGCAATATCTGATGTACTTTTAATTTTCTTTTTCTTGAGGAGCTAAGAGCATGGGATAAAATCGCCACCAGACTCACGTAGATTCATTTACCCATTTGTATTGGCTTTTGACCCCCGCCCCCCACCGGCATTCAATGAGCATCAGCTTCTTAGATTTTTATTGCTGCCAAAGAAATGAGGTCATAAATGATGTAGCCCAAATTAATGGGAACAATTAAACGGACAGTACCATGTAAGTGTACCCCTGTTTCTCTGTCCAGAGATGACATTTCCTGCTACCGGCCGTATAAGTAGCCATCGCTTCATTTTTGTCATTATAGTTTTCCTAGATGTGAATTAAACTTGCCTTATCCACCTTATTTTATGGCTCTGGAAAGGGTGGGCTAGTGTGATGGAATCCACCAACAGCTTTGCGGGGCTTCTTTTGGAATCTCTCTAGGGGTAGATGGTTGGTGGGGTGTCTCCTCCATTGTTGCTACAGGCAGGACACAGGTTCCTAGTGCAGTCCTACTGTGTTTCAGCAGGCCGTGTGCCTAACTTGGGGCTTAGGGACCCCCTTTCCAATGATCACTGCTTAGAATGTTTATGTAAGTATATGTCACAGCTGCTTCCACTAACACCCTGGCTCCTGGTGTCCTGGTGCTGCCTACTTTTCTCCGTGATAGCTTCTGGCATAGGTCTACTTGTTTGTGTGTTCACTGGCCATCCTCTTCGTGCTAGAAAGTTGTATCTGTCTGCACATGAACTCATGTGGCCAATACCACTTCCCCAGCACCCTGGACAGGGCCGGGCCCATAATAAGTGCTGAACACGTATTTTATTGTAACAGAATGAGTAAGTGAATGGATAGATGCACAGACAAGACTTCCTCCATTTGCTGGTGGGAACTGATGGGACCCTGCCACTCTGCATCTTTATAAAGCTGAGTCTGACCAGAGTCTTCACAGCTCTCAAACAGTGGGATCCCAAAAGCCAATTGTGAGAACTAAAATAGCTCACCGACTCTGGCTCACTCACCTCTGCAAGTGTCGGTCCTGGTTGGGCCCTCATCATGGCATCTGCCCACTCCCCTTGGTTCCCTGAAGAACTCCCCTCCCTCCCTCCTCACAGTCACAGAGAATCCATCTTGTGTCAGATGCTCTGCCAGGCTCCTATAACTGCTGAGGGAAAAATGAATGGGGGGATTCTGACTCCGTAGCAAGTCCTGTGAAACCGGGTGACAGTCAGGTCTGAGCTCCACAGGTCTAGAGCCAGGAGAGCTATCTGTAGTCTAGTGCTGGTTGAAGAGACTTCTCTTTATGCCCTACCCCCTACCCCCCTGCAGCTTACAACACTTTGCCCATGACTCGATCTTGGCCCCTGCTCTCCTCTTCTGACGCTCCCTTGTATGCCTTACCCAGGAGAAATGATTCTTCTCTCAAGACCTGTCACACAGTGGCTGTGTGACAAATGTCAGAAGAATAAGTTAGGAAATGAACAAATAGATAAAGGAAACATAAGACATCTTTGCTTCGAACCTCTGAGCCTCTACACGCTTTCACTGTCTCTCTTTTTGCTCATTTAATGATCTCTCCTTGAACAATTACATTCAATGACATTATCACTGACATATGACCTGACGTAAGCCTAGGAGTTTCCAGGGCAACCAGGAATCCAATCTTGGTATGGTGTTTTTGTGTTTGTTTATGTGTTTTGTTTTTGTTTTGGGGCTTTTTTTTTTTCAAACTTCTTTGAACAACAGCTCCAGTTAAAATTCAGGCGACATTAAACTAGGAGAACAGCTTGATGAGAGGAGCCAGAACCATCATGTCCTCTGCCATTGTTGCCAGGGTCAGTCAAGCCCTTATTAAGCCCTTCTTCTGTGGCTACCATGGTGATAGCCAAGTTAAGTGATGGAATGTCCAGACCCACCGCACAATCAACTGGGACCCTCGGACCCCTAGGGAGAGAATGGGGGACAAGAGACGCGAAGAACGGACAGCAAGTCAAGGAGTCTGATCAAGCTGACAGAATTTTATTTTCTCACAGGCAATTATAAACCACTGAAACAGGAGGCTGAGTGGGGTGATCTGGGTGGGCAGTTTTCACAAGATATCAGGAAGTCAGGAAGTTTGGCAGGGCGAGGGCCCCTGTGGTTCTGGGGCTCGGTGGAATTGTTAGGCATCTGGAACCACAAGATGTTATCTATAGACTTTGTTTTGTTCGTCCTCTGAAGGCCTCTGTAATTCCGGGAATACTGAGAACAGCGGGAGAGTACCTTGAGGGAGGGGAAGAGGTTACAAGACAGCCTGCCCCAGGTCCACTCGATGTATTATGCCTGCCGGCTATGGTCTTGGCTCCCCACAATGGAACGTGGGTGTTTCCTTCTGAGGTACCTCCAGAAAAGCATTACAACCTAGAGGCCAAATATTGAAGCCAAAAGGCACTGCTATGCCTAGCAAATGAAGGGCATGAGGATTTCTCCCCTGTGCAGCGCTATGTGGGCCTTGTAGAGCCTGCTCCATCCGTTACAATCTGTGGTGCTATGAACTGTTTTTCTCACTGGGGAGGGCTGACTCCTTTTTTTTTTTTTTTTTTTTTTTTCGCTTTTTCGAAACAGGGTCTCTCTGTGTAGCCTTGGCTGTCCTGGATTTGCTTTGTAGACCAGGCTGGCCTTGAACTCACAGCAATCTGCCTGCCTCTGCCTCCCAAGCACTGGGATTAAAGGCGTGGGCGTCCGGTTTGGGAGGGCTGACTCCTTAAAGGGTTGTAGTCTCTAACACACTAGATTTAGGATCCCATCCCGTATTCTAGGAAGAGCTGGTTTGTGATTCTTCCTTCACTTAGGGTCTCTAGATTTGGGCTTCCTTATCTACAAAATAGAGGCATTGGATATAGGTTTCGGACATGTTTTATAGTTCAAAGGAACAGCCATTAAATATGTATTCTCTGCAGGCCAAGTGGAAAGTCCAGCAATGCAGAAATGAGAAAGCGGTATTCCGTTCTCAAGGGGCTTAGCCTTGCAGAGACAGTGTTCACAGTGTTGTAGCCCCGCGATTCTTTTGTTTCTGTCAGTGAGGTTTTCCTCGACAAAGCAGTAACAGAAAAAGAATGATAATATTCTCACTGTGTATGAGCTGAAAATCTGGAAGTGAACTGTGTGTTTTATCTGATCAACCTTGTATCTAACCGCCACACCGTGTTATTCTACTTAAAGTCCCATTTGTTCTCATTTTCACACAAGGAGAGTGGAAGAGATTAAGTAACGCCCCCAGTGCTTAACAGCCAGGGAGCTGAGGTCTAATGTCAGACCGGAAATCAGATCAAAGTCCCCAGTAAAGGGCTCTAAGATATGAACCGTGGAAAGGGAAGTGGGGGGGTGGGGGGGGGGAGACCATAGTCTATAGAAACCTGGCAAAGAAATCAGAATAATAAACTACATAGATAGCATCAGTGGTGACTGACGCGTTCATCCTGTCAGCGTGTGCACCCAGATGGTCAGCTAATCGTAAGGAGGCTTGATGACATTTCATATTGCCAGACATTTCTAATTCCCAGCCTTCTGCTTGGACTCAGGTCATTTGAGATCCAGGCCACTTTCCCAAAGGAGTCGCTGCTCTCTGTCCTGATCTATGACCATGACATGATTGGGTCAGACGACCTCATTGGGGAGACCAAGATCGACCTGGAGAACCGTTTCTACAGCAAGCACAGGGCCATCTGCGGCTTGCAGGGCCAATATGAGATGTAAGTTTTCTCCTGTGGAGACGCTGTAAGTGTCCGGGGCCACAGCCTTGTGGGGATCTGGACTGCGCATGCGTTTACCTATCGCTAGGCTGGCAGACCACACCAGCAGAACTGGTTTGAGGAGGCTGGTGCTCTCAAGAGCCAATGAGACTAGGGAGGCGGCTCTTATTTAAAACCCAGGACAGGTCCTTCAAGAGTTAAGAGCCAGGCTGTGGCATGCTAGTGTGTTCTTCACCTGTGTCTGGTGGTCCGGATTCCACGGGGGATTGTGCTAGGTGGAGAATGGTTGATACAATGGAAACGTCCTTGTCTCAGGAATCTATCTATAAACAACAGCTGTGTGTGCTTAGACCTGCTGTTTTAAGAGCTTTGCGTGGAACATCTCCTCAGTTCCCCCAGAACTCACAGGGGTTTTATTATTGCCACTTTGCAAGTGAAGGAAGGGTGGCTTTAAGTCTCATTCTTTACGAAGATTTGCAATTCAACTTTATTTTAAAATGTAGGCTTCCAGCTTGATTTTCTTTTTAAATATGTCATATCTGATTATATTTTTTAACAAACTCTTACAAATTATAACCAGGAAAATATAGACATTCATTGGAGTTCCACTGTGCAATTCAAAAACTGTTTTTCCCAAATGAAAAAATGAAAAATAATTTACATAATTTATCACTGCAAATCAGAAAACTTATATAATTCACTATTTTGCTTAATTTACTAATTAAAAATTAAATATTTATGTAAATGTTTTGCTTATTTCCTCTTAGTTTTTTTTTTTTTCCTGTTCTATTTTCTTCTGAACTTGGACTACACCTTCCATGGTCTGTAATTTGTTTATTGTTCTTACCTTGTAGCTTAAGTACTTTAGAGCTGTCATTTAATATTGCGTGCAGCCTTTGATGTACCAGGCCTACGCAGTATTCCACCATATGACTGTGTTATAAAGTGGTATAGTCATTTGCCTTCCTAATCTGTAGGACTTGTGACAATGGCAGTTCCTATTATGGCAGGCCAGGAAGCAGGGAGTGGGTAGGGCCAGGGCCCACCCCTGTGTCCAGTGACCTACTTCCTCAACATAGCTATTTCTTAGGGGATGAAAGGGTTGGGGAGACCCGGGAGTGGCCACCAGGAAAGCCACTGATTAGAAAAACACGTCAGAACCTTCTGCCCGAGATGTGGGTCTCTAAGATGAACGGGGTGGGAGGTTGCAATGAGGTGATAAGCTCGGCTTTCCTCTTAAGTAGTACACAAATGACCAAACACTGGCTAAACTTGCCTGGACCCCATAGCAGTAGAAAAACAAAGAGGCGCTTGCTAATGGCTCTGGGGAGGGGGACTAGAGAGAAACAGCAGTTTGGAGACAAGGTCTTCTTTCAGGGTGATGGTGACAACTTCTTGTAACTAGGCAGAGAGAGTGGTTGCATGTTACTGGGACTAGATACAGTACCACTGAACCAGTCAACTTCAAAATGATAAGTTTCACTCATATGAATTTCATACCGATGGCTTTTTAAGAAGAGTGTATCGCTCTTTTTTTTTTTTTTTTAAAGAAATCCAAACTTCCTGAAAACCATCTTTATGTCAAGCTGTCTGCAAGCCCTCTGTCTTGCATGCGAGCTGTACATATGCAAAGGTGCTTGCCTAGAAAGGGGAGAAAAGGGAAAAACCAAACAGACTAGGCCAGGTGTGTGATGGGGTGGGTGAGCATGGAGGAACCCGCACAAGCCACACTTGACCTGGGCTTTTATTGGGGACCTCAAAGGATGTAGCCCTGGAGGGCAGCCAGCCTCACTTCCTCTGTCTTTCCTCTACTTCTCAGAGAAGGGTACAATGCCTGGAGGGACACATCCAAACCCACAGAAATCCTAACCAAGCTCTGCAAAGACAACAAGCTGGATGGACCGCACTTTCGCCCTGGGAAGATACAAATCGGAAATCAGGTCTTTTCCGGGAAAACAGCCTTCAGCGAAGATGACTCTGGTAACTCCTGTGCTCTGCTGATGCCGCTGTTCTTTTGAAAAGGCTGGTTCCAGTGTTTGAGGCTTGGGGACAGTGGGTCATCTAATTACAAAAGGAAAAGACAAAAATCGGGTACTCGCGATGACAAGGTTCAGGTGACTCTGCTGCAAGCTGGTCTAGTTCCTTTCGGTCTTTGCATGGTTAACTGTTAAGGACTTGGCAAATGTGCAAAGCAAGCAATAGCTTTAAGTGAATGTCATATAGTATAGAACACTGGGTACAACCCACAACCCAGCAAGTGCTGTACCAAATTATCTTATTTTAGCACCAGAAGAGGGATATTTTTCCATGAGTGTCATAGGACATGACCTGAATATCCCAAAGAAGCTTCCATAAATGTGGGACTGAGGGTGGCGGGGAGTCATTTTAATGACACAGCACAATTCTGGTACCACCGCATCTGAGCAGTTACTGCTTCTCTCTAAAGCTTCCATGCTTTTGCTGTAGTCAAACGAAGGTGATACAGAGGCTGTTTCAACACCATTGATTTCCTCCATTTTTATTTATTTTTTTACTTCATTATTTTGCGCCCAAGAACATACTGAAGGTTCTTGTGTGCAGAGTTACTGCTATTTTGACAGTGTATTGGTGTCATGTTCATGTGAGTTTCCTTTGGAAAAAAAAATTCTTCTTCACAATACACTCTTAAAGTGATGTAATTATTTGATCAAAACTCTACTTTTGATTAAGTAATGATCAAAACATTGCCACTTTGCACACTAAAAATCTGAAATTATGTGATTAAATTTTATGACAAAGATTTTATTTATTGCTTGTCTAACTCTTCGCCCATACTGATATAAGTATTGCCACCAGGTGATTGTTTCTGTGGTCCCTTTCTGTAAAGTCAGGCTTGACTGTCTTATATCTTATATCATTATAAACTTTGTCAAGCAGATTTTATTCTTTCAATAATTTTGTCTTGCTTTGTGGTATTCTTTCCACCAGTATTTTTATTGTTTTTGTTTTTATCTTTCAAATCATGAAACACCTCCTTTCTTGGAATGAAGTATGGGTTAGGGTTAGGCAAAGAGAAGACATCCACAAACATGCCTATGCCACCATTTTATTTAAAGCCACCGTGATTTGTAGGCCCTCACACCATGGTGTTGGCAAACATACTATCTTTAGTGCCTGGCACCCAGACATCTTCTGTGGGATCTCCAGGAATCAATCTCTCTCTCTCTCTCTCTCTCTCTCTCTCTCTCTCTCTCTCTCTCTCTCTCTCTCTCTCTCTCTCTCTCTCTCTCTCTCTCTCTCTGTGTGTGTGTGTGTGTGTGTGTAGTGTAGTGTACTGTGGTGTGTGTAACCTCCACTCCAGGGTGTGATTGCTGTCTCTGTACTCTTATCAACTGACTCATCTCAGACACCATCTCCACATTTACTCTCTTTCTTTTTCATACCATTCTGCCTCCAATTCTTTCCGTTTTCTATTTTCTTTTGTTCCTAATATGCCGTAGTATCTTTAGGATGTGCTTAGGAAGGCATCAATGGCCTCCACTCTTCAGGGGGATGTGGTCTAACAAGCCTCTTCCATTGTCTTTACTCCCTGCAGAGGAGATGGTGGAGTCTTATGAACACTTGGCCCTCAAGGTGCTACAGTCTTGGGAGGACATCCCTGAGGTCGGGTGTAGGCTGGTTCCTGAGCACATAGAAACGCGGCCACTGTACCACAAAGATAAGCCAGGGATGGAGCAGGTAATGTTTCCCGTGTTATTAAGGGCAGAGCCAGGACCATGGCAGCCTTAGGGAGTTAGGATTGGCCACTCATCCTCAGGCAGACAGAGTCACAGGGAAAAGCAAAGAAAGATTTGTTAACTGTCTCCTTTGAACTCTCAAGTCTATCTTAAGAACCCTGGTGTGACATTTATGTTTAATAGAGTTCCAGAGGTCTACATACTCAACTGGGAAGTTCTGTTCAAGATGCGCTCCCACCCATCCCTCGTCTATCACTGCCTTTGCTCCAGGCTCTCCTCCAAGGAGGTTTGGCAAATTGTCAGACTGTATGGAGTCTCTTTCTGCAAGCTGAGCTGCCCCTCTTGCCAGCACCAGGTTTCATCCTTTCCCATCTTCCACATGAAATTCCTGAGTAAAATCCATTTTCTTGAGAACCATTATGTCGGTAGTTTTAAAGCCAAAGGAAGGGACACAAGTGTCTCTTTAAAACACCTTCATGCCTGCCAGTGTGGATGCAGGACAGGTCTGGCCTAAAGTGTTCATCCATAAAAATTGTGTCCTTGTTCCTAAGAGCTGGTCTTGTGTGCCTTACAGTAATGGTTCTACCCAACGACGGTTTTGAGCTTCTTTCCAGGAACACATACCACTGTCTGGAAATAGTTTAGGTTCTTAGACATAGGGGAGATGCTGTTGGTGTCTAGTGGGTAGATGCTGCTAAGTTAGACGCTACAGTGCACAAGATAGCTTCCACCCCAAAGAAAGAGTTGCCTAGCTCAGATGTCAGTGATGGTAGCATTGAGAAACTACGGGCTTGGATTTTGTTTTGTTTTGTTTATATGTATGTGTGTGTGTATATATATATATATATATATACACATATATATATATATATATATATATACACATATATAATTATCAAAGTCCCTTATAAGAAGTTTGACATTATGGAAACTCTGAAATGTAACTGGTATGTAAGAGTTCATGAAATAATATGTATCGGCTGCATGGTGCCATGTCCAATACATAGTAGAGACTCAATACAGATTTTATTGCCATTTCCCAGCTCTTAGTTTATGCATCAGTAAATTCTTAATAAAAACATAAGTTATCCCAGTCATGGTGGTGTGTGCCATTAATTCTAGAATTTGGGAGGTAGAAGCAACTATATGAGGCGTTCAAGGCCAGCTTCGAGTACATAACGTGTACAAGGTCAGTCTAAGCTACATAAGAGTCTAGCTTAAAGAAGGAAGACAGGAAGGAAGGAAGGGAGGGACAACGGAAGGAGGGAGGAAGAGAATGAGGGAGGGAGGGAGGGAAGGAGAAAGAGAAGAGAGAGAAGCCTCTACCTTCATTAACAAATAGGCCGCATGTATATAAAGACACAAAATCATAGCTAGCATCCATTTCTAATAAAGCGATGTTTTAAAATAATAAATGGTCAGTCGCCATGCCCTTCCCTCTCTCAAAGCTAAAGGAAACTTTCTTTTGTAAACAAGGGCCGTCTACAGATGTGGGTGGACATGTTTCCCAAAGATACACCTCAGCTTGGACCTCCTGTTGACATTTCACCAAGGAAACCCAAAGGGTAGGTCTGCCCGTGCTGTGGGAAGAGACCGTGGCAGCCAAGTAGAGGATAATAGCATGAGATTAGAGGCAACAGGCAGGTGAGCAATCACAGCTCACTTTCTGCTTGGCCAGCAACAGTGGTGCATGGGTTGTGGTGATGGAGGCAGTTAAATTGGCGGCTTTTGAGTCTCAAGCTCCCCATATGAAAAATGCTGAACCATAGAAGGAGGAGCTGCCCTTATGCATCCGTACCCTGTTGAGTGTGAGATCTCCTGTTGGACTTAGTTCTGATGGACCAACCTTGAGCGCTGATGCTAACACATTTGACAGACTCAAGGCTTACAGAACAGGTGTGACACTTTTGACTCCATCTCAAGGTTATCTGCCTAACACTGTTCCTTTGCCCCAGATATGAGCTGAGGGTGACCATATGGAACACTGAAGATGTCATTTTGGAGGATGAGAATATCTTCACAGGTCAGAAGTCAAGTGACATCTATGTCAAAGGGTAAGGTTCCCTACCAGTTCCATCCTTCCCTTCACCACCTGCCCTCTTCAGTCTCTAACGGACCGATGCCTCGCAGAAGCTGTGTGTGTGTTACTGAGGGAAGACCTGTGTGTTTAGAGGATTATAAAGCTAATACAAAGGCTGGAATTCAGACCTTCCCATTTGCTGGTGCTACCGATTACCAAGAAGTTCCAGCCTAGCATCCTGGGGTGAAGCACTCAATATGTCTCTTCAATCTCAGCCCTGCTTCCATCCAGCACCCCCGCCCCGCCCCCAATCAGGGACCCCGGTGAGGGTGTAGCGAATCAGATTTCAACTCATCTCTTACCCCTTGGTGACAGTTGTGGGCCTTACCCTGAGCAAGAAGTGCCTTGTGTTCGGAATACCCTTGACTGTCAAAGCATGCCCTGGCCTTAACATTCTCATGTTGTTTTCCAGAATGAGAATAGAAGAATGAATTATGACAAAGAAGAAGCAATCAGGGTAGCAGAGTAACACTTGGAGAGCAGAGTTAAAATCACCTGAAATTGCTTACCAGCCACATTCAGGGAAGATTAATGTGTTTTGAGAAAGTGGTATTTTATCATTAGCTCACAATATGGAAGGCTTCTGGAAGCTTCCAAGTCCTGCCTATTAAGATGTGTAGAAAGAGCCGCCCACATCCACACTTCTCACTCACCTCTCATCCACCTGGATCTGGCTCACTCCCCAGAACACACAAGCACAGGTTTCCTACTGCTAATCCCAATGGTTTGTCTTGGATTTGTCCCGTTAATCAGTCGCTCTCTTCTTGTGCTCCAAGGACCATCCAGCGCAGCTGCCCTCTCCTTTTGCAGTCACTCTCTCGTAACCTTGGCAGCAGTGTATTCCTCTCTTTTTCCTCCTGCCCCAGCTGCTGGTTTCTGAAGGGTTCAGGAGTTCATGTTTCTTCCACCCAGCAGTTACTAGTCCAGCGCATGGTCCTAGGCCCTTTCCCCATCCCATTGTTCTTTCTTGCTGCCGGCTCTTTTTTTTTTTTTTTTTCCTTTAGCTAAATAAATGTAGCCAAACCCAGAGAAGCAGCATTCCTGTGGAGAGAGGGTGTTCATCTCCGCTAGGGCTGATAAAGGGATACCTTCAGAGAGCAGGTGGTTTGGGGCCTTCAGAAATGGCTCAGCAGTTAAGAGCACACACGGTCCTTCCAGAGGACCTGAGTTCAGTGCCTAGTGCCCACATCCGGCAGCTCAGAGGTGCCTGGAACTTCAGCTCCAGTGAATTCAGCACCTCTGGCCTCCTTGGGCACCTACACACATTTGTGCAAACCCACATACAAACACTCACATACACATAATGAAAAATAATAACAATAAATCTTTTTTTAAAAAGAAAACAAGTTGTTTGAATTCTCAAATAAAAAGTACTTGTTCTCTCAACTAACGAGCTATGGGTGAAGTCCTAAGGGAATATATTACTGTAGCTTATGTTTTTCTTAGCACGGAGGAAAAAACAATGGGTAATACTGAGCAGAAAGGATGTCATGGGTCATCTGGAGTCCCCCCGGGGTCTTTAACAGATGTGGTATGTGGCTCCTCAGAACAGCCCTGTGAACCAAGAGCCAAAACCAGCTTCAATTTTATTTATGTATTTTTTAAAAGATTTTTAGAAAAAGATTTATTTATTATTTATACAGTGTTCTGCTTGCATGTACACCTGCATACCAGAAGAAGGCACCAGATCACATTATAGATGGTTGTGAGCCACCATGTGGGTGCTGGGAATTGAACTCAGGACCTCTGGAAGAGCAAGGCAGTGTTCTTAACCTCTGAGCCATCTCTCCAGCCCCCAGCTTCAATTTTTTACAGATGAATGTAAGACACAAAGAGGTTAGATAACTGACCTATGGTCACAATGCGAATAGGCTACGTGGCTGCGAGAAGCCCACCTACACCCTTGCCCCCCACTGTACCCCAATAATCCAAACCTACTACACTATCAGGAGCCGGCATCAGAGAGGGGAGCCATTCCCAGGTCTGACAGCAGGCCATACACACAATTTTAGAGGCTTCAGTGTAATCTTGTTCTAATACTCCACTGCGGAGATGACAGCCCTCACAAAGAGGACCCCCTCTTTGTGCCCAGGGCTCAAACTACACATTCGCTTCTTATTTTATATCTTAATTACACAGAGCTTCTCATCTATAAATAGCCAAAGACGCTTACACAGATTGCTTTAGGAGAAATCTTTTGGTTTGGATCCCAGCTTTTCTCTTTCATGTTAAGATGGAAACTTCCATCCGAACCCAGCTACATGTGCCGTGAGGCTGTGGCTCAGACACACTGAAGCTGGCTGAGTCACTTGATTCTGCTGGTGCCTGAATATCACACTCTAAGTGTTTGAATGCCCTCTTCTCTTTGTGCAGGTGGATCAAGGGTTTGGAGGATGACAGGCAGGAGACCGACGTGCATTACAACTCTTTGACGGGAGAAGGGAACTTCAACTGGCGCTTCCTGTTTCCATTCCAGTACCTGCCAGCCGAAAAGCAAATGGTCATCACCAAACGGGAGAACATCTTCTCCCTAGAGAAGATGGAGTGTAAGACCCCAGCCGTGCTGGTGCTGCAGGTCTGGGATTTTGAAAGGCTGTCCTCAGATGACTTCCTGGGTAAGCCCAGCGGCCTGAGAATGTGGCCCTAGCTTTTGGAAAACTGGGTGTGATTTTGTTAAGAAGACAATAACTTTAGTACTATTTGTGATAAGAAAAAAAAAATTGTAAACAGTCTAACCTGCCAATACTAGAGAACTGTCGAAATAAATTGTAGTCTGTGCATACACTAGGTCTATAATGCATTCAGACACATTGATCTTTGCTCTGTGTAACATGAGGAAACAGTTAAACATTGAGTCCATTACTAATCTGTTATGTCCAACCAGAGGGACTGGAGAGGTGGCTCACCAGGTCAGGATATGTGCTGCTCTTGCAGAGGACCCTGGGTTTGGTTCCCAGCACCCACATCAGGAGGCTTACAACCACCTGAGACTCCAGTCCCAGGGGATCTGATGCCCTGCACAGGTACCTGCGTGACTGTGGCACACAGATATACATTCAGACCCACACACAAACACATAAAGTAAAATAATAAAATAAATCCTTAAGAAGAAGAAGAATTGGGCACAACCCCTCACATATCGTAAACAACAACCCCACAGCCATGGAAATACTGCAGCAGTCAAGGATTTGGAAAGTTGGAGGGAATGTACTAAGTGAAATAGAACGTGGAAGGAAGATCTCATTTCTTTAAGATATGCACTTATGCGGGGTGTGGTGGAGCACAACTGTAATCCCAGCACTCAGGGAGGCAAAGGCAGACAGATCTCTGTGAGGCCAAAGCCGGCCTGGTCTACAAAGTGATTCCAGGACAGCCAAGGCTATACAGAGAAAACCTGTCTGGAAAAAAAAAAAGACATACACATATATCTTATGTAAACTTATATAAATATATAAGTAAATAAGGCATAAATACATTTATAACTTATATAAATGTATACCTCAAGTAAATACCTCTATAAATGTATATCTTAAAGAAAAGAGGGGCAGGCAAGCTAAGGCTATGCACTGTTATACAGTGCCATGGCCAGTTTGGGGAGACCGAATATTTTTTTGCTGATGTACTTGCTCTAAAGTTTCACATTTAACAAACAAATGTTACTTTACAACAGGAATGTTATTACAATGAGAGACACAGCTCCTTGATGATACTACTATTTTACCCTGGAGAAACATTGCAGTGAACTTGGAGGCCATTTCTTTCCTACAGAATAGATACAAAGGGGAAAGGACTTCCACCCTGTATATTGGGGACTCTTATGGGGAGATCAGTACTGAAGTGTGACACACCTGAGGCCCGTTACTCAGACTCAGGGAACTGCATGTAGCGCCGCGAAGGTGCCCAGCAGTACTTTACTCCAAACTGAAGCCTGAAGCTTCGTTTCGCACTCTACCCTGCTTTCCATCTGCTACCACGTTATTAATTCTGTATGATACCACATGTCTCCATCTCACATGCAATGTAATGTTTTTGGAGTGCCTGGCAAGTGAGTATATGAGCCACAGGGACTGAAAAGCTCTCCTTTACTGTAAGGGGCATCTCTTTACAGGCTCCCTGGAAATGAACCTTAACAGCTTCCCTCGGGCAGCCAAATCCGCAAAAGCCTGCGATCTGTCCAAGTTTGAGAACGCAAGCGAGGAAAACAAGATCTCCATATTCCAGCAGAAGCGTGTGCGCGGCTGGTGGCCTTTTGCAAAAAGCAAAGAGCTCACGGTAAATGACCGCTGCGGGAGGTGGGCTGGGGGACCATCGAGGGACATCGTGCTTTCTCAGTGACTCATTTTGTAAGCTTCAAGTTAAGGGCTTTGAAGTGACTTCTGAAAGCCCCGGAAGCACAGGTCCTGCCAAAGAGCTAGACTGTCTAAAGCTTTATACATGCATTAATAATCCTTTTTGTATTTCAGCCTACTTGACTTATAAGCTATCTCCACTGGGGTGATTTTCCCTCATTTCGCCTGAACTCATGCCCTTGGCATTAATTTTTTAAACATCTCTTGAAATTGTGCATAAAATCGTGACTAATGCACAATTTGAGGATAATTTCCTCATTCCTTACCCTCCAAACATAGGACCCAATTTTAAAGTCAGCCTACCCCTTTGCAACTCCCTGAAGAGGATGAGCTGGGAGAGACATTTTCTTTCTTCTGCATTGCAAGTTTAGTTCATATTGGTCCATACTGGACCACGTGTGGCTGGAGTTCCTGATTTTTTCAAAGACATTGGGCAGAGTTTCTTTCTTTATTTTATTTTATTTTATTTTTTATTTTTTTATTTTTTTTATTCTTTGAACCCCGCTACCCATTGCTTTTCTGTAGGGATGGAGGGCTTGAATAAGGATAGGTTGTACAAAGGTGCTGCGACAGACAGCAGGGCTCTCTCCTGCCAGCCTTTCTCTCTTGTGGATTCCGTGTGTGGGAGGCGAGGAAGACCCCGGAAGCTGCTGGTCTGATGCTCTGGTATCTGCTCTTGTTGTGTTTTCTGGAAATCTTCTGCTCTCTTCCACTCTTAGCTTAGTTCCTGGTGGCCTGGTGATACTGGTGAGAAAGCTGAGGTACCAGCCATCCTCAGCCCTCTAGGTCCCAGGAGGGCTAACTGCACTCTAATTCGATGCTGGTTCTGGCCTCAGAACTTCGGAAGTAAGACCATGGCTGGAGAGAACTGATCTCAGACAAAGAGGCTAAAAACAGGGCGGGCAGAGATGGAATGGAAGAAGATAAAAGGAAACGAGCTAAAACAGAAACCAAGGGAGGGAATTCTTAAAGGACCGCTGGGATTTTCTTTGTATCCGATACAGTTTTGCTGCTGTGTTAAAACGCCATGACCAAAAGCGACTTAGGGAAGAATGAGTTTATTTTGGCTTACAGACACAGAGAGATAGGAGTCCACCATGGTGGGGTAAGCATGAGAGATGGAGCAGGAGGCTAAGAGGGCCCATCGCCAACCATAAACATGAAACAGAGTGAACCAGAAGTGAGGCAAGGTCACATACTCTCAAAGCCCACCCCCCCCCCAATGACATACTTCCGCCAGCAAGGCTGTACCACCTCCCCAAACAGCACACATCAACTGGTCCCCGGTTCTCAAATACCAGAGCCTATAGGGGAACATTTCTTATTCAAACCACCGTGATCCCATAGAAAGAAACTTACCCTATGAATCTAAATATATGCCCTCAAGTCAGGACCTTGCACAAGGAACTCGGGATAAACCACTGAGTCTCTCTGAGCCCCATCAATGAAGTTCAGTGTATAATGTATATAAAAACTCCCTAGGAAGCCGTTAAGTGGGAGATCTTTATTCGGTGTATGGGGAAGCCCAGCACCTTTCATTTCTAACAGCAAGATGCCAGGCGAGGCCATCCTTATATGTGCCTGCCAACTTTATGTCAAGAAGTGCCATGATCTGAAAAGATGGCAGTGGGGACTGCTCAGTGGAGCCTGTGCTTGGTACATTGTTTGGATGTGTCTATTGGATTCAGTAGCAGAGATGGTCCCAGCAGTCTTTGAAAAATGGACCTGTGAAAGTTCATGACAGCGTTAGTCATAGTGGCCTAAAAGTGGAAACGCCCGGATTGCTATCAGCTGAGGAGTGAATAAATAAATAGTGATGCACATGTACACCTGAGAACTATTATTCAGCCATGGGAAGAGTGGAATTATGAGCATGGGCAGCTCTTGAAAACACTGTACCAAGGGAAAGAAGCCAGGTACAGGGATCACATGGTATCTGACTCTACCTACACAAAATGTACAAGTAGGCAATCCGTGGACCTAGCTCTGTGGTGGACAGAGCCTAGAGGGAAGGGAAATGACTGCTAATTGGCTACAGGGAAGTTCAAACAGTGGATTCAAGGCGGACTGGTGTTTGTGCAGAGCCTGGATCCATTATTAACCCACTGTGTGATGTCAGGCAACTTCATGCCCCAGCCTCAGCCTCCTTACCTGCAAAAACAGAAGAAATGAACAGGGAGTGCCTTATGAGGCTGCTGTGACATTGAGAGGGGACAGGGTCTATTTCTGGAACATTGTAAGTATTCAGTGAATGCCAGAATTTATGTGTCGTGGCATGGTAATAAGTGTTTTACCATCCCCGACTTCTGCCTCCTTCTGCCACCTTAAAAAGCTAAATATCTGAGTCTATAAACAACAACGTCTAATACTTTTTCTAAAGAAAAAATATTTTTTTATTTATTAAGTATACAGTGTTTGCCTACATGTCAGAAGAGGGCACCAGATCTCATTATAGATGGTTGTGAGCCACCATGTGGTTGCTGGGAATTGAAGTCAGGACCTTTGGAAGAACAGGCAGTGCTCTTAGCCTCTGAGCCATCTCTCCAGCCCCTCCAAATGCATCAATAAAATAGAAGGGGGAATGGGACCATTCTCATTATGCTTTAAGGCATTTATAAATGATACTTCTAATGAATTGACCAAAATAATGAACTTCGGCCATCTGACATCAATGCTACTTACTAAATTTAGGCTATTAATTAAATGTGGCTTGTTTCTGTTTACTGCAAGGTTTCTCCTCTTGAGTATAGGTCAGCTAGTGTTTTATCAGATATTCAGTTACAGGGAGTGTCCTCTGGACAGGGCTTTCCTGGGGGGTATCCCTAACTCCTGAGTAAAAAGCTGCCTCCAGTCCGAAGGAGCTTGTCGTCGCTTAGGAAGACAAACTGGAAAAGCCTTCAGCCTGCAGCTCCACAGTAAAGTGTGATCTGTCGGTGGCGATGACAAATATTGCTAATGGCAGAGTCTGTGCTGGGCACAGGTTGTGAAGGGCTGAAAATGCAAACTGACAATAGAGGATCACGTATGACTGTGGAAGACTGAGTCCCAACTTCTCTTCTCTGACCTCTGCAGCACCAGTCTTTGACAAGCAAAGCACAGCCTCTGTAGAGACCAGCCTCAAATGGTCATGCTTGGTCAAGGGTACCAGCTGCCCAACAAACTGCATAGCTAGTCTGCTTCTTCTTTCCCATGCCAGCATGCTTTACCCACAGAGAACCCAAGCTTCTCTCTGGCCAGGTTACTGTCTCACATCCTGCCTGTCTTTGAGTCTCTGTCATGCACAAGTGATGGGTCTCATATGTGATAGAACTGACAAATGATGGAATTCTGAATGATTAATCTCTGTTCAGTGTCATCTGTGTGGGCTTCAGTGTTTCTGATAGCACAAAAGACTTAATAGTTATGAACTCATTCATCTGCTACAGCCACATTAAATCTATCTATCTATCTATCTATCTATCTATCTATCATAGATAGATATAGATATTATGAACTCATTTATCTACTAAAGCCATATATATATATATATATATATGGAATATATGTGGAATATATAGCTAAGGAAGATAGGCACAGAGAAAAGTCATCACATAGCTCTAAAATGGCTGGTCAAGGAAGGACATGGCTTAAACCCAAGAAGCCCCCTCCTAAATCCCTTGGTCTTAACCACTGCACAGTACTTCTCTTTCTGGAAGAAACCCATGCAAGTGGAGGGACATCCAGTCTGGCTCTACTCTACCTGGTCCTGAGCTAATAAGCCATCTTCTCCATTGAGGGCGAAGTTATAGCTGTAAAGCAGAATCTATTTCTGAAACATAAAACCTATCTACAAAGGTTAAGATGAAAAGATATAGAGATGAAAAGTTTGGTTATTATCTTAGTTAGGGTCTCTTTTGCTGTGAAAAAGTATCATGACCAAAAACAACTTTGAGAAGAAAGAAATTCACCTTACAATGGAAATATATCACTAAGAGAAGCCAATGCTGGAACTCAGGCTGGAACCAGAGCAGAAGTCATAGAAGAGTGCTACTTCCTGGCTTGCTCAGCCTGATTTCTTATAGCACCCAGGACCAACAGCCCAGGGAGTGGCACTGCCCACAGTGGCCTAGGTCCTCCCTCATCAATAACCAATCAAGAAAACAAAACACAGGCTTGCCCACAGGCCAATCTGGTGGGGGATTTTCTCAGTTTATGTTCCCTCTTCCAAAATGCCAGTAGGTTGTGTCAAGTTGACATAAAACTAGTCAACACAATTACTAAACAATAGTTAACCTAGGATGTGACATGCACTGCAAGTAAGAGGTTACAAAGACAGAAACACCCTCCACCCCTGTCACCAAGCCAAGCAGTTACAACTTACTCCTTACCTAGTTTCCAGGTAAATGATAACTAGTCCAAGTAAGATGACCTATTTTGTTGATTTAATTCATTCTAGAATAATGCAGTGATTTGAGTGACCAGCTGAGTTATAGAATTTGTTTGTTGTGATGGGTAATGTGGTGGTTTGAATAGGTTTGGCTCCCAGACACTCATGTGTTTGAAGGCTTGGCTCTTAGGGAGTGGCGCTATTAGGAGGTGTGGCCTTGTCGGAGTGGGTGTGGCCTTGCTGGAGTGGGGGTGGCCTTGTTGGAGGAAGTGTATCACTGTGGGGCTGGGCTTTGAGGTCTCCAAAACGCAAGCTTCAGTGTGCCAGTCTCCTCCTGGCTGCCTTCTGATCAACATGTAGACTTCTTGGCTCCTCCAGTACCACATCTGCCTGCACGCTGCCATGCTTTCTGCCCTGATGACAATGGACTAGAGGCTAAGCCATCCCTAGTTAAATGTTGTCCTTTAGAAGAGTTGCTTTGGCCATGGTGTCTCTTCACAGCAATAAAAACCCTAACTAAGACAGACAGGATTGGGGCTAGAGGGCACTTGTAAAGTTTCATGAAAAGAGACATATTGTAACTCGGAATGAGATAAATGCCAGAGGTAGGCCCCTCCCCCCCTCAGAAGTAGCAGTAGATTTATTTATATCCTTCCCCCTCCCTCTTTCTCATGTGTGTGTGTGTGTGTACACAAGGTCTCCAGTCTCCTTAAATTGTCCATGCTGGCCTCCCTGGCCTCCAGCCTCTCTTTCCCAGGTATCTGGACTTGCATGTCCTATGCAATATAGCCCCAGGTTAGGGCTAGGATGTTAACTTCCTTAATGTTTGTGTTGCAGAAAAGAGGTTTGTAAGCCCTTGACAAAGACAAGCCTGCATATTTTAAAGGATAAAGCACACCCAGTTTTCTTTCTTTTTTGGTTTTTTTTTTTTGTTTGTTTTTTTGTTTTTTTTTTCGAGACAGAGTTTCTCTGTGTAGCCTTGGCCATCCTGGACTCACTTTGTAGACCAGGCTGGCCTCGAACTCCCAGCGATCCGCCTGCCTCTGCCTCCCGAGTGCTGGGATTAAAGGCGTGCGCCACCACGACTGGCTGCACACCCAGTTTTCAAAGCTGTTTATATACATCTCAAAGAGAAGAGAAAGTACTTGTAATTGTAGCTCTTCTAAAGTAAATGCTCTGAGAGAAAGTAAGAGAGGGAAATCCTGTTTCTATGGTTTGTTTGTTGTAGACAGGGTCTCTCTATGTGAACCAGGCTGGCCTTGAACTCATCACCCTTTGGGCATACTGTACCATGCCTGGTCTTCTTCCCTTGTTATCAACAGAAGGAATTAGATCTTTTTAAATCTGTATTTTCCCTTATGCATCCTGAAGGGAGAATGTGAAATGACTTCATCCTAAACTCACACTGCATCCCGGTCAGGTTCTGAAAGTCCTTCTGTGGTGCAGAAGGATGTTGGCCCCAGCTTCCCCTGGTCCTCTTTGCTCTATAACCAACCAACATGCATACCCAGGAAATCAAGCCACCAGCACCTTTCTCCTAACGTGACAGGAAATTGGATCGTCCTAGAGCAAAGTGTAAAGGAAAACCTCAGCCACTCTTGGGTCACCTTCTGTCTCCTGAGTCTCAGCTGCCAAGCATCTCAGGTGCAAGTGATGAGCTAGATGTCCCCGAGGTGTTTGCACAGCACAGTCTCAAATTATCAATCTGCGTGGGTCCCTCTCATGCTTTGAAATGATTCACAGTGTTGGGAGTGATGGCTTAACCTTCCCAGCACTTGGGAAGCCAAGGCAGGAAGAAACCAAACAATATAGGCTACATTGTCAGTTGCAAACTAGCCTGAGGTGTTCAGTTTTGTTTGTTTGTTGTTTTGTTTTGTCCTAGTCATGGGCAGGGGAGAAAGAATTTATTTCCAGTCTCCACTCTCTGCCAGACTTATTTTTAAACCTGCTCATCAGTAGCCCAAGCTGCATAATTTAGACACTTGGATTCACACAGCTCCCCGTGTGCAACGCTTGGAGTCAGTGCAAGCTGGCAGCAGAGACGGCTCAGAGTGGGCGCCCTTGGGAGGATGGAAGGTCAAAGGCACACATTGCATCCAATATTTCATACGTCTTGCACCAGTTGTCTTAAAGGCCGTCTCTAAAGAAATCACCCCCGTAAGATACAGAGGTCAGAGAGTTTCTTCTGCAATCAGATCTCACAAATCAGCATGTATCCTAGGTTAGGTCCTGGGGCTATCAAGCCTTAAATTAAAAAGGAGGCAGCTGAACCTCTGTGGCTCAGAGCTATGGGTTCAGTGATGCTGGCTTGGTTATGGTGGCAAGTGTAAGATGGCTTCCTCACAAAGCTTTCCCCTTCACTTGGGCAGGTCACTAATAGGGTGGTACTGGCAGTGTAAGGGCTCTCTGCTGCCACCACCTCTCACCTACTGGTTTTAATAATCACTAAGGATCAAAGATCTTGTTTAGTTAGTATTCTCTCTCTCTCTCTCTCTGTCTCTCTCTCTCTCTCTCTCTCTCTCTCTCTCTGTGTGTGTGTGTGTGTGTGTGTGTGTGTGTGTGTGTGTTAGCATCAACCTAAGAGCTTTCCTCCATAAAGCTGAAGTAGGACCACACTACTTTCTCAAGCCCAAAATGATGGAATAAATAATTCATCATATCTACTAATAACCAAAGGTTAGATTCAAGAGTTTTAAGAATCATAATGAAACTTTGCCCACTGACTTATTTTTGGCTGTGTCATGTCACTACAGAGCTTTTGGAAAAATACATTGTCCCCTCTGGGAGACCCTAGGATCAAAATCATGCAGTAACAAATAAGACTTTTAGTGCTTAAATTCTATTTTCTAGATATTGTCTTCCACCAAAGGTAGTTGACTTCAGACCTATGGCCAAACAATCCAAGTAGAGTGTAAGATATCTAATAAAAGCACACAGGACAACTTGAACAGTTGGTTCAAGAGCATTGTGCCTAGTGCCAAAGCCTTTTCTGAGGTTTTTGAATTATTCTTTAATTCAGATATTTAGAAGTGAAATCCCTAGGTTGAGAACATGGGAGCATACAATGAACACACACGTGTGCACATATGTACATATAAATGAATCGGCTACTTTCATGTGGCTGTGACAAAACCAACTTAAGGAGAAAGGCTTTCTTTTTGCTTACAGTTTCTCACAGTTTCCGTGCACTGTAGCAGGGAAGGCATGGTGGCGAGAGTGAGTGGCAAAAGTCATTCCCCTCATGGTGGACCAGAAGGCAGAGAACAGGGCCGATGGGGCCAATTCAAACACCCATGCCTAGGGACCTGCCTTCAGCCATCAAGATCTCTCCTCCTGAGGGTTCTACGGTCCCTGCAAAATTAGCATCACCAGCTAAGAAGCAAGCATTCAAAACAGGAGCCTGTGGGAACATTTGATTCAAGCTGTAACTCTACATATTTTTTTTCCTTATTTTACCAATGCACATTCCACCGTGGATTTTTGCATGTGACTTTTAACGCCCTGAGGTTGCATTTTAATGCACAATAGTAATTAATTACTGGTGAAAACCATGTGTCCATTCTGAGTGCGGTCTCTTCTCCCCTCCCCTGACAGCCTCTCCCAGCTTGTTAAAGTTTGAAGTCCATAAACAGCAACTGGCACAGCACATCAGCACATGCGCACTCTCTTCAGGGACCTCTCCTTGTCATTTTTCCCCCATCCACAGATGCCACGAGGTTAATAGGTAGTCTTTCAAACTCTCCGTGTTCTTTTCTTCTTCTTCTAGCCCAGATTTTAAATTACATTTGGAGGATATTATTAGCTTAAGACCTCTGCTTGGTGTGAGGCTGAATACTGATGACGGAGTAGGAGGTGAAGCCCTCTGGGTGCAGGGATAGGTGATGAGCAGACGTGCTTATCAGAATGCAGCTGTCACAGCTTCCGCTGTTGCCTTCCTGAGGCTAGAATAAGCAAGACTTCAGGGTAAATAGCTGATGCCTTCTAAGCTGGGGTCAGAATTTATGTGCCCAGACTTCTGTCTATGATTTTCTTGTTACACACTGGATCTGTGGGACTCATCTATGTGTATCTGAAAGGAACCTTACGCCAGGGGTGGTGGTGATGTTCATATCATGAGCATCCTTAGACAGTGAGTCGGACAGGCAACTCACTCCAGGTCACATTGTTTCAATGCAGGTCACTAGAATACATCCCTTCCACTATTGTCCATGCTAAGCTTTGCTGGTCTATGCTGTCCTCAAGCTGTCCATTTCCAGCCTGTACAATAGGGTCAAATGCAGATGCTGATGCCAGAACGATGGCAAAGGGTTATGGAATCCCTTTAGAAAATTTTAGAAAAGTCACAGTTATCCATTGTTATTCAAGATGGCTCAGTGGGTAAGGTCATTTGCTGCCAAGCCTGTGAAACTGGATGCAGTTCCCAGGACCCATATGGGTTGAAGAAGAGAGCTGACTTCTGCAAGTTGTTCTCTCTCTCTCTTTCTCTCTCTCTCTCTCTCTCTCTCTCTCTCTCTCTCTCTCTCTCTCTCTCTCTCTCTCTCTCTCTCTCTCACACACACACACACACACACACACACAGCACACACACACATTCGTGTCTGTACATACGCATACTCTTTTCCCCTTCCTCCCTCCCCCTTGCTCCCTCTCTCTCTCCCTCCCCTCCCTGTCCCACTAAATAAATAAATAAATAAGCAAGCAAATAAATGTAAATGATATTTCTGAATCCTTGGACATTTAATGCTGCTTCAGGTTGAACCAGGTTTCTAAATCAAAGAATGCTTGAGAGCACCAAGATTTGAATTCATAATTTGAATATAAGTTGACCACACATGCTACTCGTTCAGGCAGCCATGTTACACTCCACCTCTCTTTCTTCCCTGTACCATGAATTTTGCCCCAAGTGCTCTGTGTTCCTCAGCAAGGAATCTCTTGGATATATAAAGTAGCAAAATATGAGAATTGATATAAGAGCACTTCAGGATTCACATCACAATTTTGTTGTGTTGTTTTCTTTTTTCATTTGGTTGGTTGGTTGGTTGGTTGGTGTTTTTTGAGACAAGCTTTCTCTGTGCAGCCTTGGCTGTCCTAGAATTGCTTTGTAGACCAGGCTGGACTCAAACTCACAGAGAGCCACCTGTCTCTGCCTCCCCAAGTGCTGGGATTACAGGCGTGTGCCACTGATTCAGGCCACAGCATAATTTTGTAACAGTGATTAGCAAGCCTGGGTTTCTTTGGCTGCATCCTAGACCATGGAAATGCTATCTACTTTGCCAGGATACTTTAAGTGGATTATAGGTATGTGAAGCACTGTTTGGGCTACAGAGATCTGTGGCTGAGCTGCTAGCAGCAGCAGCAGCAGCAGCAGTAGTATCATTATTAAGCAGTAGAGGATGAAGAGGCTCTATAGTCCTTTCAGAGTGCTCCCTGTCGATTTCTACCCTGTTACACACATTCCAGGACTTGGTAACTGGTTAACACCTCTCAAGCCGACTCTCCGTCTAATTAGAGCAACTGGATGAAGTTCTTACTCTACAAAACACTGCTCAGCAAAGGTTAAGCCACCCCAAAAGAGCCCCGGAAGAAATTTCTGCATGTATAACGAGACTGTATACTAATGCCTTTGCCGTGGGTTTTTCAGCTGGTTTCTTAGATTCCTCCCAATCAAGTCTTAAGGAGCCCCCCCTGAGCTTAAGATTCCTCCCAATCAAGTCTTAAGGAGCCCCCCTGAGCTTCAGGTCCACATCTAGCACATTCCTAGATGTTACAGCCAGATCGCTCTAGAACGTCTGACAGAGGAAGAACCCAGGAGACAAGTGTCTTTCGGTGGTGACTCTGAAGACATCCTGGAATCACCTGAGACAAGCATCTTAAGCTGTCTAATCCAGCATCCAGAAAATGAAATTAATAAGTTGCTAGGCAGTTTGTTATCATGGAAATGGAGCCTTTGTGTCTTATAGACCAGGATTCAAATTCTAGTTGGGTGGCCTATGACGTGTATTTCCTTGGAAACATTGTTTAAGCTCTATCTTCAGATCTCCATCTACGAAAGAATAGCCACCTTACTTGTTTAGAGACAGGCTAGATATAAAAGATTAAATGAGCCAGAGACAAAAGTACATCAGCTATTTGAATTTCAGTATTATTATTATTATATGCTGATAATTGTGTCAAAGACTGACTGTAAGCTACAGAAGCTACATATTACTTATTTCCCAATTTTTAAATATTTCCTGAGCACTTTGCAGGTAGGTCCTTCACTGACTGCCATAATTCCTCAATGAGAATGAGAGACAATATTCGTGTATATAAGAGACCTTCCTAAATCATGTGCCGTGGTTGAGTGGAATAAGAAATAAACCAAATAGTTATACAATCTCTGATCCACATGACCTGAAGAGAGAATATGACAGTGATTGCATTTGTTAAAATGCTTCTGTGATGCTTCAGTCCCCTGAGAGCTCTACTGTCTCCTCCTTGTCACATCACCTTGGATCTCAGTGCACAAAATCCAAGGAGCCAGGTTGTTAAAAAAGAAAGAAAGAAAGAAATGTCTTCTTCAAAGATCAGATGTCCCAGCCAATCAGAGTCCCCAGAGCCTGGATGGGCACTGGCTCACGGAGGGCCCGGCATGCCGTGAATGAATGATTGAACAAGAAAAAAATGACTTGATTTCTGCTCTGGAGTTTGCTGGTCTTTTTTATTACTGCCAATAACTTTGGCTTTAGTGCTTGAAAGAATCACCAGACACAACTACCAAATCAGAGGGGGTAGTTCTAAAATAAAACACTAGTTCTATTAACATTAGTGAGCACGCACAGACACATACACACACACACACACACACACACACACACACACACACACACACACACACACACACACACCAAATGATGGGTGGCAGAGACACTATTCTGAAAACTCAGGGTCATGTTCACCGACTTCCTCTTGAGAACGGATAGAAAAGAAAGCGGTTGATAAAAGAGGCCTGCCACTCGAGTCATTAGCTCCCTTTCTGATGCTGTCATTAGTCTTACTTATCCTCATATTAATAATGCCAAAGTGGTCCATGTGGGATAGCTGTGTCTATATATCTGTGTCTATCTGTTCACGCGGGACCTTCTCCTTACACAAAACTCAGCACTAGCATCGGTATGGGCTTCTGTGCGGGTGATGGTGTACACGGTTAGTGCGGGTGTGTGCACATATGTAGAGGCATGCATGCGCAGAGACCGAGTTGATGCTGGGTTATCTTCACCCATCACTTTCCAACTTATTAGTGTTACTGATATTAAGACAAGGTTTCTTTACTCGGCCTAACACTCACTGTTTGAGGTATACAGGCTGGCCAGTGAGCCCCTGGGATCTGCTAGCCTCTGCCTCCTCGCTACTGCAGTTTCTGTCTTATGCAGGGAAAGGTTGAAGCTGAGTTCCATCTGGTCACAGCAGAAGAAGCCGAGAAAAACCCTGTTGGGAAAGCTCGAAAGGAGCCGGAGCCCTTGGCCAAGCCTAAGTGAGTATAGCTGGGTCGTAGTTGGGAACATGGCGCATGCGCGGGGTCTTTGTAGCACCGCCCCCCCCCCCAAGATTTCCTGCAGGCCTCTGCCATTTCCTGTTACCTCACAGAAAACTCAGGAGTCGAGGGTCGGGTGATTTAGTGCTGCCCAACCTGTGTAGTTTATTGTTTCTATAACTGAAAAATGCCCCAAAGGTCAGAGACCGTTTGCAGATGGAGCAGGCCTTATGTAATGTGCCTCCCTGGCATTTCTAACGCCCTTCATCAAGCTTCCCCTCGTGTTATGTGCATGTGCCTACCTAACCAAACTTACAGGATTGCCTTAACGTTTACACACTTTATTGAAAAGTTTTGCCTCATTGTCATAGTTGTTCTAATTAGGGTTTTTGAGGACAGCACAATGTTCCATAGGCTTGGCGCCCATCATCAACTTGGTCACCACCCACAATCAGATAATGAACTAAATTTTGCCACTTTCCGTTTTCTTTTTAATATGGCGAAAACATTTTCTTTTTGATACATTATTACTTTAAAAAGTAAATGCCCAGAAACAGTTATTAGAAAAATAATGCTACTTTATTGAACTTGATTCTTGATTACATAGCCATTTAAAACAGAATGTACATGAGGTATGTGTTTAAATGACTTTTGGAATTATGTCCTTTCTCTCTCCAGACCAACGGTGTATGATCTTGTCCCTATACCCACATTCCACCCCCACGATGCTAGGAACACCATAGGTGCTTGGCTACTCATTAACTCAAAGTTGTGTATTAAAGCACCCATTTAAGACTACTTGGCTCACAGAGACCATGGCAGCACACACAGGGTTTGCACGGGTCCCAGCGCTGAGAGAAGTGGACATGAGTCCCAACTCTAGCCAAGAAGTCACCTACAGTTGATATCCACTTGCAAAAGAAAAAGCAGGTTTTTTTTCTAATTGAGTCTCACTGGGTACATAAGGGTAGGCCCCGTGCCAAATGGTAGATAGGAGCACAAAAATGAATTCAGTGGTATTTTTGTACTTTTTTTTTTTTCTTTTTTGTCTTCCTGGGTTTTTTTGTTTGCATATTACAGTTTTCAGTTTTGTGCTTGTGCTGTGTTTGATTGCATGTCTGCCTGTGCCTTAGTTCTTTGTTTGCTTGTTTGTTCTAATTCTGGTCTGGTTTGTTTGTTTGTTCCTGTTGTTTTCTACATAGAGAAAGAAAGGGCATAGGTCAGGTGGGTGGGGACATGGGAAGCATCTGGGAGGAGTTGGGAGAAGGGAAACGGTGATCAGAATATATTGTATGAAAAAGATTCAATTATAAAATAAATAAAAATAAAAAGTACTTTGTGGGGGGGGGGGCAGAAAAGAAATATGTGGCATAAGCTCTGCCTTCCAACAGTTTTCCATTTATTCAGGAGAAGTAGCACGAAGACTCATAAAATAATTATGAGACTACAAAAGAGAAACACGCTGTGCCAAGAAAGAGGGTCAATGGCAGTGAGGCAGGAATTTAGAGTGGGGACCCCTGCTGGACTGAGGCGGTCAGGGTAGATTTCATGCAGAAGGTGGGCTTGAGGCCACAGACGGCGACATGGAGGGTGTGGCCTTCAGGCTGGGCTCTAACAGGACTCCGGCTCAATTCAGAGCAACCTTTACACCATGAAGGACCCCTTGGTAAGCTGCCCTATTCCTGTTGCTTTAGGCAGAGTGCTCCCCCCCCCTTTCTCAGAGCTTTCCTATGGGTTCCCCTAGAAAAACAGCATCAGACGTGCTTCTTGGGGGGTTGGGACTGCTGGCTGTCGAACATGACCTCTTCCCTGCCTTCCTCCCTAGCCGCCCGGACACCTCCTTCTCGTGGTTCGTGAGCCCCTTCAAGTGCCTGTACCACCTCATCTGGAAGAACTACAAGAAGTACATCATCATTGCTTTCGTTCTCATCATCCTCATTGTCTTCCTCGTCCTCTTCATCTACACCCTGCCAGGAGCCATCAGCCGGAGGATCGTGGTGGGAGGCACATAGGGGCAACAGACACAGGCCTCTTTGCACAAGCGCTCTCCTCCGCTGTGTGTGTGAGCCTCTAAGACTGTGTGCCGTGGGAGGAACTGTGGTGATGCTAAAGGGACAGGATCAAAGGACCCAATAGCTGCCCCTGTGTCTCGGGACAAATTAGGTCTTCTCTAGAAAGACTGGACTCTGGCAGCCTCTCTCTGCCCCAACCTCTGCTGCCGTCCTTCAAACCCCTAAATCCCAAATCTTGTTTCTACCCACAAGTGACCTAAAGCAACGACTCTTTCACTCCAGGGTAATCAACAGTGACCTCAGATTGACTTTAGCAAGTCTTTCTTCATGTAATAGATTCTGTTTAAAAAAGATTAAACTCTGGGCCTAAAACTTTACTAGAAGCACCATATTTCAAATAAAAATTCTTAGTCAATAGACTAAAATTATTCAGTAAATTCCTTAACATGTCCCAAATATCATTTGGTTTTAATTGTCACAGTCACAGGGCATGTTCACTTCTGGGATATCAAATTGGCTTGACAAAGGCGTATACAAATCATCTAAAATACTCCATTGTTGAAATGCCCCTGAAGCAGTGTTCTCTACCAGTGTTCTCTACCTTTGGCAAACCTCTGTCTCCAAATATATTTACACTATGATTCATAAAGCAGCAAAATTACAGTTATGGGGTAACAGCAGAATAGTGGTATGGTCTGGGGTCACCACAACAGGAGGAGAAGCTGCATTAAAGGGTCAAATATGAAGGTTGACGCCACTGCTCTCTATCAACAAAATGCAGCCAAGTCAGCTGAATGAGTGTAGTAGCACTAATGAACTGTAAGAAACTCACTTTCATTTGCTCTGTGGCAGTTTCCCAGTGGAATAATCACAGCTTGTCGTAAGACACATGACCTGGGGCTGGAGAGATGGCTCATTGGTTAAGAGCACTGAATGCTCTTCCAGAGGTCATGAGTTCAATTCCCAGCAATCACATGGTGGCTCACAACCATCTATAAGGTGATCTGATACCCTCCTCTGGCCTGCAGGTGTACATGTAGGCAGAGCTTTGCATACATAATAACTAAATAAATAAATCTTAAAAAAAAAAAAAAAGACACATGACCTGTAACTAGGTGCATGTGGGGAGTCAGGGCAGGCTCCTTGCCACCCAGTGGGAATTTGTTGTGTCCCCACTGGTCATACGACTGTGCTATGAATGGCCAGTGCTGCCCCTGATTATTGCTTACCCAAGCAGCAGGTGAGCCTGGATCTAGTGTGAGTCTCAAGGACAGAATGTAAACGGCCTGTCTGAGAAACAGTAGCTTATTCACTTGACAGATGGCATCAGTGTGTCTTGAAAGGATGAGCCTGGTGTCTGCAGCCCACCCCCCATGCCATATCTTATCTACAGTGGGGGTTGAATTGAGGGGCCTCTTTTCTCAGACATAGTGAGGAAATAAAGGAATTGGGATGTTTGGCCTCAGTCCCCTTGTAGGACTTTTGGCCCCATAAATTTTTCTTCTTCCTATCAGCAAGGGTCATTTAGGGTAGTACTGTGGAAACTAAGCTGGAGTTCCTCTCTTGACACTGGACGCATCAAGACTATGTTTCTGTTTGTTTTGTTTTTGCTGTTTTTTTTCTTTGTTTTGTTATGTTTTTTGTTTTGTTTTTTGAGATGGCATTTGGTATAGTCTGTATGGATCTTAAACTTCCTGTAATTCCTGTATAGCTAAGAATAACTGTGATTTCTGATTCCCCCTGCTCTGTTTCCTAAGTATCAGGATTACAGACATACTCCACCATGCTTGTTTTCTTATATATATATTGTAACTATGCAATGGCATAGTTGTAACTTTTCTAAAGGCAAAAGTGCTCACATCTACATAGAAAATCATTCTGGAATGTTCCTGGTCCATCAAAAACAGAAAGTATGCTCTGTGAAGTTAAAAAAAAATATATATATATATACACACACACACAAATTTTTAGTGCTGGTATTCAAACCCAGAGCCTGACACATGCCGGGCAAGCATTCCACCACTGATTTACAGGCCCTGTGATTTTCGACTTAAGCACTGTTCACTCAGTTCTGGCCGTGGATGCTCTATCTCTGGCAACTAACTGTACCATCGCATGTTCCTGACGTGCTGAGAAATAGACGCTTGCTGCCTTAGCAATGTTTCCTAGTGAGGTTGGCTACGTAAGTGATGGCTCATTATTCTCACTGAGCAGTTATGTGTATCCATCCTTAATGAGGAGGTCAGAGTGTTTGATGTCATGAGGCATATGTACGAAATTCATTATAAGTATTTGTGTGTGTGTGTTTGTGTGTGTGTGTGTGTGTGTGTGTGTAAACTATAGACAGCATGCTGTAAAATTAAATATATATACAATGGTGGAAAAGCTGTCTAGAGGAATATACCAACATGAACAGAGGTCACCTAAGCAGGATACTCTTTTCTTTGCCTCCTTATTTTTTTATTTCTCCTAAAACTTCCTTAATAAACACATAGTATTTTAATGTCAAAAGTTAAATAAATGTAAAGTCATCTCTATTGACTTAAAAATATTTATTGTCTCCTGTAAGATGGCCAGTGGAGATACAGCAGGGATAAGATATATATGGCTGGATTACCACAGGATTTGCATTCTGGAAGCTCCCCCCAAAGCATTGTGTTATCTTCACATAATGGCTCTTCCAAGAAAGGCATTGAGCAACAAATGTGCTTCACACATGAGGCTCTGAAAAAATGCATAGAGCTCTGGTGTTGGAAAGAGACATACTATTTTTAGGTAAATCTTGATGTAAGGGCAGGTGCTTTCTAGTGGGTTCTGAGCGGTAAACTCTTAACAAAACAATGCAAATCATTGAAACACCTAATAAAAGCAAGCAAGAAAGTCTTCTGGGAATCCTTCAAAGTCAACTTCCCCCTGATGTCAAAAGATGTCCAAATGCTAAAAAGCCTGGCGGCAGAAGCCTTCGAAACATTTTAGAAATGTGTGAGATGGAGTTGGTAAGCAAGGCTAATTTTGGTGCTAGCCATGGCTGGTGTTCTATACATAGGATGTCACATATGGCCTGTCCTGCAAAGAAAAGTTAAACAAAATAATGCTCTGCCTAATTATGCAACCCTGTTCCTAAAGATAATCACAGTTAAAAAAAAAAAATACCCATTTCCCAAGTTGTCATGAGTCCCCCACCTTTCTTTTTTTCTTATAGCTTAAATCCATTTCAGAATGCTTTTCATTTTTTAAATGTTTTTTGCTTTTCATCTTTTTAAACAACATTTAACACCCCTCCCCCAAGCAATGCAAGACAAACTTAGTTCCAGCACCAAGCGCAAACACCCTACAGGGCTGCACAGTTGATGTGACATCACATCCTGGAACTGTCTGGTAGCCTTTGTCCTTCTTTTCTGTTATAGACACCCTGGCCAGAGAGAAAAACATTAAAATTGGGGTGCACAGAGTGTATGTACATATACATGTTTGTGTGTGTGGCCATGTATATGCAAGTGCATGTAAATGTGTGTGTGTGTGTGTGCTTGTGTGTGCATGTACATGGTATCTTACTCTACCAAGTTCCACCTTTAGTTTTTGAAACAGGGTCTCTTTCTGAACCCACAGCTCACCAGTTATATTACGATGGCTAACTGGGGAATGAGCTCTGGAGACCTGCCTGTCTCTGTTCCCCAAGGCACTCCTGTACCTCACTTACACATAGGTGCCGGGGATCCAATTCCCCAGCCCGAAGAAGATATTTTAGAAAGAGATGCCTGTGTCCTCAGACTACTGAGACAGTGGTCCCCAGAGAGCTGGAATTTCTCCAGGAATCTCCAGCTGGGGCAAAAACTATTGCCAGCCAGAGGGAAACTTTGCTTCCTGCAAAAAAGTGTCACAGTTCTGACGGCTTGTCAGACCACCTTGCAGGAGAGAGCCGGGCAGTGGTGGAAGGCAGGACCACAGCTTTAGTCATGCATGTCTATTGCTTTCTGTTTAAGCCTTAACCTTATGTCAAGACCGTGTGGATGCACTCGGGAGCTCCTGGGTGTTTTTATTTGTTCCTCTTCTCAATGTGGTCATGTTGAATAAGACTCCTGTCTCTGCTTTCACTATTACTTGTCTCCTTAATTTGCATATTGAGGATGGGTGGCCAACCTAGCTGGTTAGGACTGCCGAGGGCCCCGCCTTTGACCCTAACAACTACAGTCATACATAGACATAATAAGATCCACTCTACAGTGGGGGCCATCTGACCTTATTCACTCCATTAGCAGCAGATAATTATTAAGTCTAGTCCTCAAGATGGCTGCATGGGACAGCACTGGGGGACACCAAAGCACACAAATGAAGTCCCTGGGCACACCCATGGAACATGGAAAGAAGATATAAACCAAATTATCACACTGTCCCAGATACCAAACAAGGGTAAAGCATTGGGAAACAGACACATAGAGATGTAGGTGTGTGTGTGTGTGTGTGTGTGTGTGTGTGTGTGTGTGTGTATGTGTGTGTGTGTGAGAGAGAGAGAGAGAGAAAGAGAGAGAGAGAGAGAGAGAGACTCTCAGGGGGACCGTCACACAGGGGTGTGTGTGTGTGTGTGTGTGAGAGAGAGAGAGAGAGAGAGACTCTCAGGGGGACCGTCACACAGGGGTGTGTGTGTGTGTGTGTGTGTGTGTGTGTGTGAGAGAGAGAGAGAGAGAGAGAGAGAGAGAGAGAAGAGAGAGAAGAGAGAGAAGAGAGAGAGACTCCCAGGGGGACCGCCACACAGGTGTGTGTGTGTGTGTGTGTGTGTATGTGTGTGTGTGTGTGTATGAGAGAGAGAGAGAGAAGAAAGAGAAGAGAGAGAGAGAGCCTCCCGGGGGACTTCCACACAGCCCACATACCAGGTAAACACCCCAGAGAAGCAATAGCCAAGGGAGTATGTGATAGGTGAAAGAAACATTCCAGAGAGAAGACAGCATGTGCAAAGGTCCTGTGGAAGGAGTGAACGAGGCCATGGAGGAGTCTGAAGGAAACTGAGATGATAGGGAGAGACAGAGGGTCTAAGGTGAGGCTGCAGCATTAAGTTGTGGCCACACCCTTAGGGGCTCTCATCTGTATTTGAAGAGCAGTGGTTGGAGAGGCATCTTTAGCTTTACAGTCCACGTGGAGAACAGATTGGTGCTGCTGTAATCCTCTCCCCTTCCCACTTAGGAACCTGACAGGGGAGGGCAACGGGAAGCCAGCGATTCTATCTCTAAGACTCAAGTACTCTGAGGGGGGAACACACAATCTAGTGTTGCCTTGTTGACTCTTGTGCGACCCAGGGAAGCAGCCCACACATGAGAAGCTCTGACAAGCCAGGATTCCAGAAGCATTGCCAACTCTTCCCAGAGCCCCTGGCAGAGAGGGTACGGAGCTTTGAACCCTAACTCCATCTCTCTGAGCCTTAGTTTCTTCCTCTAATAGTTGGGAGCCAATGCCTACTGGGTTAAGAATCATTGTGAAGAGGGAGAGAGGCTGCCAGGGTCCAGCAGGGGCTGGCATAAAGCCAGGCCTTGGAGGGAGACAGCTAGTATCACAAATATGGCTTTGAAGAATGGGTTTAGGAGGCGGAGTCTACTTGGACGTTGGGAGAGAGGAAGGAAGACTAGGCTTATGTGCTGACAGAGAAACTATTAAAGCTCAGCCACCTGCTCTTTTATACGCTCAGGGACACCTGCCTGGGGTGGCACCAACCACAGTGGTCTGGGCCTTCCCGCATCAATCTTTACTCAAGAAAATGCCCCCACACGGTTTCCCACAGACCAATCTGCTGGTAACAATTTCTCAAACAACTCTAGCCTGTGTCGAGTTACTTAAAAACTAAGTAGGACAGTAGAGCTTGATGCCACAGACAGTTTTTTTTTTTTTTTTTTTTTTTTTTTTCCTTGCTGGAACAAGATGTTTCCCTCTGTGTTCAGACTCAAGTGATAACTAGCTTAAAAAAAAAAAAAAAAAAAGGAAGTGGAACCATTTCCACCTCCCTGAGAGCTTTGAACAGATGGGACTCTGCCCTGCCCCCCCCACTCCACTGCCTTCCAGATCCAGCCTTAGCCTCTCCAGGTGCTGCAAATGCCTCCCCATCACAACACATCACAATCAAGAGAAATGAGAGTCTCTGCACCACTGTGTTGATTGATGATGAGCAATTGGGAAAGGCACTCTATTTCTCTGAAGCATCGCAGTTCGTGAGTCTTTGAGTGGAAAGAAAATGGACTTTTCAAACCCAGGGGATAACATGGGACCTGGGGCATAGGCGCTTATTTGCAGTGTGGCCTTCAGTGGCTCGCTCAACAGCTCTAAAGCATATGCTTTCAGTATGTGGACAATGGTGACAGCCACCCTCACTATGGGACCGGGTGAGCCTCAGTGTGGACAGCGGTGTCTAAGGAGACAGAAGTAGAGACTCCTTCTTGAAAGCTAGTTAGCATAGTCTCATAGGGGTTCAGATAATGCTCAGTTGCTATAAAAATCACACCAGTTGCAATGAATGTGGTCATAGATGATAGAGCCGGGCATGTTTTTTTTTTTTTGTTTTTTTTTTTTTTTGCCATAATTTTCCCACAATCTAATTGTGCATACAAAGAAATGGCTTGAGCTGTTTAATCACACATTTAAGGCAGACAGGGATCCCTCCATTGGAAAATTCTTGTGTTTTATTTTAAATTCCAGTCCTGAGTTAGGGGCTTATTCTGGATCCTGAAGTGCTGCAAGCATCTTTTTCCAACAGCATACATTTGTGGCCTGTAAACATCTTTTATGTTTTGCTTGACTGTTGCATCCACAGATCGGACAACGCAATGTAAATTTCACATGCCCGTGACCTCAGAACTTTTTAACTCTTCTTTGCATTTCTTCACATTCCTGGAGGATTCCCTTAATCCCTGGTGTTCTCCGTGAAATAAGCAGCCACTGGGTGCAGGCATCTACCGAGTGCCTCACAGGTAGGCATTGGTAGAAATTAGTCATGGGAAGAAAACAGGCGAAGTAGAAGGCAGGTGGTCACTCTGGAAATAGCTCGCAATGTCACAAATCTCTGTTCTTTCTCCTTCATTTGCAGAACCCCAGGCGTAGTGGGAGTACAGTGTGCTGACTCAGGGGACCGTTTCCTTTTCTCTATGGGGCAGCCGAGGCTGCGGAAGTAGGCATGGTGGAAAAGGCTCACAGGAAATCTCACTGGCGCTCCCTCAGCTGAACTTCTTATGAACTTCCTTTGATCATGAGGCGACCCCAGCTGTAGGAACGAGCCTGAAGTACAGAAGGACAGAAAGACAGAAGGGTATCAATCTCTCTTGATTGAGGAGCCACCAAAACATTTCTGGACAGTCTGCATTTTTTTGCCATGAAAGCAAAGTTGTCTTTCTAAAAGCAGGCTTATCAGGGCAGGTGGTTATGTGCAGCTGTGTCAAATCCAAACTCAGCGTGCTTTCTCTGGCCTGACAGATGTGGAGTCATTTTCTTTCAGTAACTGGTCAGAGTCTCTGCACTTGGACCAATAGAGCACCAGGAAACACACTGCGAAGACATCTGCTCCTCCCACATGCGGGGTTAGAGGCGGGGTTAGAAGCCGTGAGACCTCCTGTCTCAGGGTCCTGCGTACTGTGAACAAGTACTGCAGTTAGAATTCCCGCGCACAGTTCCTGCTCACCTCTTGGCCCTCCTCTTCAATTTTGCCTTTGAACATTTGAAGTTTATCTGAACGTTGGTATAATGCACACATGTTAGTTACTTCTTTTTTTAAAAATATGTTTTATTAATTTATTCATATTACATCTCAATTGTTGTTAATTACGTCTAAACGGACGCAATGACATCCCGAGAGAACAACTTAAAGGAGCAAAGATCCATTGGCTTACGGTTTTAGAGACGTCAGTCAGGACTCTGGGTCCATGGTGGCAGGCCATTACGGTTGTGTGAGTGTGTGACAGAATCTGCTTCCCTCATGGAAGGTGGGGGAGGGGAGCGGTGAGAGATGGGGGGAGGGGAGAGGTGTTAGAGACGGGTGCACGGCTGCTCATGTGATCTTCCACCGAGTGGGGCTTCCTTTCTGTCCTTCCTTCCAGCCCCAACACAACATGCTCACATCCTTCCTATGCTCAAAACACTCTAGATTTCGTGCTAAGGTCTGTAGCTAATTTCTTCATATTGTATTTCCACAGATCATACCAACCGATGAGTAGAAATAGGGCTGCAGTCACAGTGGGAATTCATGGGACCGTGGCCCCATCTGATCTGTAGGAGTTTGGCCTCTTAGAAAACCTTTATTTCCCCACCCAGGAAACCAAGCTTAGGTTTTAAATAAAACCTTGAATCAAGCCAAGGATGGTTAACCCACCATAATTTCCCTCTCTGAGACCGGCAGCTGGGCAGACAGGTGGGCAGCTGTGTGGAGTTGCTATATGGCCAGTGGCCAGCTGCTAAGAACAGATATTCAGAAGTCTGCAAGATGTGAATTTTGAACGATTTCTAGTCTCTCTGATAAAAAGAAACAGCCCTTTCTCCTTCTCCCTGAGTCCTGTCTGGGATGTTGATGTGATGCTTGGAGCCATTTCTCAGCATGAGCGATTGATTAAATAATCAGAATGAGCTAATGGCAATGAAGCTATACATTCAGGTTTATTGGAACAGCATGGGAGGGAGGGGAGGAGGGAAGGGGAAAAGGCAGGGAGGCGGGAAGAGGACAAGGGCAGGGGACAGTGGAACTAAAATATCTGGCTTATATAGTGCACCTCTGGGAGAGGGGAAGTCCTGCCCCTAGGTAGAGGGCTGGGCATTCTGGCCACGCGCTACAGCGGGACCTGGAATGAACCAAGGCTGATAACAGCAAGCCATGAAGTGCCATAGCTCTAGCTTGGACTGGGTCTCAGGCTCCCGGCGCGATGCTAATGGGGTTTTCTGTGGCTTGTGGCTAGCAGTGATCCCAATGGCTATATGTGGGGCTGCCAAGCTGTGGACCAGGGGAGTCGGCCTGGAGCAACAGTGAGATTGATGCATGTCCAAATCCTGAAAATCTTGTCCTGAGACTTGCAGGAGTAGGACTCCTTCCTCCCTGTCCTGGGTCTGCAAGTCCCGGCACACATAGCCTTACGACACCCAACTCTGCTATCCTTGGGCTGGTCAGTAACCTGGTAGGTAGCCAGGTTACAGGTTAAACTTCCTCTCCTTACAAGGTCATACCCAGCAAACACCTGAAGTTCCTCTTCATGCAAATAAGGCATTCCCAGCTCCTTAGCTATGACCAATGAGGTACACTCACCTGAAAGCCTCTACCTACTCCCCAAAAGTTTAGATAGCCTTTGTTTTCCCCCAATTAAAGGAGCTGCTCAATGAAGCCTGCTTCCCAAGAATCTGTTCTTGCTGCTCTCACAGCTGCCTGAGGTTTCATCACTCCCGGTGCATGTTTATAAAGGTATAGCACGCACACACGCGCGCACACACACACACACACACACATGTGCACACATGAGCCTCAAGCCTCTACGTAAAACCTGACATACACAGCCCCATGAGCTAAGTCAGGCACAAGAATGAAACCAAAACTCATCTCAGTTCCTCAATAATTCAGTGCTGTGGTCATTTGCAGAATGGCTTTTAGTAAATTAGCTTTCAGAAAATTGATTTTTTTTTTTTTTTTTTTTTTTTTTTTTTTTTTTTTTTTAGGACGGAGGAGGCTTGGCTACCTCAGGAGGCCCAGTAACCTGAAAACGGCCATGGCTTCTCCTGAAAACAAAGGCTTTTGGCTAACTCTGTATTCCCCCAGTCTCCAGGCCCTATCACACAGCATCCCTGGGCCTCTGAGCTAACTAACTGTCAGCTCTGGGCTGTGTGGGTGCTGGTGTCATCTTCCCTCTGTGCACATCTGCCCAGGTAGAGCAACAGTGACAGTGGGTTAGGACCCACCCCAAGTAACCCCAGCATAGTTGAACCACTTCTCTAAAGACCCTGTATTCAAATACGGTCACATTTTGCGTGCTGGGAGTCAGGTGTTAAGTATGGTGGTGAGGCTCAAGCAATCGACAATCCCAGAGGCCCTATTTAATCCACATTCAAACATTTACATTTCTTCTCAGGCCAAAAATTAATCTCACCTGAAAAACCATACACGTAGCTATCATTGAAAGCCACACATAGGGCCTGGAAAGATGGCTAGGCAGTTAAGAGCACTGTCTATTCTTTGACAGGTCCCGAGTTCAGTTCCCAGCTGGGATCCGATGCCCTCTTCTGGCCTGCAGGTGTACATGCAGATAGAGCTCTCACATACATAAAATAAATAAATAAATAAATAATGTTTTTTTAAAGAGAGATTGTATTGGTATAATATAGTCGTCTTAACTCCAGTATGAGGAAGGCATAGTTACTAGCTCAGAGATCACATAGTTTACTCAGTAAATGGCTGTGATAGAACTAGAACTTTGAGCTTCCTCCTACCGTGCTGCTGTGAACAGACACCACAGGTGTGAGACAGCTGCCTGCTGCTATGCACTGCAGAGACGCATGCTGAGTGGCGGTCCCTACCTCACTCACCTGCTGGCTTGCCCTCTGCTGCCCCGCCCCTGCTGTCAGTGCCTATCTCTCAGAAAGATAGGGTCCCTCCTCTGGACCTGGGTGGTTGCCTTGAGAACAAAGCAAATTCCTTGCTCTCTGCTCTGAGGATAAACCTCACACATACCTGCTCAGGGTTTCAGCAGAACTTTAGACAGATGACAGCGGGCAAGGCACAGAAAGTGGATGGAACAGATATAAATATACAACCACCTTAACAGCAAACATCGGTGTGCATAGCTGCTGGCAATATCATGACCTTTATGCTTTATGCTTTCCTGATTTTTCCAAACTTTCAATAAACATCTCTCCTGTGGTAATCATAAAAAGGAATTGCTATAATTAAATAATAGGAACAATAAGAAAGGATCAGGAATTAAATAATGAAACCACTTTTTAAATTTTTTATTTTATGTGCACTAGTGGTTTGCCTGTGTGTATGCCTGTGCGAGGGTGCCAAATCACTTGGAGCTAGATTTACAGATAGTTGTGAGTTGCCATGTGGATGCTGAGAGTCAAACTTGAGTCCTCTGGAAGAGCACCTAATGCTCTTAACCACTGAGCCATCTCTCCAGCCCCATGAAGCCACTTTTAAGATGTGATCCTTTGATCATTTCTGTATACCACAGGTAGAGTGAGAAGCAATGTTCAATTTATCAGCAGGTATAAAAAAAACTCATAAGCAGAGTAAGAAATGTTTTTCAAATGCCCTGTTGGCTTTCCCTGGGTTGCCGAATGGTAACACCAAAAAAATCTCAGAAATGGCTATTCTGCTCACCCCTATTCCATCATGACCAATTGCAGGTATTAGTCACTAAGTTATAACATAGATTTCCCAAAACCTAAGTTAAATTATCCTATTTTTCCCCCCAAATGCATGCATTTATGATTTTATACTATGCCTCAACTGAAGTCATGTGTCTCGCCTTTGGAGCAAGCATGGTGGGAAAAGCTCAGTGGAAATAGAGTTGTTGATTGGAGAGAATCTAATGAGAGGCATTTGGGGCCTCAGTGTAGCTACTTGCTGAATGTACAGTTCTAAATGTTCCAAAGATACAAGTTCTTCACTCAAAAGCTAAAGCCAGTGGCATTATCTCCCCCTGAGTCTTGGTGTGTGTTCACAGAGGTACAGCCAAACACAGTGAGCACACAGCTGCAGAGCAGCTGCCTGAGATGTGTGAGGCCATGGGTCCATTCTCCAATACCACAAAACAAAACAAAACACGGCAAATGTGGAAGTGCTCTACAAACCACCACAGGGTACCAGCTGAAGACTCAAAAGTAATTATTGAAGGACTGTCTTTGTTGCCTACGGAGAAACCAATTCAATTATAAAGCAAGCTTTCATCCAAAAAGCATTCCTTTGTGGGCAGGTATGAGTGAGCCATGGCCCAGTCAATTGCAACAGCAAGGAAAGAGCTAGAAGGTATCAGGCAGAACAGAGAAGCCTTCTCTGAGATGCCTAGCCAAAGAATGACGTAGCCCAGGGATCCCCAAAATAAGCAGCTCGGGGTCACCTAGAGGGCTTCTTGAGACATAGGCTTGGCTAGATATGGAATTCCAGGGTCAAAAGTACATGTCCACACACTTTGAGGCCACCCCTCCGTCATCCCCAGGTACCACACACTGAACACATTTTCTTGCAAAGTTGATGCCACTGGAGGATGTCTGTGTGTTTTGCTATGTTTTACTATCTATATTAGTTACTTTCTGATTGCTGTGACAAGTACCTAAGTAAGTATAGTAGTTTGAATAAAAATGGCCTCCATAGACTCAGAAAGAGAGGCATTATTGGAGGCGTGTGTTTTTATTGAAGGGAATGTTGTCACAGGGCGCTGGTGGGGGGAGGGCTTTGAGGTTTTAGAAGCTCAAGCCAGGCCCAGTGACATCTTCTCTTCCTGCTGCCTGTGGGTCCAGGTTTAAAACTCTCAGCTACCTCTCCAGCAGCAGCTCCACCTGCAGGCTGCCATGCGTCCCACCACAATGATAGTGGACTAAACCTCTGAAACTGTAAGCCAGCCCCAGTAAATGTTTTCCTTTGTGAGAGTTGCCATGGTCATGGGGTCTCTTCACAACCCTGCAACACAGACTAAGAGACAAGCTAACTTGGAGATTTATCTTGGCTCATGAGCGTGCAGTCCGTCATATGGGGGGAAGTCACAGAGCAGCAGGACCACAAGGCGGATGCTCACGTTGCAACCACGGTCAGGAAGCATAAAGAGATGAATGCTGATGCCTCACTCACCGCCTCCATTTGTATTCAATCCAGGACCCCACCCCATGGGATTCTGCTGCCCACACATGGGTTTTGTCCTCCCATATTAGTTAAAGCTCCCTGGAAGTTCCCTCACAGACATGTGCAGAGGTGCGACTCCTAGGGGAGGTTAGTGGAATGAGTTAGCAGTGAAGACTAGCCATCACGCTACCCATTGACTCTCTGCTCTGGAGCAGCGTTGGGAGTGTCCTGCTTTCATCTAGTCTGGTGTCATCTGTTCTTTATTCTGATGGTAGATTTGAGGGGTGAGGGGCTCTGAATGCTTCTGTCCTGCTGGACTCCTGGGAATCTTTCAGGCAATGAAATGTCAGCCTCCAGGCCCTGGTTTTACCCTATTGAGCTCTGAGCAGGTACATATCCTCTGGTTCTTCCTCTCTGGGGCTTGTCTTCCGTCCTTTGATCTTCCCACCTCTTCTGCTCTTTATTTTTGATCATAAAGGCCACTTCTCTGCTTGAATTCAGTCTTGAAAGGGCTTCACTCACTGGAAGAATGAACTAGCTGCTTGTCTCTTGTTTGCAGTCACTGTTCTTGCTTCACAATCGAAGCATTTTGACTCGTTCTTTTGTCCCCTATTGAGTATTAAGAAAATGCATGCCTCCAACTCATACACAATGATAATAGATCACCATTCTCTTTGAGATTTTTTTTTTATTTCAATTTTGGCCTATAGAGATAGATGCCCTGTCTTCTTTTAGAATGCTGGCATGTATGAGCAATGCACCTATTATGTCTATGCGTTTTGAAATGATGTCATTTATCCCACACTCAACCCGTTATCTTGAATTGGAAGTCAGAGTGGACATGATCAGTTCTTTTCTCTTCCAAGCAGCTGCCTCCAAGACGTCGACATAAACATCTCCCAGAGAGCATTTCACAGGACACACACCTTTAGTGAAGTCCCACATTTACATTTCTTATAGTTGTCCAATATTCATGTACACACAGGCCACCTGGATGCTTCTCCATTTCATGCGTTCATCCATCTATAAGGAAGATGAGAAGAAAGCAAAATCACATATTCAGGCTCCCATCAAAGATGAATAATGGTCCGTATCTGCGTTGGCTAATTTTATGTCAACTTGACACAAGCTAGAGTCATGTGGGAAAATGCCCCACCAGTTTGCTTGTGAGCCAACCTGTGGTGCATTTTCTTGATTGATGACTGATATGAGAAGACTGGTTTGACTGTGGGCAATGCCACCCCTAGGCCTGTGGTCCTAGATGCTTTAAAAATCCAGGCTGAGCAGCCAGGTGCAGTGGCCGTGGCACATGCCTCTAATCCCAGCACTCGGGAAGGCAGAGGCAGGTGGATCTCTACAAGTTCGAGGGCAGCCTAGTCTACAAAGTGAGTCCAGGACATCCAAGGCTACACAGAAAAAACAAAAACAAAAAACAAACAAATAAACAAAAATAAAAATAAAAACAAATATCAAAAAAATCAGGCTGAGCAAGCCTTGAGAAACAAGCCAATAAGCGGCACTCCTCCATAGC
The DNA here is from genome assembly GCF_903995435.1 of Acomys russatus. Lineage (NCBI taxonomy): Eukaryota > Metazoa > Chordata > Mammalia > Rodentia > Muridae > Acomys > Acomys russatus. Next base: position 25,038,233 of record NC_067153.1, on the reverse strand, counting down.
TTCTAAATCAGCTCCTGCCTCTAGGTTCCTGTCCCAAGTGCCCTCAGCGATGAACTGTGATGTGGAAGTGTAAACAAAATAAACCTTTTCCTCCTCAACTTATTTTTGGTCATGCTGTTCCATTATAGCACTAGAAACCCTAACTCAGGCAGTATTGTTTACATTTTTGTTTGCCCTGTAGCATGTTTACCAGGGAAAAATTAACCCTCGTGGCTGATCATGTTTTCTCACCATTATCAAATCTAGACAGAAGCAAACTAAGAGAAGAAAGATGGGCTCAGAAGTTTCCACTCATTGTGACGAGTCTCCCCAAGTAGAGATGCTCACCTGACGATGGCCAGGAAGCAGAGTGAGGCAGCAGGAGGAAGAGAACAAGGTAATTACATCCACCAAGGACTGTGACTCACCTTCTCCAACTGGTCTCACCTGAATAGGTCCATCAACAAACAGTCTCTCAAATGGTGACTCCTCTGTGGATGAACCATTCACTGTGTCACAGCCTCCTGATCTAGTTGTCTCTGAAACAGGGATGCGTTTTACAAATCTCTCTCAGGCACCTTTCAGTCCAGTCACATTGGCCCTCAAGATTAACAGTGACAACTGCCAAATAGTCTATGTGTTCCCCAGGGGCAGACTAACATCCATTCCAGGATGGCTCTCACACATTCCACATAGTATGACTCGAATGAACAATCTCAAGCAGTGAGAGAGGATGTTTTCTAGCACTGTTTGGGTGTTGGGGAAGCTGAGGCTGACGGTCACACCAGGTACTGCCTGAACTACAATCAGGATCCCACGTTGACACAATTCAACCTGTCCCGAGAGTCTCCGCTCCTCTTAGGCTGGCAATGGACTTACTTGCCCATTTCTTAAGGGAACACACTACCACTTACTCTTCTACATGTTGGGGTGACACACAAAGGACCCAATGATCTGCTGTGAAATTGTCATGCTCATATTTGTTTCTATGGTTAAATTCATTATTCACTGCGTCTTGATGTATTTTTTTTTTCCAGACTTGGACTATTCTAGAATGCATCGAGGCAGGAAGGAACGTTCCCTGAGAGAAGAACACATCAGCTCACACACAGCACACCGCCCTGCATCAGCTTTAAAGGGTTTTTAAACTCCTATTAGTGGGTTAACCTTTTTTAAAAATCCCTCCCTAGAACTTGACGTTTGAGGGTTTAGATAGTTGGTTATACTTTCTTCATTTTGTGGATACAGGATCAGAAGACTGGAGGCGTGTGGTGGCCTAAGAGTCCCTGCAGAGGAGGTGCAGGGCAGGTGTCACTTAGCCACACCCTGAGTCACCAGGGAAAGTGATCTCCCACCTACCTCCCTCGGGCTTGGCCTTGCTCACACTCCTTCTCTTTCTTATTCTTTCCTTGTCCCACGTCTGTCTGACAGACGAAACCCGTCTACAAGCTCCTAGCTGAGCAAAATCCTGAGGTTCCATTCGCTCCTCCTAAACCCCACCCACTAGACTTTTCCCTACCAATGTGGTCTCCAGTGGTCTCCAACCCTTCTTCTCTACCCTCCCCCACCAGTGTCTCCCTTCCCATCCCTCCTTCTAGGTTTAGATTCCATTTGGATACATTCTTGAATTACATTCTACCTTTTTTTCAACGGGAAAAAAAAAAAAAAAGAATCAGAATTTCAGTCCACAAAGTGACAGACAGTTGGATGCAGATACATAAAGCTAAATATGCTTGTGTATTTCCGAGTACTCCCAAAGCCAACTGGATTAAAGATGAATGAATAACTCACTCCCTGTCTTCCCCTCCAGCCCCAAGAAAACAACAACATAAATAAGACAAGCTGATGAGCCTGGATAAGAGGTGATGATTCGAGTCATATCCTTAAAATGTCACCAGAGGCTTGCGTAAATCCATATTATGCTAAACTGAATTAAAGTACAAGCAAGTGATATTTAGAGAGAGAGGCAGAGCAAAATTGTTTGCTGTTGATTACAGGCTGTGATTAAACCGAACGAGTTGAACTCCTTGATAATAAAAATTGTTGATGGACTCAGAAGCTTAATTACATAATGACTGATGACACAGATTTATACTGAAGAGTTGAAAGAAAAAAAATCAGAAAAAAGAAACATTAAAGCTCAAGCTGGACCTGTTGACACCAACCTGCCATCCCGGCACAGGAGCATAAGAAGCAGGGATACCAAGATTTCAAGGGTGGCCTCGTTGACATGAGACTCTGTCTCAACATCCCCACTTCCGCGTTTTCAGGGTTCATTCTTGCAATGTTTCCCAAATACACAAAGGAGAAAATTGTTCTGAGTTTCAGGCCAACAATCTCAAGTCTTAGAGCAAACCAGGAGCTTGGCCATGTTGTACAGTATAGGTTACCCAGGCTGGATTTCATGTTGGACCTGGGGGCATGTCACATGTGGGTCAGTCTTTTTCTGTGACAATGGTGAGTTTTACTTTCATCAGTTGTTGGCTGGACTGTGTTTGATTAACCGTACTGCTTAAGATCAAAAGGAAACCTTAAGAAAATGGGGAGGAAAGTCCTGATTTGATTCAGTTGCCTTTAGCTTAGGTTTAGAAATACCTCATAAGTATTGGACAAGAAATAACATACTTCTAAATCCATTTATTAATTGTTAAATTAGAAAATATTTTTAGTTGGTTGACTAAAAGGACAAAAACATGTCAGAAAATAACAAGTGTGCTTAAAACTTGAAATGTCACAAGAGGAAAATAATTAAACCCAATGTTCAAGGACAGGAAGTAAAACAGGGCTCTTAGTGGGCCTGGTGATATAATTCTGCAATTCTAGCTTCCAGAGGCAGGAAGGTTTTAAGTCAGGGAATGCCTGAACTACAAAACAAGTTCAAATCCAGCTTGGGCAACTAAGCAAGCCCACATCTCAAAAAGGGCGTATAGATACAACCCAAAGACAGAATGTTTGGACTGAGATTCAACCTTTAGTGGTTTAAAAAAAAAAAAAAAAAAAAAAAGACTAGAAAAGCTTACAAGGGAAAAAAGTAAGTAAATAAAAATACATAGAAGATAGCATCCCTAATATTAGGGGCAAAAGAGGGGACACAAGTACATATCCTACAGATGTTTAAAAAAGGAGAATTGAATGATAATAAATGAGCTCAAATCAATTATCCGCCAACTACACAAATTTTTGAAAACACAGCTGATCAAAGCCAGCAAGAAGAAAAACAGATGTCTCAAATATGGCCTGTCTGCCAAATAAATAAAATTTATAATCGCCAGCCCACTGTGAACTGGTAGCTTCACTGGTGACGTCCATCTGGCATCTCATGAAAGAGCAGCCAAAGTCCTTATACAGCTCCTTCACTTGATGAGCCTGAGTTGGTCCCAAGAAAGGGTTGTGACTTCAGGAAAAGTGGCCTTTTAATTGTGCACGCGGACCTCGGGGGAAAAATGTGGAACAAACAATAGCATTGCTCTTAACTGTATCTCCATGGGAAGAATTTCCCCAATGGTAAAACCACATGGCTCAGACAGGAAGATGTGGCTCCAGGGGACCATCTCTGATGGCTGTCTTTGGGGAGAAGAAAGGGGCAGTGCCGGATAAGGGATGAGAAAAGGGGTTATTGGAGGAATCTGTAACTAGCCTCTTCCTTGCCCTGGTGATGGTTACACAGTGTGTTTGGTGGAAGTTCATCAAACTCTCACATAATGATGTGTGTGCTGTGTGGCTTGTGTGTAGGTTACGTTTCTGTTGCTGTGACAGAACGCCCTGACAAAAAGCAAGTTCGAGGATAAAGGGGTTTATTTTGGCTTACTGCTCCAGAGAACGTACAGTCTAATATGATGGAGAGGACACGGAAGCAGGAGCATTGGGGGGGGGAGGGGAACTGGGAGCCAGGCTATAAAACCTCACCCCACTCCCCAGGGATATACATCCTCAAGCAAGGCTCCATAGCATCCCCAAACAGTGCCAACATCTAGAAGACAGTGTTAAAATATACGAGCCTCAGGGGAACATTTCTCGTTCAAACCTCAACAGTTTTCTTCGTGTGTATTATACACCAATAAAATCCACGTGCAAAAAGCATCAGAGATCAACATTAGTTATGACTCCCACAGCGCTCAGAGCCCTTATAGGAGCTTTTGCCTGATTTTTAAGGTTAAAAAAAAAAAAAAAAAAAAAAAACAGCAACAAATTGAGTCATTGAAAATATGAGCTAGTATATGAAGTCATTTAGCTGATGCCTACATGACACTAAAACCTGTGGTTGCTGTTGAATAAGGACAGTGAGATACAAATTGGCATCTATCCTGCAGCTATGTAATTATATAACGATTTTCATGTATTAAAACATTTAACTTGGTATGGAGGGAGAGGCTGTGTCAGCATTTTCTCTAAATTCATTTCTTTTCATTTCTTACTTGACTACTTAATTTTAATTTTAATCTTTTTTTTTTTTTTTTTTTGAGACAGGGTTGTCCAGAACCCACTTTGTAGACCAGGCTGGCCTTGAACTCACATCAATCAGCCTGCCTCTGCCTTCCTGAGTGCTGGGATTATAGGCTTGTACCACCTCACGCAGTGGCTATTTTGAATTGATGTATAATATAGTAACAATCGTAAGCACAGATCTTTTTTTTTTTTTTGCTGTTTACCTTGGGATTTACCCTCCAGCATCACACAAATAAGGCAGGTGCTACCACTAAACTGTATCCTTAGACCCTTGGACTTTTTGATTTGAGTCTTGCTGAGCCGTCTACAAATTGGACTTGCGCGTTTTCTGCTTCAGGCACTGAGGAACTGAGATTATATTCCTGCATCATCAGGCCCGGCTAAAGTGCACAACTCTCAAGCACATAGCTTGCTGGATTTTATAATCCAAATATGCCTGTAGAGGTAAGGTTCCAAATATTATCAGCACCCCAGAAACTTCCCTTTACGCCCCCTTCCATCTCCTTGCACCCCGTGTCAAGGATGACTAATCTAACTCGTATCACCACAGTTAAGTTGTAGGTTTTAAAACTCAGTGGATACACAGCACTGCCTGAACATCGTGCCCCTGAGCTTCACTCTTGTTCTGAGTAGTAGGATCAGCGCTGTCATTACGCCATCCTCAAACAAGCCTCAGGGGCAATGCTAAGAGCAGGGGCTTTGCAAACTGATTGAGCAGGGTCTGAGTCTTAGACTCAGTCTTAGACTCTCTGGGTGTTGGGATGGATTTTGAACATCTCCGACCTCAGCATGAGAAATAGTATAAATAATGTCTTAGCAAGAAAGCTTTGTGTGACATGATGTGATCCCAGAACTTGGAAGGTAGAAGCTGGAGGGTCAAGGAGTACAGGGTTATCTTTGCCTATAGAGCAAGCCCCAGGACATCCTGGACCACATGAGATTCTGTGAGAAGAAGAGGAGAAGGAGGTTGAAGACGACAGGGGACAGGAAGAGAAGAGGATAGGGGGATGGAGAACTTTTTTTAAAAAGAAAAGAAAAACAGAGAAGGAAGAGAGAAGAGGGAGATGAAGAGAGGAGAAAGAAAGGAAAGAGAGAGAGCAGAAGAGGAGGAAGAGGAGGAGAGAGATGGGAGAGATGAGGGAGAGTAGGGGGGCCTATTTTACTGAACACTCATCCGGTGTCTGAGGTTTGAGATTCAGTGCCACCCCACTGGCCTCCATAATCAGCGCAGCATTTGCACGAGCCTTGCCTTCTGCTCTTCTCTTCCAAATTCCAAAGCACAGCTTAGGCCGGTGGGCTCAGCAAGGGTCAGGTCTGGAAAAGGGAGCATGAACACACGTGTAGATCCTAGAGGTTCATGCCCACCCAAGAGAAGCTGCTGTAGCCCCAGGGAACTCAACAGGGAAGCAGGCAGCTCCTGTAACAGGACACACGTGGTCCAGGAAGAGAAGACCAGAAAGCATGTTCTTCACACAGAACCAGCTACAGACACAACTAGCCCCAGCCTCCATGGAAGTTTAAGGAACAGCAAGAAAGGGCATGGTGACATGGTGACCTCGTAACACAGGGAGACCAAACAGATAGCAAGCCGAGAGAACACTGTCTAAACTGAGGAAGCCAGTGCTTGGTTCTTGGTCAGTTTGGCTGGAACCACCATACTATTGTCATAACCGTGTCCCTGAGGTCACACAGTCCCAACATGGAGCAGCTGCACACAAGATGAAGGAACAGAATAGTCACAGTGACGCCACCGGCACACCCTCATCGCACTTCCATGTGACAGAAAAGGCAGAGGCCTGAGCCATCTTCCTGTAGATCGTGATGTCTTACAACCTGTGAGGTCAGCCTCAATACTTTAAAACGTTATTTTGAACAGTCTTCAGGTGGTCTAATTCGGGTGTCAGTTAGATAAGGAAGCAGTGGGGTGTGCCGATCAGTAAAGTGGCCTGGCCCACACTGCTGCGTCTGCCTACCTTTGCTTTTGCTGAAATTATTTCCGGATCTACCACACTGAAACACGAGCAAAGTTCACAAACCAGAACCGCTGATCTCAGCTCACAAAGATGACAAGGGGCAGAGACATATACTTAAGAGGCTCGTTAAAAAAAAAAAAAAAAAAAAAGAGTGAATATTACTTTTTAGAATAAAATCATGTAAATTTGTTTGCTTTAGGAAATGGGGTAGGTGCCCTCGGGAGAGTGAAAGTTACACTAATTTTATCTCAGTTTTCATTTTTAGCAGGATAACATTTTCAGTTTGAAGTGTGGAGGAGAGGGAAGCTGCCTGGATTACATATCTTTAAAGGGGGCACAGCAGAGCCACGTCCTGCTGTTCATGTCAGCATTCCTAGAGCTCAGAGAGATGAGATCCCTCCCAGGCCTCTTCCACCCAGCTTTCCATTTCCTCCTCTTCCAACCTCCTGAATTAGCTCCACCAACTGAGGACCAAGTGTTCAAACACATTAGCCAGCAGGAGACATTTTATACCCAAACCATAATGCATAAACCATTAGAACAATGTGCTAACATCTCTGCTTTGATCATTACAATGCATGTGCATTCAAAACCCCATGCCAAAGCCCTACATACATACATACACTTCCTGTGCTTCGTCGACCCAACATACAGTGAAACCCAGACCAAGCCAAAACTGACTCAGAACTTGACTTAGCTTCAAGTCGGCCCCTTCTGAGTTCAGGTGTGTTCAGAAAAGGAACACTGGGGACAAGGGACTCTGGGGACGCCGGTCTCCCCACTCTGGGCTTTCACTGTGCAAGTTTTTCTGACCTACAGCCACCACGTAAGGCCTGCTGGGCCAGAATCACAGTAGAAGACCTGCATAGAGGTAAAGGGAAGGGCAGGTCTTGCTTAGCTCTGCACTCCCCGGACCTGGTCCGTAGGGCTGCATAAAAAAACATCCTAAGCCCTGTGGAACTCCCCACCACTACCCTCCTCACTGGGAAAGAGGCAAGAAGGGAGGGAGCCCATTCTTTGTAAGTAGTTTTCTCTCGACCTTCCAGACTTCAAGCCAGGGAAGGAGATCAGCACACAGGACAAGCCCTTCTCCGTTATGCTTTAAGTCATACTTGGGGAGGTCTCATAGTCAGCACACCAGTACCTTAGTTATACCCAGTCACAACAAGCCTGCTCGACGACCAGTCACAGAAGGCACAAATGACCAATCGCAAGTGTGTGGCATCCAGCATTTGTTCAATAAATGGCTGCCATGCAACACTATCGCCTTCTCTCTCTCTCTCTCTCTTTTTCACCTGGTGGGGGAGGGGAGTCTGCAAGAAGCCCCAGTAGACCCCTGCTCAAAAAGGCACCAGAATTCCTTCCTACAGATGCTCTGTGGTCAACCCATTTACAGTTCCCAAAAATGTTAATTATTTCCCAAATGATGTTAATTATTTAACGTTTTTTAAAAAACGATGCCCCAAAGGAGAAAAGCCACAAGTTCTAGAACTAAGTATCCTTCAAAACTATCCCAGGGTTGGTACATCCAACGGCTTCGGTGATGTTCCAGGGTTAAAATTAAAACAAGAGATTCCATTGTGGACTGAAGGTTTCTTTGCTTCTCCCAGGGCGAATACAGTTGCTCTGCAGGTCTGTGTGAAAGGCCCGGACCACAAATTGAAAGCTGGATTAGAAGTTCCCACTGAAAATCAGTTTATACCAGTTATTTGGAAAAAGGCAGAATTAGCCAGCTAATTCTTTTCTACCTCTGCTTGGCAAAGAATGATTCAGACTATTTCCTGTCAACCCACTAAATCAAAATGCATGTGCCTTCCAGGAAAACGGAGACTACTAATTACCCAGACTGTGTTGGCATATATGTCCCGTCCATGCAGTGCGAGTGTGTGTCCTGCCCCTCTGTGACGTTGTGGGCGGTGAGGTTTCCCTGCACAGAGCTGAATGTTTTGTTTTGTTCCTGGCAACGTCAGGGAACCACAGACAGCTGTCAACCCAACTGTAATTTTGCTGACTCCCACCGAAAACAATACGTCTCTAAGCCGGAGGTGGCTTCAGGCCACCAGGCAGCCCTGCAAAGCCGTGATCTCTGCACACCCACCCCTAAGGGCTTGGGTGGCTCCTTTGTGTTACTTGCTTAAGATGCCTACTTTCTTGTTCGTTTCAGCCTTCCATCCCCTTCACTGAGCTCCAGCGGTGCCTACTGCTTCTTGTTTTGACAACTAGAGACTTTCTACAGTGTTGATGTCATGTTCCATCCAGGAGCTCGGATCCCCAAAGCTAGATAGGGCTCGCCCAGGAGCTCCTGTGTTGTTCTGTCCTGCTTCGAATTGTAGGTCCGGTAGACTCCTAAGAGGTTACCAGACACAGTCTGCTTCACTAAAGTACCACAAAGCCTTTGTTCTCTGAGGGATGACCTACTGCCTCAATGAGAGGTGAACTAATGGGTCCCACAGCAGGGTGCTTAGGGACATCTCTCAGACCCCAGCCTCACCAAATCCAGAAGCCCCAAAGCTGACCAGAAGCCCCGACCGCTGACAGATGTATTGTCGGCAAGCTGTTTCTCTCTGGCTGTATCAACCATCGCTGCCGTGAAATTTCCTAGCATGGCTTGGTGTCCCTGAATCCTTCTATTAATTGCTGGGTGAAGAAAAAGAAGGCACAGAAAAACACGCACGGACTGAGCCAGCCCCAACCCGCCTGCGCATGCGTAGTAGATCCCTAGCAATTGCTGCTCCCCAGAAGCGAAGCTGTGAGATGCGAGAGAAACAGTGCTTAGCTCTCACTTTGTGCATTTCTATTATTTAACATTTTGCCGTGTAATGTTTACCTTATACTTTTCAAAACGAGTCTATACTATAATCTGCATCCACTTTCAACTGACACTATGTTACTTCCTATGCATTATAGGAGCCTCTTAAAAATGTTAAGCTTGTGTGAACGGGTGTGTTTGTGCCATGACACAGGCACAGAGGTCAAAGGACAATGTTTTGCGGTCAGTGCTCTCCTTCCACCGTTATGTGGGTTCTGGGGACCGGATCCAGATTCTGGGGCTTGTGTGCTAAGGACTCAGCCAACTGACCCACCTCCCTAGTTCTATAAATACCTTATTATGAAGGTGGGTTTTTTCAATTTTAGTTGCCCATCCCTTATGATACGGATGTTAATCATTTTACTTAGCTGTACGTTATAACTATCCTATATTTTGTTGCTATTATTACTTCAAACAAGAAGTTTTTTTCAAGAGAAATTAAAAATTGTTTCTTAAAAAGCTTTCTCTGGAGGAGCTGGAACACGTACTTCTAGAGGAACTGAGTTTGGTCCTCAGCACCCATGTCAGGTAATTCAAGACTGCCTATAACTGCAGTTCCTGGGATCCAAAGCCTTCGCTGCCTTCTGGCTTCCTCTGGCACTACACTCATGAACGTATACCCATACCCAGACATACACTCATACACGGAACTAAAAGTAAAACTTAAGTATCAGTAAGACATTTTCCTTTGTCTTCATTTTCTCTTTCTCCAGTGCTCTTCCTTTCTAGTTTATGACCCAGAAACTTTTTCAACTTTTTGTGAAATCTGTTTTAGCATTTCTTGCAGGAGAGTTGTAATGATGATGGATTTCCTAAATTTTTGTTTGATTTTGCTGCGAAAATCTCTGCCCCTCAACCTCTTTTGTTGAAGAAGCATTCTACATCCATAAGGTTTTTTTTTTTTTTGAGGGTTTTTTGTTTTGTTTTGTTTTGTTTTTTGCCTTGACACTTTAAATATATAGCCCTGTTCTTTTTCTTGTTTGCAAGATTTATATTGGAAAAATTTCTGCAATTTTTATTTATATAAATATTTAATATATATATCAAGTACTGGGAATAAGCATTATATATACATTCTCAGTTTTGGTCTGCCCATGTACCCCCTTTATTCCTTATTAAGTCATCTTGTTTATAGTAACCATTTGTTCTCCCATGCTGTCTACTCCTCCTGTCAGCACCCACAGCATGACTCATACATACTTTGTGTTGTTGGCCTGACAATTCTAACACTTGAGCCGTACGTGAGTCTAGCTTAATGTTCATCTCGTCAGGCTGCTTTGCTGTGACTTTTGGCATGACTCATGGTGCGCTTTTAAAGTGAAACATGATGCATTGAGTATTACAACCTTCAGTGATGTGTGTACTCATTTAATTAGGAAGTGGCCTAATGATTAGTGTTTGTCACTGTTGGGATTAGAACCTTTCAGATCTTCTAGTAGCTTGTGACATCTGTCCCTGGTGGTTCTGATAAGGAACACTGACGTTCAATTCTGCTATTGTCGGAATTTGAGTCATGACTTTTAAGATCTGACAGGGTAAAGTAGGAATTTAGTACATTGGAGATCCACTGCTTAATGTTTTAACAAATAGTTTTAGTGTATTTATTGGAACGTAGGCTTTTTTTTTTTTTAATGAAGTTATCTCTCATGGAGTCATCTCTCTTTGGCTCTTTGATGAATGAACTTGAAAATCAGTAAGTGGCCAAGAGTAAGTTACACCTGTAAAGTCAGCAGGAACTACCAACATGAGCAGTCTCTCCCTGCAGGGCGTATGATTTCCTCCTTGCTAAGTCTGGACCAGTTCTGGCCAACATGATAACTTCTGTATTCAATGGGTAGCTAGTCTCTTGGACCCTGACAACCAAGAGCTTCTACAAGCTTGAGAAGCTCCACCTCCCTCTGCCTATGCACTGCACAGCCATCCCTAGCGCAAGCATACCTATAGCTGCATTCACAGAGGCCATGGACGAGAGGACTCAGTGACAGATGATGGCTGCCTCGCTGACGGCAGTGCCTTCCAATGGAGAATCACTCTGTGAACCTTAAGGGGCCATCCTCTATGCTGCCAGGGAGCTATGGACATGTGCAAGACTTTTCTCCAGCCCCACTCTGTGGCCAGTTCAGAGGACTTCTCCCCTCTCCCTTAAATAGGCCAGAACACACAGCAGTAATGGAGGTCTCTCTGAAGTCCACTGAGATGAGCAGTTGAAAAGTACAGAAACTGCACTAGCCATGAGACTTGGGCAAACTCATTTATGTTTGGGAGGTTTCAACATCCTCAAGTATAAAATAGGAACAAAATCTGCTTTTTAACCCTGACACCGCCGTCCGAGGGGTTGTTGGGTAACTGGACAGAGCTGGAGGGTGTAGTCCCAGCTCCACCCTTGCTTTGACAGTTTAGCCTGTGGAGTCTGGCTGGAGGAGAGCAGGCCTGGGGTGGACATGTTCTGTCTTGCTGGGATGCTATGCAGATAGTGAGAAGAGAGCAAAGGCTATGATCCAAAGCTTAGAGTGGGCTAGAGATGTGATGGGACTTCATTGCATGTGGCTGGGAACTGTAGTACCAGGCTGACAGAGACAGAGGTGGGTCAGTGGGCAAGCACTTCCCATCCTCTCTGCTGCCAGGGTTTTGGTACCATCCATGAAGCCATCTAATTTTTCTGGTTTTTGGAGGGGGCAGCCTTTTCACTAACAAAGCATCTCTTAACCCTCAGGAATAGACAGCAGTCACCACAGTGAGTGAACTGGAAACATTATTAGCATTGCTGCCCTCTAACTATTATCCTTAATCACAAAAACAAGTGCATCTGCACGTTTATATGGGCACAGAAGTGTGCAACCACACAGAGCCTTGGTCTGTCTCAATCGGGTCTTCTGTTCCATGCTATAATTAGTCACTGTGAGACTATAATTAGTTCATGTTATAGTTGGATCCCAGGGACAGTCGTGTAGGGTGTGTGCACTGTGACTAGGGTTGAACCTAAGAGGGAGAATGAGAGAAGAGAGGAGGAAGGAGAGAGGAGAGAAAGAGACAGAGAGACACAGAGACAGAGAGAGACAGAGACAGACAGAGAGACAGAGACAGACAGAGAGAGAGAGACAGAGAGAGACAGAGAGAGAGAGAGAGAGAGAGAGAGAGAGAGAGAGAGAGAGAGAGCATGCATCTGTCACATCAGATCAGTGGAAACCAAAGGAGAGTTTTATGAGTCTGTTCTTTCCTTCCATCATGTGGGTCCCAGGGATTGGAGTCAGGCTGTCAGGCTGAGCAGCAAGCAACTTTCCCCATGAAGCATCTCACCAGCCTGAGTTTTTGGTGGGGACCTTCAAACCACTGGACACAGCTTTGCTTGTCTGTTGTATTATCGTACTGGAGCCAGACTTAAGGAAAGAGCAGGTGCTTTATCAAACCTGAGGTTTTTCACTCATGAATGGTATACATTATTACAATCACCATTTTTCTGCTCAAGAAGCTGAGGTCTGAGAGGGACTCCCTCGGGTCACACAGTAGGGAGTAAGGCCAGGGTTTGAGGCCAGCCAGACGTGATACCAAGACACATTTGGAACCCAACGAGTACTCATCCCTGCCCTCACCCTGGGTCATGTGGAATCCCTGAGCCTCTGTGGAGCCCTACAAAGTATGCAGGCTGTTTTTCAATGATTTTAAAGGACAGAAAAGATTTAGTAGCTTTCAAGTCCCACAAAATGGTGGTAGAAAAGGAGTGAGGATAGAAAGTCCGAAAGTAGAATCAAGAGCGAACCTGAATACCTTCAGCTGTGCGGGAGCTGCCTCGTCTGCCTTCCAACATGAGGCACATGAATCTGCACTTATAAAAACAAACTAGCATGTGGTTGCTTCTGACCACACAGTCTAGAGCATAGCAATGCGGAGGGAAAGTCACCATAGTGGAGCTGTGCTAGCCTAGTGTGCTGGTATTAGAGGAATTCATAGCTTTTCAATGTCCCAGCCAAACCCAGTTCTTGTTGGCTAAAGAGAGCAGAAAACACCACATTTGTGTGTCTCAGAACCCCAAAGGCCTCCCTCCCTCTGTTGGCTAAATGGGAGACCATCCCAGGACCACTGCAAAGGCAGGAAATTGTCCAGGACTTGTACTTTTTTGAAATAACTGGTCTCCAGGGACGATTTCAATCCTGGCTCATAATCAGAATCACTGGGCTCTAATTTTTTAAAATATTCCATTCAAATTGTACTTCCTTCATGAGCATGTGATGCCCCACTCACAATAAAAGCCATGAAAAGTGGTACTCTATTAAAAAGTCTCCGTGTCATCTGTAGCCACTAATTGCCCAATCCCCCTCCTACGTGCAACCAAAGTGATTTATCTCTTATGGATACTTCCAGACATATGGAGATTTTTTTTTAGATGCCCTTTCTTGGGCCCTAAGCCAGACTTTCTGAATAGAATTTCCAGGAAGGGAATCTAGAAGCTTGGATCTTAAGCCTTGGTGCCGTCAGGATTTAAAACAATCGCAGCTGCCAATCAGTCAGTCACTAGCTCAATTCCATCTACTCAACACGTGCTCTCGCAGTGCCAGGCACTGTGCCTCGTGCCAGGAATGTGGCAGCAAACCAATCAAACTGCTGCAAGTGAGCTTAGATTATGGCACGGGGTGGGGAAAGGGCAGAAAGCAAACTGCAATTATCCAAAAAGAAGTTCTATAATGAAATCTAAAGTGAGACCACGGAAAGCCTTCCAGTTGCTTTTTATCACAGCTTGAGGCTCCCTCTTCTTCGCCTCCTATTCTTCTCCTAGGCCCTGCTCTGAAGAATGTGTGGGAGTTAGGAAGAAAGAGGCAGCAAATGTTTTTTAGGGGATTCGATCATTCCCAAAGCCCAAGGTCAGGATGAGCCAAAAGCTGGTGCCCAGGGTCATTTTCAAGTGACGTCACTTCCCTTCATCAACACAGGTCATTGCACTATCAGAGTGGCTTAGGAATAATGCTTAAAAATACAATGTGTGTGGTACTCTGGTACCAGAGGGTGTCTCTCCCAAAGCTAGGATCACACTGAGTGTCTCCCGAAAAGAAAAACTTGCTGTAGGTCTCTTTGCTGCTGGCACTGTGACTATTTGGTTTTATGGAACACTGGTGTCATTGATGAGCTGTGACCTTCGGTGGACACCATCATTATCATGTCCTTAAAGGGAGGGAAGGTTAAGATAGCAAGTGACTTCACCAAGCAACCTAGCCTTCTGGGCTTGCTTGTATCAGAGTTAGCTTAACTTCTAGGGTTCACTCCAAACTGCAATGGGACGTGTGTGCACGATACTAAACACAGTACTTGATGAGCTGCTAAGTTCTCTAGAGCAGGAGGAGTCTTGGCCTCGGTGGTTTGGGGAGGGGCAGTATCTAGAACCTACTACAGGCAGCTGTCCAGTTTCTTCCTTTCTCTTTTTTTTTTTTTTTTTTTTTTTTTTGTCAACCAAATGCTGAGAAAGGAGATGGCTGGAATTATGATCTTATGTGGTGGATGCAGCCTGCCTCAAGCAAGCTGGGGGTCTGCACTGTCCCACTTGGTACCTGGGTCCACACTAAGATGTTCCTGATCTAGTTGAGATTGGCACTGACTCACTGTCTCCTTCACTTGATGGTGACCCACCAGAAGACCTACTTCTGTGTCTAGAAGATCAGACTCCCACATAGCGGGGACTCCACATTGAAAGGAAGAAGTGACAGGAAAAGGTGTCTTCCCTTTGTGGCTTCCTTCTCTGGGGCTGTGCCTGTGACTTCTTTGGTCACTATTCATTTTGTATTGATCTGTGCCAGCTGCTTTCTTCAAGGCCCAGTTTTTGCCTTTAATTCTCACATCAGTTATTGGCATAGGAGACATTAATTCCACTTCGCAGATGAAGGAGGCAAAGCCCACCGGGTTTATGTGTCGTCTGCGTTGAGCATGGCACTTACTAAACACAGCTTGGCTGGGTAGACCCAGTGCCCTACTCTTGCTTCCACGTCAGCCAGCACTGAGCCACCAAGCCATTGGCCTCTGCCAGCCCATCCCTCCATGTTGACCCCTTCCTCATCGTTGGAGCTGCTGCTGCGTTGGGTGGATTCTTTAGGGAGCAGCTGCTGGCATTGTAATTGCTGCATTAAGCCTTCTGGGATTCTAACTGCTGCACGAAACACATCCAGATCTGGGAGTTTAAACATGCTGTTGCAGACTCAGGACTTATCCACCGTGTGCAGTGAGTTTCTGCTGCGTACTTGGCCATGCAAACTCACATAAGGACAGTTTTGAAACCAAAATGTAGATCCCAGCACACTTCTGAGATGCTCCCAAACAAGTCTCCCTCCCAGTCTGGGCAGCATGGAGGCCCTGATGCTCATAAGGCTGGAGCTTAGAAACAGGCTTTTGGACCCTGGCTTCTAGAACTGTGAAACTCTACATTTCCCCTTTTTAATTTGTTGTTGTTGTTGTTGTTGTTGTTGTTTTGAGACAGGGTTTCTCTGTGTAGCCTTGGCTGTCCTGGACTCACTTTGTAGACTAGGCTGGCCTCAAACATTTATTCGCCTGCCTCTGCCTCCTGAGTGCTGGGATTACAGGCGTGTGCCATCATGCCCAGTGATTATTGCTTTTTAAAACAAATTTATTAATTTATTCAGATTACAACTCAACTGTTATCCCATCACTTGTATCCTCCCATTCCTCCCTCCCTCCCACTTTCACCTTATTCCCCCCACCAGGTCTCTGACCAAGGGGGACCTCCTCCCCCACTATATGATCATAGGCTATCGTCTCATCTTGGTAGCTTGCTTATTCTTTCTTTGAGTGCCACCAGGCCTCCCCACCAAAGGGAGGTGGTCAAATATGGAGCACCAGAGTTCATGTCAAAGTCAGTCCCTACTCTCCACATAACTGTGGAGAACATCCTGTCCATTGGCTAGATCGGAGTAGGGGTTCAATGTTTACTATTGTATTGTCCTTGGTTAGTGCAATAGTTTGAGCAGATGTTCCTGGACCCCGATCCACCCCTCATGATGTTCTTCTTGTAGGTTTCTAGGACCCTCTGGGTCCTTCTATTTCCCCATCTCCTATATTTCTCTGACCTAGAGTCTCATAGGATGTCCTCACATTTATCCCAGTCTCCTGGTAAGTGAAGACTTTCATGGGGCATGCCTTTTGGACTACTGCCCAATTATGAGTGAGTATATACCATGTGAGTCTTTCTGCTTCTGGGTTAACTCACTCAGTATGATCATTTCTAGTCCCATCCATTTGTCCACAAATTTCGAGATTTCCTTGTTTTTAACAGCTGGGTAGTATTCCATGATTATTGCTTTTTAAGGCATCCATTTTGAGGTAGCTTGTTGCAGAAACCATGGAGAGGCAGTACACTTTTGAACCCCAAGAAAAATGAAACTTCAGTTTTATATGAGAAAGTAAAACTGTTCCTGGTCCCTCATCATGCCAGACAGACAAGGATATTTAATGGATAGGTGACACAGAGGACTGCAGAGTGACTCCCAGTGCAGGCTAATGAGGTGAGTCACAGCACCACCCAAGTCCTTCTTTATCACTGTTCTCTCCCACTTAGTGCTGACTATCAAGGACAATGGTCTGAGATTAGAGCAGAAAGAATGAAAAATATCTCTCTCTCCCAGAATCTCTAAGCCATATTGACTTCAAAAAGGCAATCTTTATATACAGCCTAGTGAGAGTTCCAGACAAAGGGCTCCCAGACACAACATTCCTCATCTACCTCAATCTGTGGTTTCCAAGGAAACTGGTGTCTGCATCCACTTGCTCTCCAGAGTGGATGCAGATCCCATTGTACATAGCCTGCTTGAAGCTCATCAAAACTCTGCTTCATTTAAATGCCAAACTGAGCTCCCTGCTCCCCTGCTAACTGTGTGCTGCCTTATCTGTTTGGTAAACCCAACTCAGTCTGCTATAGGACAGAGCCTGGTCGCCTAAGGCTGACTGGGCCAGGATAACTTCATTGGATGCCACAGAATATGGGAAGCCTTGGTGGTTAATCTGCCTGTAATTTTCCCTTTTGTCTCTTCTCTTCTTACCTATTGTTTCTCATCTTTACTCCCTAAAGTTGGGGCTGCAAAAGCCTCTGGGGCCAAGTGACCAGGTCACATGACACTGACTGAACTGATATGGACTGATCTCAGCCTGAACACAGCCCTGCATGTGGCATGAGGTGCTCACAATAGGGCAGGGGTTATCTTCCTAGGGTTCACAGTCCATCAGAGGACGGAAAGCAATAAGCAGATAAAGTATAAGGTGCCCCAAATAGAATTCAAGGAGAAAAGAAAAATGCAAGAATGTGGGAAAACTCACTAGGGGGATTGCTGAACTTCCTGGAGGACATAGCAAGCCAATCAGAATCCTGAGAAATGTTCTGGAGTTCGCATTAGGCAGAAAGTAGAAGGCGGTAGTCCTGGCAGCAGGGACAATCCATGCAAAGGGCCAGGTTTGAGGAATTGCATGTGTCTGTGTATGGAAAGCCCAGAGCATGGAAGAAGAGTGAGGTGACCCTCACAGATACCAGGTAGTCAGGGTCAGGTCACCCAGGATCTAGAGACCAAGGCAGGTCAAGAGTTGGGAGCTTTACTCTGTAGAGATGCCCTGCTTAGAAGGAGAAAGCTGCAAATGTCGCCCTGGGTGCTGTGTGGGAAGTGAATTAGAGGAAGTAGGGAGCAGCTCTGGCTTCCTGAAAATGGTGTAAAGATGGTGAGTGGCACCAAGGTGATAATAGTGGGGATGGAGCAGAATAGACAGCTGTCACAATGGCATAGGACTGTAATCCCAGCACACGGGGAGGCAGAGGCAGGTGGATCTCTGTGAGTTCGAGGCCAGCCTGCTCTACAAACTGAGTCCAGGACAGCCAAGACTACACAGAGAAACCCTGTCTTGAAAAACAAAACAAACAAAAAGACAGAATAGACAGACTTTTAAATTCTGATTCCTCTCTCTTTCCATCCCTCCCTCCTCTCTCCTTCCCACTTCACCTCCCCTGTGTGTATGTAGCATTTGGATGAGAATGGTGCACGACGGCTGAGTGCAGAAAGCATTTACAGCAGCCTTACCATTTTGCAGATTTGGTAAAGGAAGATCATCTCTTCCTTGCCGCGGACCCCAAGGTTAACAGTGTCAGAGCCAGGACTGGAGACCCAGTAGCTTGGCTCCAAAGGACATTGCCTCAGTTTCAGGTGTACATTTTTCACGCGCACATACCATGACTGTGATAGCAGTCTGCTGACTCCCAACAGGAAGATCTGGACCCCCTGTCAAGATTTATAAAGGTCAGCCACAGTCAATCTCATAACCCCTGGGAAGCCTCCCCCAAGAGCCCGATGCTTGTGCTCTCTGAGCCAAGAACCGGCTTGTCATTGACTGACAACTGTACCATCTCAAGGACGGTCTTCAGCAATTCAGTCCAGTGACATAGTCTCATAGACATCTGTTTTCAGGGCACATTCTGTGCACTGTAGGTCAGCCTCCTGTAGCCCGCCACTGAGATAAAAGCTGAATAATGGCAGCCCTGCTCAACAGGAGCTTAGGACCCTCACAAAGATGGTAAATAAGTGAGAGCTGACTGGGAGGGATACTAGAAAGGAGGGAGGAGCAAAGAGAGTAAAGCTGTGGCTGGGATATGGGGAAGGTTTCTTCTAAGAGAAAGTAACCTGCAGGCCAAGCAACTGATGAAGAAATGAATAAGACAGTCAGTTCATCAACAGGCCTGTCCTTGATGTCGAAGATAGAAGGGAGCTCTTAATAACTCATGTCCTCCTCTAAACTTGCTGCCCCTGCTCCTTCCGCTCACCCTGTACCTCAGGAACCTGACCCCTAAAGACTGCTTTTGCTAGCTGTCTGGTCTTGAGTGTCTACTCAAGTGCAGCCAATGAGAGACACCCATGGGAGATTATCAAGTGGAAAAAGAATACCCTTGGAGCCAGGCACAGTGGTGTAGGCCTGTAATCCCAGCATTCGGGGAGGCAGAGGTAGGCGGATCTCTGTGAGTTCGAGGCCAACCTGGTCCACAAAGTCCAGTCTGTTACAGAATCCAGTACAGCCAAGGGTTCTCCCACTCCACATTTTATTGGGAAAATGTAGAGTTGGGACAAAGCTCAGTAGAAAGAGGAACTCCTCAACACTAGCAACATTGGCAATTAGAGCTACAGTGTTCTTTGTTGCGGGGGCCAGCTAGTGCAGGGTGGCTGCTAAGCAGTTCTTGCCCCCCACCCACCTATTTGTCTGGGGGAGTATGATACACATTCACAGGAGAGGCGAGGTCTTTGAAAGTCCAGTGGATGGTGTAAAATATGTAAAGAGACGTTCCCTGCTCTGTGGATCCAGGGGTGTCTGAGGGTTTGATCGCTTTGAAGAGACATCACAATCATGGCAACTCTTATAAAGGAAAACATTTAACTGGGGCTGGCTTATAGTCCAGAGGTTTAGTCCGTTATCATCATGGTGGGGAGCGAGGCAGCGTGCAGGCAGACATGGTGCTGGAGAAGGAGCTGAGAGTTCTACATCTGGATCCATGGGCAGCAGAAGGGGACTGTGTGCACCACACTGGGCATAGCTTGAGCACATGAGCCCTCAAAACCCATCCCCACAATGACATTTCCTCCAGCGAGGGCACACCTACTCCAACAAGGCTACACCTCCTAATACTGCCACTCTCTACGGGCCTATGGGGGGGGGGGCAATGACATTCAAACCACCACAACGGGCCTGGATGATCCAGAGGGCTGGGTGAAGCCATCCATCGAGGGCACTTTGTTCAGATGTTTTGGAACAGCCTACCCTGTGGTGAGGATGTGGGGAAGTCAGGAAGAAATACAAAGGCCAAGAAGAGACAGAGGAAAGCTGTGGCTTCCCTGGGACTCCCATCATGCAGCTGTGGTGTCAGCTCAGAACAACCCAATGACCAAGAAAGGAAGGGTGACACAGAAGCCATCTTGAAGGAGTTACCACAGCCAAATCTGGGACAATCTGGGCATCATAACATAGGGTGATAGCAATGGGTCAAATGTGCTGATACAAACAAATAAGTTGGGCAATTAAAAAAATGTCTTTCCTAAATTACGAAACTGTGGTACATATACACTATGGAATACTACTCAGCTATTAAAAACAAGGAATTCCTGAAATTTGTGGATAAATGGATTGAGCTAGAAATGATCATAATGAGTGAGTTAACCCAGAAGCAGAAAGACTCAAATGGTATATACTCACTTATATCTGCATACTAGCCCAAGGGGCATGTCCCACGAAAGCCTTCACTTACCAGGAAACTGGGACAGAGGGGAAGGACATCCTATTCGAACTCTAAATGAGAGAAGCATGGGAGAATAGCAAAGTAGAAGGATCCAGAGGGTCCTAGAAACCTACAAGTAGAACATTATGATAGGCAGATTTGGGCCCAGGGGTCCCGCTCAAACTAAGGCACCAGCCAAGGACAATACAGGAGGTAAACTTTAAAGCCCTAGCCAGATCTATCCAACGGTCAGAACATTCTCCACAGTTGAGTAGAGAGTGGGATATGACTTTCTCACGTACTCTGGTGCCTCACATTTGACCATGTCCCCTGGAGGGGGAGACCTGATGGCACTCACAGGAAGGACAGCAGGTTGCCAAGAAGAGACTTGATATCCTATGAGCATATACAGGGGGAGGTAATCCCCCTCAGGAACAGTTATAGGGGAGGGGAATAAGGGGAAAATGGGGGGGGGGGGAAGAATGGGAGGATACAAGGGATGGGATAAACATTGAGATGTAACAAGAATAAATTAATAAAAAAAATTTTTTTAATTACGAAATCAACTAATGAATGATGGAAACATGAAACTACCACCTGCAACTCTAATAATTATGCTAAGCATCTATTGGTTTGAATGTTAAACCTGGTGAGCAGAAGAGGAAAAATTTTTTTAAATTGTTAGTAAGAAGGTACTTACATAGTCCCAAAGAGTTCCTACTAAAAATAATCATTAATTACAATGGGGAAATGTAACTTCTAATGGGAAGAGTGGTCTACCTTGACCAAGGTTAACATCACAGAAACAGGAGAGACAGAATGTACCTACCTCGCACGGTCACTCACCAAAAGAACACAATGTCCTTCTGTTGTGTTTCTGCTGGAAGTCTATAACTTGAATGCAATTATGGGGAAATGCCAGCCAAACCCATTTCACAATGAGGCATTATGCTAAATGACCCATGCTCTTCAAAAATGTCAGCATCACGAATGGCAAAGAACTAGAGCTACTCCAGACTCAAGGAATCCGAAGACATGAGACAGCTGAAAGCAACAAATGGTTCAAGACTTTACTCTTTCTATGAAGGTGGTGGAATTAGTGAAAATATGATAGATGATAGATGGATATGTAGATGATAGAGACAGTGACTATGATAGAATAGATGATAGATATGTAGATGATAGAGACAGTGACTATGATAGAATAGATGATAGATATGTAGATGATAGAGACAGCGACTATGATAGAATAGATGATAGATATGTAGATGATAGAGACAGTGACTATGATAGAATAGATGATAGATATGTAGATGATAGAGACAGTGACTATGATAGAATAGATGATAGATATGACGCCTGTGATATCACATATAATAGATTATAGGTGTAATAAGTATGATAGATGATAGAATAAATAGTGAATGGTAGATGTCAGTTGATAAGAGATAAATATTAAAATCTAGATATTTTCATTTTAACTTTCACAGAATAAGTAGCATGCTGTGGTTTTGTATGAGAATTGCTTTTATTATAGGAAATACACGCTGAAACGGTGGGGTAAGAGCACATGGTTTCTGCAACTTATTCCTACACTTTTTAGAAATAAAATAATGCCTATGTAGGGATGAAAAATGATGGGGGCTAGAGAGATAGCTCGGCAGTTAAGAGCACCTGATACTCTGGCAGAGGATCTGGCTTCAGTTCCTGCATCCACATGGACATTTACAACCTTCTGCAATGCCACTTCTGGGGGACCCAAAGCCCTTTTGGATCTTCTGGCCTCTACAGGCACTGGCACTCAAACACAGACTTGCAGGCAAACACTCACACATAAAATAAGCCTTTAAAAATGCCCTTGATGCCAAGAAATTTCTACAAGTGTTTGCTAATACATAAACAAAAGAATAATTTGTCTACAAATACCATATAGATTGGGAAAGCAATTATACAGTTTTTGAGCCAGCAATTTTATTTTTCAGTCTATCCTAGTAAAAATATTTTCAGATATTTGACTTTAAAAACCAGCTTCTTATAAAAGTTTAGAGGAAAAAAGACACTGAAACAAAATGATTTCTAAGACTAACACTTTGGTTACACAAAACGTTGTGCATCCCTACGAAGAAAGAGTAGATAGTGGACAAAAATACCTCTATAGTGACAAACACAATATACACATTCAAAGTGTAGTTTAATCCCTCCAGTTGCAAACAATGTTCTTGGTGCCATACAAAGAAATGCACACACACACACACACACACACACACACACACACACACACACAAAGTGAAATTAACCTGGAAAGGCAATTTCTTTTTTGCAAAAAGGGTGTGGAGATACCCAAATTGAGCTAGCAAGCAGAAAGTACTTAGTTTTTATTTTAACACAGGTGCTAACTATGTCTCATCCCATTGGTGAGAGCTCAACTTCACAGATGTATACTAATTTATAATTGGCACAAAAGGACGGGGTGTGATAAGGAGTCAAGTCTCAGAACTGCCCAGTGGATGGGCAAAACACACACACACACACACACACACACCAGCATTTTGAGATGGAGGAGTTTTATGGAATATTGGCTTTTGGAGGCTAATGAGCTTTAACAGAAAAGGCCTGTATTTCATACTGTGGCCCTGTGGGTTTTGTCTCTTAGATCTTTCCGTTGTTGTTGTTGTTGTTTCCAGAGGAGGACTCCTTTATGCCAAGGCCACCAAGTCTTGCTTTCTGGATAACATTTAGTTTACTGTAACCCACAACAGACAAACCACTGCTCATGCATACATGCAGACTTCTTCCCATGGGCAAAGCACCACTGTGTCCTTGCGATATATAAGAAGGTGCCTGGTTTTAAGGTGAGCAGATGCTTAGATATGCTTTCAGACCCACTTCTGGCTCAAGATAAATAGCTTTACTGGTGCTGGAGTGTAGCTCAGTGGGTAGCGTGCTTACCTAGTTTTCACATGAGCTCTAGTCCTCTGCACTGCATGGATCAGGCATGGTGGTGCACACCTTAAAACCCTAGTGCTCTGGCAGAGGAGGCAGGAGGATCAAAACTTCAAGGCATCTATGTGACTGTGTTCACCAACCCCTCCCACCCACACACAAAGAGCCTTGCTCATGAAAACTGCCCTGCATCTGTGTGACCATGAGGGTTATTAGGTACCAAATGAAGTCATGTGTCAGAACAGGTGTTACAAAATCTGGCTGCCCCCTGCCTCTGCTGTTTGTTTTCCTGCATGAATTAAGCAAGTTAATCAGAGTTTCTTTCCATTATACATAAAAATGACTAGCTTTGGCCACTGCCTGCCTTGTCTGCCTCCCGGAGTGAGGACCAAAAGAATAATAAGGAAACAAGAACCGTAAGAAATTAACATTTATGTGATGATGTTCCATATGCCTCAGGTCCTATTCTAAGTGCTTTTCTCAAATGTGAGCTAATGTCCCAAAAAATCAGGCCAGAAAGGGCTTTTTATTAACCTCGATGTTTTACGGCCTAAGTAAAAGGCCATAGGCCTTGGCTGGCTGCTCAGTGTTTCTGGGCTGTGTTCACAGGGGAGCCTGTGCACTCAGCTCCTCAAACAAAACTCAGGGTCTACAGGCCTCTCTTCCCAAACAACAGCAAAGATTCCAGCAAGAAGCTGGCACTGTCACTCTTAGTACAAAGATGCCCACGGCTCTTTTCAGGAGCATAGCTGAGTTGTTGTCTGTGATTGAAATAATGAAATGAGCTAATGGCAAGATAAAGTTATATATAAATAGATGCTGGTTTATTGGAAGCAGTGGGGGAGGGGAGGGAAAAGAAAGAGGTGCGCACAGACACACAGAGACACACACACACACACAGAGACAGAGACAGAGAGACACAGAGAGAGACACACTCAGAGAGGGAGAGAGAGAGAGAGAGAGTGTCTGGATTATATAGTGAGGAGCCTCTGGGAAAGGGCAGCCACCCCGGGCTAGGGACTTCAGGGTAGAGAGCAGGTATGCCAGCCAGGCCCTGCAGCAGGTAGGGACCTAGGGATTCCTGAAACCGAACAGTGTCATCCCTCTGTACTTGGGCCTATAGAGCTGTTTGTTACACATAATAACTTCAGAGCAGAACACGTTGACCTATCGTGTCCCTTCCCCGAAAGGAAATAAACACACAGGCCTGGATGTGCAGGCTAGGTGGCTTGAGTCTCCCCTAAGATGTGCTGTGGGTAATTTCTCTCCTCTGCAGGCTGCTTTCTCCCCACACTGCCACAGCAGACTTTCCCCCTCCATCTCCAGAGGGCCTGAGAACTATAGGCAAGCGTCTCCTTTTTCTATGAAAGCTTGCCCCAGCAAACATCCTTATCCAGTTTGGGAGGGCAAGGGCAGCAAAAAGCAACAATTCTCAGCAGAAAACTGTCTAGGTTTATGCTTTACTCTGTCAAATTAACTCATTCCTCCCTTCTTCAATCATGCTGCTAGCATCTTCAAGATGTCTGTGATATTTGTGTACCTCTACATTAACCAGATCCATTTGAAAGGAACTTTACCTAAGACTACCACAAGTGGAAAGGCAGTATTAGAGAGAATTTTTCCTCTTACTGTAAATCTCACAGACACTGAAAAGAACTCTAACGATTATGAAAACTGGAGCAATATTGTTAGGTTTTAATTAACTAGAGCTGTTTCCTGAGGATTCTGGAGAGAGAGAGAGAGAGAGAGAGAGAGAGAGAGAGAGAGAGAGAGAGAGAGAGAGAGAGAACGTGTGTGTGTGTGTGATGTTTGTTTGCTTGCTTGTTTTAATACAATTAAAACAGGGGAGTCCATCCCCTAAACAGAAATCTAAATGTCAGCCCATTTTCATGTGTTCTTCCTCTGCTACCCAGCACCCAGCACCTGACATATGTGAGTGGCTCTTTGCCCCACTAAGTCAGCCCAGCTGTGTGGATGCCTGTCATTGCTTTTCAAAACCAAGAAGCAACCTTTGTTTTATTTTGTTTTGTTTTGTTTTGTTTTGTTTGAGACAGGGTTTCTCTGTGTAGCCTTGGCTGTCCTAGAACTCGCTTTGTAGACCAGGCTGGCCTCGAACTCACAGAGATCTGTCTGCCTCTGCCTCCTGAGTGCTGGGATCACAGGCATGTGCCACCAGGCCAAGCTCTGCCTTTGATTCTTTTCCCCTACCACATCTGTCTCTAGAGCCCTGTGGGGCCCAGCTGACATTTCCAGCAAGTCCCTCTGTCATATATGGTCTCCTTTCCCCCACTTCATTGCCAGCCATTGGGCCCCAGCCTCCTCCTGACCTTTCTTTCTATTTCCAGCAAACCCAAAATGTCTGGGAGCTGGCCACCTGTCACTAGAGCCCATCCTCTTTTCTTGTCCATCAGCTTTTAGCTCAGGTCAGTTCCCTCCCGTGCCTATTGCCCTAACTTGATTATATTGTTTTGTGTTAAACCTTCGATCTACAATCTGTCCTGACTGTAAAATATGCTAGGGCATATTTTATAACCCTTATTGGAGTAACCAACTGATGTCTAATTTCACTTAAGGCTCATGCCATGAGATGGAGTCCAAACCTGACACTGCTTAGGTGACCAAGAACCAGAGACTAGATAGCCCAGAGATCCGGAGCAAATGTTACTGGTCTAGAAGCAAATGAACGAACTCCTAGAAGCCTCATGTGGCTCAGCTGGAAAAGCACCAGACCTTAAGTCTGGAGGTCTCAGGTTGAGAGAGAAAGAGAGAGAGAGAGAGAGAGAGAGAGAGAGAGAGAGAGAGAGAGAGAGAGATTGAGATTCTTAATGCTGTACTCATAGATTCAGCCATGATCAGAGAGGCTTCTTCCTGTAGCAGACAGGGACAAATATAGGGATCCACAGCCAAACATTACACAGAGAGAGAGAGTTTGAGACACACAGCTTTAAACAAGATGTCTCCATCAAATGCCTCCCCTCAGAGTTCAGGGAACTCCTTGCAAGAGAAGGCAGAGGGATGGAGGACACCAGATGAACCAGGCCCTCTAAGACATCTGAGCAAGGCTCATATGAGCTCAGAGAGACGGAAGCAGCATACACAGGTCTGCACCAGGCCCTCTGCGCATTATGTAGTGTAGCCTTCAGTTAGTACTTTTATGGGACTCCTGAATATGTGAGTGAGTAAGTCTCTGAGTCTTGTGCCTACTCTTGGGCTCTTTTATTTTTCTGTTTGGCTTGGCTTGTCCAACTTCATTATGACAGGTTTTGTTTTATCTTACTATATTTTATTTTGTTAAAATAAAATAAAAAAAACACATTTAAGCTACATTTAGAAGCCAGAAAAAGCAATCTCATAGCTTACTTTCCCTCATTTTTAAAAAATAAATTAAAGTCTCTAAGGGAAAAAAAAAAAGATTTCTTTGTGTTTAGCCAAGAACACATTTCTACCTCAATAACAGCAGTGTGCCACTTACGACCTCTGTGACCTTAAGCGACTTACATAACATCGCTTGATTTTTGCATAGAAAAGGTGCCTCCTGCCCCTACCTACCTTATAGGTTGTTTTGAGAATTGAATTGACTTACACACATGGTGCAAAGAATACTCTCTGGTCCCTACCCATAATAAGAATTCAGTGCAAATTTCATTCCCTTTATGTCCTGGGAGAGGAGAGCATAGGAGTCCAGATACTGACTGTAAGCACCAGAGAAAAAGAGCTGAGAGGGACACCAGGGATCTGCTGTTCTCAGTGGTGTGTGTGTGTGTGTGTGTGTGTGTGTGTGTGTGTGTGTGTGTATGTGTGTGTGTGTGTGTGTTGGGGTAGGCAGGGGGCGTGGGTGCCTTTTCACTATGATCTCCCTCAACTGCCTTGTTTCTGAGTCCCCCCCCCCCCAAAAAAAAACTCATCTGGGCAACATGTGACATCACTCCAGCAGAACTTCACTTTCAAGGAGAAATGGCCATTCTTTCATGAGCTCCTGTGGAGGGATCCCAGGCAGGCACTCTGGCGGCTGTGTCTTTGCAGATGGCCCCTTACTCTGCCCATAGATGTGGGGTAGGGGAAAGGGCAACGGACATTGCATATCTCACATGGGATTGGGATGGAAAACAATATACTCCAAAGAAGAATGATACGTTCCTAAGGAGGAATGGAAGGGGTCCAGGTGGAGAAACAGTATCCATTCATGGGGGAGGGGTGAAGCAGGCTGCAATACAAAACAGCTTATGGTGTGTGTCTCCCTCCCTGGTTATGGATGCAGAACTATAATCACAGTTGTGTCCCTAACAGTCCAGAGTCAGGCACACGTGAGACACGGAGTTAGCATGTTGCCTGGATAGAGAATGAACCAAGGTAAACAATGCCAAAGCCTGCTTCCCTTCTGTTGGTGCTTCCATCTGATTCTTCCAGCCCAATCTCTGGGAACCGTTACATAATGACCCTCCAAGAAGTCTGGCTTCTGTTTGCTTAGCTATTTACATCTTAGAATGGTCTCTCTGAGACTGGCCCATTCTCCTTTGCCTTGCTTGGCTTCTCCCTCAAGTTTCCATGTTCCTATTTATAAATCTCACTTGTGCCATCCTCCTGGGTCTTGCCTACCCCTTCTCCTCCCTCCCTCCTTCCCTCCCTCCTAGGGGGCAGAATGTTCTAGATAACCTGTGCCTGGGATGGCTTTCAGAGGAGACCAGCTATTCACGCTGATGCACGGCAGCTCAGTCCAGCCCGACCTGATAGATGGCAGCCTTTCCTGCTTGTCCACTTAGCTATGGCCTCAGGATAGAGGGTCATTCCACCGCTTCCCCATTGAATGCCTAGAAGTCAAGTGGCCACAAGAGGAAGTGACAGACACTGCTAAAATCTCAGACTCACAAGCCAACCCAGTTGGGCACCTGCAAAATTCAGTTCTCTGAGCCATGGATAAACCCTGGATGTCTTCCCTCAAGCCTCAGGAGTAGAGAGAGGCCACCACCTTTGTGTGCTAGGCCCTGTAGAGGATGCTGGGACACTGTGGTGGCTCTGGTCAGTCCCCGTCCTTGAAAGGTTAAAGAAACCCATCCCACCATGCACTAGCAGCGTACTAGCATCTCACACTGTGAGTTACTACGTGCAGATCAGAATACATTATACCTGGAATGACCTTGGTCAGGCTCCAGAAGTCCTTCCAGGGCTAATTTCCAAAGTACAGGCTCATGGAAGCGACTACAGAAAAGTCCTGAAAGTCATTTGCAATCATAGAGGCTTTTCCGAGCTAAGGTCTGGGGATACAGCTTCGTGACTGAGTCATTCTATGGAACATTCTCATAGCAGGCAGAAGCCCTGGGTTTTATCCCTAGCCATGTAAACAAACAAACAAACAAACAAACAAGATTTTATAGCTGAAGAAACCTTGGAGGTCATCTAATGCCAAACCTTCAGCTCCCAGGGAAAGAAAACTGATCTGCACAGCAATCATCACTGTGATATTCTAAGTGCCTCTAAAAATGGCCGTCCAGGTCATCCATAGAATTTACTGTTGGAGAACGGAATGGCACTGAGCGTACATGTGTGAGGCCCTGAGCCATGTGCCACAACCACAGGCAACCTCCCAACAGTGCTATGGGTGTTTGTGTTTCATTTTACAAGGTTTGCTCAGTTTATAAGGAAACTGAATCACAGAAATTCTAAGTGGTGCCCAAGATCTCACAGAGGGTAGGTAATGGGTAATGGATAGGGGATTTGAACTCCTGTAGTTTTCATAGCTTCTCTTCCTTAGAGGATGGAAATGCATTGAAGCAATAATGTTGAGTAATCTGAGTCCTATTTGTGCATTTACTATGAACAGATTATTTGACCCAGCAAAGGCCTTTTCGTTTTACCAGGATTTAATATCCCAGACTATAAGCAGAAGCAAGTAGCCATGACAATGACCACCGAAGGCCACTCCACCAGCCTACACCCAACACAGACACAATTACAAGATCAGGCTTGCCCTACTTTCCGTGACTACCCAGGACTTCATGCAGCTGCTCCAATCAATTGACCCGAAATCAAGCTTGTTTGTCTCCTATGCTGTTTAGTCCTTGCAGACTCTGGCCCAGGGTTTTTGGCATTAATCTGCAGTGCTTAAGAAAAATGAGGGCAGCTTATCTGTGATTGTACAGACCAGAATCCTGCCAGATGCACAGCCCTCTGTCCTCCTGATTGCTCACAGGCTTCCAAGGGACCCGCCTCAAGTTAGTAGGCAGGTCCTTCCACAACTCTGTTTCATCCTGATGGAAATGATGGAAATCGTCCTCATACCTGACATGACTGGCACATCCCACTGCTTGTCTGCAGCTCTGTCTCTAAAGTGCATTAATATGGACAATGAGGCACAGAAGAGATTTATGGAAAAAACACCACAGTCTTTGAAAGCTGATTAGCTCAACAGGCCCCAAAGGGTGAGCTGATCAGGGAGGAGTGTGCAAGCAAGCTGCTCAGTCTCCTCAGAAATGACAAGCGAGCCTGTGATCAACCTGGGACCAGAGGTCACAAAGGCATGGAGAAATCAGAACAACCCTGAAATCTGATGCTGAGCTGACAAGCGGCTGTCATACACTGTGCAAGAAAGCCTGTCACCCAGAGGGAGCCAAGCACCTTCCAAACTGTTGGTGGCCCAGACCTCAGCAGTGCCTGGCCCTTCATACAGTAAGCAAGGGCCACTTTGTCCTGCCAGCAGCCACCATGGAAGACAGGTCCACACAGGTCCACTCTTCAAGATGTCTACTTGAGACTAGTGTCAAGTTACCCTATGTCCTGGGGTTTTGTGTGTCAACTTGACACAAGAGTCATCAGAGAGGAAGGAGCCTCGGTTAAGGCAATGCCTTCATGAGATCCAGCTGTAAGGCTTTTTTTTTTTTTCAATTAGTGATCCATGAGGGAGGGCCCAGCCTATGATGGGTGGGGCCAGCCTTGGACTGGTGGTCCTGGGTTATAGAAGAAAGCAGGCTGAGCAAGCCATGGGGAACAAGCCAGTAAGCAGCACCCCTCCACAGCCTCTGCATCAGCTCCTGCCTCTAGGATCCTGCCCTGTTTTGAGTGCCTGTCCTGACTTCCTTCAGTGATAACCAGCAATGTGGAAGTGTACGCCAAATAAGCCTTGTTCTCCCCAACTTGCTTTTTGCTCATGGTGTTTTGTTGCAGCAATAAAAACACTAAATCACCCCCAGAATGTCAGCAAGTGCTGTAGCCTTGCCACTGCCTACAAAGGTATGTATGTGAGCCTAGCTATGAAATCAAGTTGCCTGACCCTGAGAGGGCAGAAGGTAACAGCCATGATCAAGGGGCTGCTTCCTCAACCAAGCTGGAACTATGTCTCTAAGTGTGTCCTACAGCCATCTTCAACTTACTTCACTTGGCAGCAAGGCTCAGTAGCAGAGGCCACAGCACTTATTAGACAACTGAGACAACAAATACTCCCTTTAAAAGGAGAATTCACTAGAAGCAATCCAGACAAATCCAGTTATGTCCTCCTCATCTCTTCAGCCCAATGGTTCTCAAAATTCATTTCCCAAGCTGACAGCATCAATATTTCCTGCCAGGCCATCCCTGCATGCTTCCAATCTTATTGGGTCCACAGAACTTCATGGGAAGAATAGCACCTTGGGCACACATTGCAGATGCTCTACCCCAGACCTGCTGAGGCAGAAACACTAGAGCGGGCACAATAACACAGCTCCTAACCTGTCTTCCAGGCTACTCTGGTACATGCCAACATTTAAGACTGGTCTTCTCAGCTGAACAAGCTGAGACCCTTGTGGACAATTCCACTCCAGCCAACTACAGGGTGATCCAGTCAGCACTCTGATCTTCCTTCCCCGCAAACAGGCATGATGGGATCGGGCTTTAGGACTGGGCCCTAACTAAGCCTTGATGACACCTCCCTGAGGCTTGCCCCAAGTGGGTTTAAAATGACTCATAGTTTCATATTTGGTAGCAAATGAGAGAGGATGAATAATGAGGAAAAGTAGGTTTCCTCCCTTCCCCCCAGAATGTCCGTCATGATCAGCCAGTAGAGACTAATTACCACAGTAAAAGCTACTGCTTATCAGCAGTTACTGTGAGCCAGGCACAGCTGATACATCGCATCACTCAGGGGAGGGAATAGCACGCCTGCTTTACCAAAAAAGCAGATAAGGCTCAGTGAAGTTAGATATCTTGTTGAAAGGTGCCTAAAGTGATACACCTATTTGGTGCATGCAATAAGCAAGATCGTGCCTCCCTCTGATGACTCAAGTCCTTAGAATCTCTGAACTTGTGTTCAATTCCATGGCAGAGGGGAAGACTGCAAGAAGAAAGTTGTGAATCATGTGACCACACAAACAGGAGAATGTTCCAGATCATCTCAGTGCATCCAGGGTTAGCAACAGTGTCCTTACACGTGGACGAGGGAGATGGAGCTATGATGAAATCATCAAAGAGATGCAGCGATGCCACCTTTGAGGGGGGTAGAGGTCAGGTCCCACTAAAGGAAACTCCATTTCCCCAAATTCTGTCCATTAGACAAAAGCCAGCATTCCAAGGAATATGTAAAGCTGGTTCCTCTCTGCCAAAGGAACCACTTCCCTTGTCACTGTCAGGAGGGACATATGGCTATCTGTGGTGTCTATTAGCATACCCAAGTGGTGTCACAGGTACTTACTTCATACCTCAGAGTCTATGCTGGAGTCCTTGCTCTTCTTAACTATTCTCACCTCCCCCTCCCACCCTGCATTTCCTCTAGCTCAGGAACTTCCCTCCTGCCAGCTCTTTATTTCTCCTTAAAACCCGGCTTTTTCAGCTATTCCATCTCTTTATCTTCTCTTGGTCCTCTCTCTGTCTTCCTCTATCCCCTCCCCCTACTCCTGCCTCTCCCCTAGCCAGGCCCAGTCAGCTGCTCATGTTCAGTCTACTATTTTCTGTCTGTCTGTGTTCTGGACTCTTCCAGATACCCCTGGCTGTTCTTCCTCATATCTATTGAAATATATAAAAATATAGAGGGAACGAAGTAAGTGAGGGAGTGGGGGGGGGGGGCTGAGAGAGAGAGAGAGAGAGAGAGCAAGAGAGAGCACACAGTGACAGGTTGGTCCATTATGTCTGGTGCGCATCTGAAGAGCACACACCTGGTGGCAGCAGGTGATGACATCATGTTGCTAAGCAACCTAGGAGAAGGCTAGCAGGGTTGCCTATATGCGAACAACATCTACAATGAAAACCTTCTCCTTAAGCATACCATGGAGTGGTCAAGTCAGTTTCTCCAGAAGCTGGTGAGGCCGAGAAACTTCCCTGGAAACTCCACAAGGAACACTGTTCAGCCAACACTTGGATTTTAGCCCAGGGAGACCAATGATGTTCTGTTAAACTATAGAACTGTGCAAAAAATTAATTTGTATCATTTTTAGCCAAGTTTGTTAACAGCCTGCTATGACAGCAACAGGGAACTAATATGATGGGCTATTCTGATTCTGAACTTGATTTTTGAGCTGCGAGCATGGCTTTGGATTATTTTGTTTGAGCTTCCCAAAATTATTTCTCTGGTTATCGCAACATCCACCAAGATGAAGTGATACTTAAAAAGAAAAGATGCCCCCTAGACGGTCCAGCATAGCTTAAGCAGCTCTGTCAACTCTCCCAGCCACTTACTACACATTCCTGTGCATTAAGATGATGTTGGGAGGCTCTTGGAAATTGCATGAAGCCTCACAGGACAACCACACCAGGGACACCATAGGAGAAGCTTAGAATTGGGTCATGAAGGTTCTTGCTATTTAATCAGCTTGTTGTACACTAAGATGTCATTTGGGGAGGAAGATCCCACTGACACTCAAGAATGTGCCTTAGGTGTCAGGACTCTCTGATGCTTCTTAACAGGGTTTAAGTGCGTAGGTTCTACCATCCAGCATGCCATAGATGTGATAAACTAAATTAAAATCCCTTCAGATGGTGAGATGGGATGGCCAAGTCTCCTATGTGCTAAGTCACGGCCAAGGAACATAACTTTGCAATAAAGCAGTGAACATGACTATCTGTTGTGTCTTGTAGGTCAAGGCAAACTGTTTCATGATCAGTCGTTTTTTTAACTGGGATAGATCAACATGCATTTTCTCACTCAGTAGCTACCCCCAAGGGACCAGAGTCTGTGCTGATCTGTTACCATAAGGAACTCGAACCTCAAATCCGTGCACTAGGGACTGTTCCCTGATTGAGCTTGTGATAGTCTGCACCAAAATGGTGATAGAAGTCCAAACCATCCTTGAGTATTTCACAGGATCTGATGATGCCACAGACCCCTGCAGTCCATCTATTCCATTATATACTACAGTACTGAGGAAATAACAGAGTGTAAGTTCAAGCCCCAGTGAGTGAACCTTCAGTAAACACTGAATTGATTGGCCCACTGTACTATGTTATGTTCCTGGGGATTGCCAATAACCTTAAAGCCAGTGTCAAAGCCCTGAAACCTGGGGAGAATTTTTTTCCTCTCAGATTAAGATGACCCTTGTAAGCAAATGACTGCAGGGCCCTTTCAGAAAGGGAAAGTAAAGGCTTTCTTAAATATTTACAATAGCATTCACAGGCTCTTCTCCGGGGCACCTAACCTCCTAATTATCCAAAGAACTGTAGGTTCTCAAGCTCTGAGAGCCGTTTGTTCCCTTGTGTGGTATATGCTGTCTCCTTGGAAAGGGAGCTTTTATTTCAGTTTCACAAATCAAATAGTTTCCTAATAGTGTGTTATGGCACATGCCTTTTATCCTAACACTTGGGAGGTACAGGCAGGCAGATCTCTAAGTTTGAGGCTGACCTGTTCTACACCGCCAGTTCTGGGACAGCCAGCGCTACACAGAGACCTTCTCTCTGTCAAAAAAAAAAAAAAAAAAAAAAAAAAAAAAGTAGTCTCTTAGTCACTTGTCCATCTGTTGGACCCAGGGGCCTCTATGATCAGAGTCATCATCAAAGACAAGGTCCTTGGGGCCGCCGCTGTTACAAAGGCGCATACTCTGGTTACCACAGTCATTTTGTCCAGTAGTTAAGTGGAGCTCAGGATCCAGGCTACTCAAGTCCTCAAAGGCTTCAAGAGGAGCAATCCATTTCAGGACCTCCTATCTCTGCCCCTGCTCTTTACAAATGTCACTCAAGTGACCCTGATTTTCAATTCTTTCTTTGCCATGTTATTCAAGACTTAATGGACAGGGTCCTCTTTGGTTCACCTGGAGAATGGTTAGGGCATAGCTCCCTTTCAAACACTAACTGTACTCCGAACATCTGTATGTCTATAATTTCAATTTTCCTCTCAGTTGTATCATGAGATTTCTACCGTCTGCACATTGTTTTCCATGACCGTCTTTGAGATAGGTTTCAGACAGCCACCTAACTGCCCAGCTAATATCAACTCACAGCACACTGAATCAAGACCACTGGCCATACTTAGGTCCTCCATCTGTTCCTAGCAAGTGGGCTTTGTTTGCTACACAGTCTACTTTAAAGAATACAATCAATGCTTTCCTACATTTAAGCAAAATACTCAAGCTCAGAAATTTAACTGTCTGGCTTCCTAAGCTAAGTGTTTCTGGCCTGTTTGCTGCCACTGCTGTCTCAGGAAGCATGCCACTGGGAATGGAAGAGCACAGAATCCTGGACTAGGACAGGCCCTGCTCTGCTTCTGTGGGTCAAGGGGAAACCCTGGGATAGTCACTCAACATGCAAGAGTTTCGGCAGCCTCACTTGTGCTAAGCAGAAGCCAAAATAACTGCTTTCTAAAGATCTTTCCAATTGCTACAAAACAGACATGCACCCTGATTCTCTTGCATACAGCCAGATTCTCCTGCATACAGCCAAATTCTTCTGCATGCAACCTGATTCTCCTGCACACAGCCTGATTCCCCTACATGCAGCCTGATTCTCCTGCACGCAGCCAGATTCTTCTGCTGCAGCCAGATTCTTCTGCTGCAGCCAGATTGTCCTGTTAAAACATGATTCCCTGTTGCAACCTGATTCCCCTGCATGCAGCCAGGTTCTCCTGCATGCAGCCAGATTCTCCTGCATGCCACATCCTAATAAGCTGTTTTCCTTCAGTCTGTTACTTTGTTGGAATCTTAATATTCAGTATCTTAGCTAGTTAGCCATTTCCAACATTACACACATTATATTTCTCGATATTTAAGCACAGACATACCAGAACTTCCTGCTTCCAGAGAACAGGTTTTCTGTTTGTTTGTTTGTTTGTTTTGTTGTTGCTTTTTGTTTTTTGACACTACTCCATGTAGTCTTGGCTGTCCTGGACTCACTCACTTTGTAGACCACGCTGGCCTCAAACTCATATAGGTCTATCTGCTTCTTCCTCCCTGAGTGCTAGGACTAATGGCGCTACAATGCCCAGCTGAGAACAATACTTTTATCAAAGGTGGAAACTATAGAAAGCAATTATAAACACTAAGGTCCTATATTAATATTTTCTAGTACTTTGAGTATCCATTATATATTTATGTTACTGGTTACTAAATACTTCATCTATTTTTCATTATAAGGTTCTGATGATAACGTATCTCTGTGTCACAGATGGGGAAACTGAGGCATAGAGCAGTTATGCTGCCTTCCCAAAGATTAACACATGAGTGGATGTTTTTAGCCAGTCCACTTGACTCCAAACATGAAACCACTGTACCCTGTGATACAAGAAGTTTGACCGTCTTTTGTTTACACTAATTATTCAAGGTTCCACTATCTACTGCCTGTACTGCATCAGTTTCCTCTTGACCTGCCTCAACTAATGATTTGTCAACCGCAGAACTGACCTTTTCCCAGGCACTTACCATATCTCACTTATCTCTGTCCCCTTCTCTTCCAGACCTCGATACGAGCAAGTGTGCGATATACGCGAGGTGCTCAGCGTTTTTCACGCGTCCTCTGTGGGGGATGTGTTGCTAAGGCGCTCTGATGAGAGGAGTGCTTATAAGCATCATCTCCGAGACAAACCAGCACCTGTCACGCTGTGCATCCTGACATTACTAGCAGAACCGTCTCCTTTCCCCATCTCTGTTCCAACTTAAACAGTAAAGCTTGAGCTTCCAGAGTGGCTGACAGGTTTGAAGCTGCTACTGTGGGGGTTGTGGGTGTAGGAAGCCTAGGAGGGCAGAGTGAGAGTGGCCCTTAGATTTCCCAGCTATGGGCCTGCATCTCAGTGGATGAATCCACCACAGGTGCGTGGATTGTGGGCCCTGAAAGTTCATTATGTCGGCTCTGGAGCCCTTCTCATTCCAATCCAGGCTTCCCCAGATTCCAAGAAGTTCTGGACCGCTGGGAGGAACACAGGAGAGGAGAAGTGGGTCCTTGGCTGCACGCCCACACCCTTTCTATGCAGAGACTGGCTGCTTTGTCCTCTGTGGGGCTCTGTTTGGTCCAAGTAGCATAGAACAGTAAAGTGCAATTGGGCTTTGTGTTGGCTCTGCAGACAGCACAGTATAAGGATATAATGTATTCATTTTTCCTCCAGAGAAATGAATAAATATTTACTCACACCGGCCAAGGCACTAATGACAGACAAAAGCGGCGATTCTACCAGATTTCATTTTGGAGAACTGATGCATTTACTTAGGTCACTTAGTATGGGTAAAGGTTCCTTACAGGGATGTAGGTGACTCAAAGGCAGTTGCATTACTGAAAAACCCACCCCAGCATGGGTGATGACTCAAGAAAGCTGCAACCCTGAAGCTCTGTGTATGACTTGCAGGCGGACAGGCTGATTAGAGGGTCTTTCCCCACAGGTCCTCAATGCTTGCAACCTTGGGGGGGCATGGGGTCTTGTGGATCTTTAAGCCCCTGGTGATTCCTGGAGCATATAAGGCTGCTTATTTCCTGAGTCTTAACCTCCCTCCCAGATGGGATGTTTCTATTGAGAGGAAATTCTACACAGCCAGGAGGAATCTGGGACAGGGCATGGGGGTCTGTCTTGCATTTAGAATTAGAGCCTGCTTCCACCAGGAATTCCAGCACTGGCTTCCCCTGGCCTACTGGCTGTGCTGAATGATGGTTTGCCTGAAGATACAGTCTCCAAGGCCTCCATATCTGCTGGCCCAGAATCAGACTGTGCTTCTTCCTACTGGGGAGTCCCCACTGAAGAGGATGCTTTCTATCTGGACCATTCGATATGCCTCGGGTTGAGGGCTGAGAAGCACCCCAACATCCCAACATGGTATAGTATCATGTGCTATACATGTTATTGAATGTTATAGGATCAATATGATTTTCAAGTCGTCACCCGTTCCTGTGAAAGTTCTAGAACATAACCCAAATCCTTGCCTCTCTCTTCCTCTCTGGTGCTGCCATCCTGATCCAGGCCACTCTCACCTGAGGCACTGTGATGACCTCTCACATGGTACTTCAGTTTTGCTCCGTCCTACTGACCAAATTGGCTTTTGGAGGGGATAAGCTGGACTGTGTCCCTCCTTCGCTTAAATCTTTCCATGTTGCAATCGCCTGTGGAATCCCAGCCTGCCTCAGGGCTCCCTCTCTGGCTTCATCTCCTATCTTTCATCCTGTTTACACAGCTCCCCATTAATCAGCCTTCCTATCACCTCTGAAACACGCTTAGGCGCTCCGACCTGAGCTTTTGCCTTCTTGCCCTTCCTCTGTCTAGAACACGGTTGCCCCCATTTTTTTTTTTTTTACAACTTCTGGCATCTCATCTTTCAAGCATATGTCACTGTCTCCATGGCTTCCTTGATCCCTTCACTTAACCAGCTCTCTGTCATCCATTGCAGGCTTCACCCCGAATCTCGGATCGCTTTCCTTCCCAGTGTTCACCACCACCTGAAATGACTGTGTAGCAGGTTTCTTTGTTGGTTGGTCAGTTTAAAATGTAGGCTCATTTGTCTTCTGGGAGGCCAAGGCCCTTTCTCCAGTGCCCAGCACAGGAGCTAGTCTTGACCTTGAGCTGTAGCTAAAGATGATCAAACACAGGGCTTCATGCACACTAGGCTAGACAAGCACTCTACCAGCTGAACAACACATCCAGCCTTGGCAAGTGTCCAGTAATTTCATGTTACAAATGCATTGCATATGGCCAATGTGTAATAGGAAAAATGTGTAACCAAAAAAAAAAAAAAAAGCCACAAGGAAGTAAGTAACAAGCTCTGTTTATGGCGTGGACAGGCAGCATGGGGAAGCCTTGAAGCCAGTCTGAGTCTTAAAGCATGATGCTCTCAAGCCGGGTAAACGGGATGGGGATGGATACATGGTGCTGCCACCAAAGCCATGTGTATAAAGTGTTGTGAGAACAGAGTAAGGGCCCTAGGAAGCCTCCAACAGGAAATGGCACTTGAGCTGAGGCTTCAGGGCTGACAAAGAGTGCACTGGGCAAAGACAAGAGGCACTTCGGCATCACAAACATTCCAGGTCAACAGTTGTAGAAGAGAGAAATGGGAAGAGGAGGCTGTAGGGAGGGAGCTGGCAGGACTAGGTCATCCAGAACCTGACTTGACTGCAAAGGATAGTTTATCTCTTAAGAAAAACATGTAGAAAATAAACATAAACACAACACTGAAGAATTTACTGGTACGCGGAGAGCCTGAAGAGATCTAAACGGAACACACATCACATATACATGTGCATAGCATATACATGTGCATCCAGAGCACTGGTTCAAAGAGTTTAAGCTTCATGGATGACCAGATTGCTCAGGTTAAAAAGTTCATTCTAAGGCTAACATGTGACCTCCTCAAACTGTCTGTTGTGGACCCCTTAATTTCCAGTCTGCTGTAACTGATATTCCATAGCACGTAATGAAAACTGCCAGTCATTGCATCTTGCTGTGGATGTTCGTAAACACTTATTCTGGGTTTCCATCTCCACTTCTTTCCAGACTAGAGAGGAACATTTGGTGGATATGCCTCAAACTATAAACCACACGGTGAACCTGGCTGCACTGAAAGCCACGAGATGGCCGAGGTTGTGCGAAAGAGCACCTGTGAGCATCCTGAGAGCCACGTTGCTGTTCCTCATTATCCTCCACCAATGCTTTCATGTCCGCTGTGGGCCTCTTCATCCCATGGCCTTCGCACCACACGAGTGTGGAGTTATCTTCACACTCACCAAACACTCACACACTTGACTCTGCAGAAATGTGTTTTCTCCATGGCCACTGCCAGTTGACCCTCCAATGGACATAGGACTGTTACTTTGACAGTATTTAGGTGTAGAGCTTCTTTACCTACCTAAAATAACACAGAAAAGTATTTCTTAGATTTTCACACCCAATTGTGCAAATTGTATCCCATGCAGATATTTACGGCACATCCTTTTTATATATGTGAGGGTCATATTGGATTTTTTCTTTTTAATGATAGTGCCAGTTTATGTGAGTGGTTTAGGAAAATCACTGACCATGGAATCTCAGTTCTGTTATTTATCAGTCCCGTTTGGTGGGTAAAATGACTGAGTGACCCCTATATACTCTATAGAAAAGACAGAGAATAAAATTTCATTCCAAGGTTATTTTAAAGTCTGCGTTAAATAACTTGTATGAAATAGCCAGAATGCAGAAAATACACAGCAAATGGTAGCACTACACTTCTGGCATTTTGTCCCTTGTCAGTACCCTTAGCCATGGCCTAAAGCTATGACCTTTCAATACTCAGAATAAGAATTAAAGGTTGTCTGTCAACCTGTTTCTTCCACATCTAATACAAGTTCCTCGTCCTTGGAAAATAATTGCAAACTTGTAGGCTCCCCTGGAGCCCAGGCTTGATGCTGCTGGACTCATGGAAGCAAAGCTCTGAAATCTCATGAGGCGTCCGATTGTCCCCAAGTGCATAAACCAAGCTTGGTGTGGAAGCAACTGCTACTTGGCCCTTCCTTTGACCTTGGGTTAGCTACCAGAATTTAGTTTACAGACTTTAGCAGATGTGTACGATTAAAAGTAAACTGAGCCCCCAGAAAGGAAGTGCAAACTGCATCTGAGCCCAGCGCCTTCTCATGGAAGCTACCAAGATGCTCTGCAAAATGTTGAGCTCTCTCTGCCAGCTGCTGCTCTGGCCCACTTTCATCTGTCTATTCCTCCCAGGGAAATCGGGTACCCTTTGGAGCTAGGTTAGAGATTATTGACGGCTCACAAAAGGAAGGATCAGAAATGTCCTCAGTTCCTTCCATAGCTGCGTAGCCCAGGCTGGGAGTCTCAGCTGCCTCTCCTACAGCGACGCCTGTCTAATGACGCCTCCGTGCGTTGATTACGCATTAGCATGCCCAGTGTGGCGCTTGGCAAAGGGTCATGTTCGATAAGCACTAGCTTTTATTAAGGCTGTTATTATGTCACTATTAACAAGTGGCTGCTCTGCCCATCTCAGCCCGTTAAAGGCAAGTGTACTTCCTGAGGGCACTGTAACATTGTTACCGACCGATGGCTTCCCACTGTGACTTTCTTTCCCCCCTTGGACAGTCCCAGAGGCCAGGAGACCAAAGCCATGTGTCAACATTGGCCTCTCTTCCTCCAAAAGCTCCCCGAGGAATCACCCTCATTGCCTGGTAACTGTTGACGCTCCTTGGCATCCTTCGGGATGTACCATCAGTACTCGACCCCATGTCTCTGACTCACTTCCGCCCCTTCCATATCTATCTGCCCTCTCCTCTACCTTAAATTCCTGTCTCCCAAGATCCTTGGTTCAATCACGTCTGTCACCATATATTTGCTCCATTGCCATTAAGGTGATATTCTCTGGGTCTGAGGATGAGGGCACGGTCCATGAGTTTGGATCCCACCATTCTGCTTTGAGAAGTTTAGTATGGAAAACAGAAATGTGATAACTAATCTTGACTGCCACCTTGATGAGGTCTGAAATCAAGTACGAGACACACCTCTGCTCAGATCGGTGAAGGCGTTTACTGAAGGGGAAAGGCCCGATCTTGGGGTCAGAGTGATGGTACTACCCAATGGGTGGCCCTGACATAAAGAGGTCCAAGAAAGGGAGCAGTTTGCCTGTTTCCCTGCAGCCACTTCTATAGGGGGTACTCTATAGCTGCCGCTACCATCTTCCATGGCATCAGGGTCCAACTTCTTTGGCATTCTAGCATGAACTGAACACCAGCAACTCTCTAAGAATGCTCCGCTCCTTCAATGCCAGACTGATAACGGCTGAAGCATCCAACTTCGTGGACTGAGCAGATATTCGGTGCTCAGCCTCTCCAGCTTGCAGGCAGCTACTGTTGGACCACCCAGCCCCTGTTGTGTAGGGTGAAAGACCCTACCTCAACCTGGAGTATCTACTTTATATGTATATGTGTGTGTATATGTGTGTGTATATGTGTGTGTATATGTGTGTGTATATGTGTGTGTATATGTGTGTGTATATGTGTGTGTATATGTGTGTGTATATGTGTGTGTATATGTGTGTGTATATGTGTGTGTATATGTGTGTGTGTGAATATGTCTGTGTTGGCGTATCTACTTTACATGTATATGTGTGGTGAATGTGTATGTGTGTATGTGTGTGTGTGTGTACACATTGTGTCGGTTGCACTCTTCTAGACAACCCTGCCTAACATAGGGATTTTTGTTTATTCTCACTCATGGATCTTGAGTCCTGACAGCAAAATTGTCTTTGATCTTTCTTCCAAGCGCCATTTGTGGTTCACCCCACCAGAGCTCAGCAGACAGAGTCCCCAGGGTCACCGTATTTTTGGTACCATGTTACATTCTCAGCCTGAGAGTGAGCTTGAGAGTTGGGCTGATGGAATTGAATAGGCCATAATGGCAAGAAAGATGCACTTGGAGGAAAGTAACTCTCAGGAGAGGAGAGTTTCAAATGCTGGCTCATCTGGAGCCATTATACGTAGTTGTGGGAGTGCAACAGAGAGGCCTACCCTTGGGCCATTTGGACAAATGTTATGGACTCTTTATGAACTAAACCAATATTAACATTGCCTTTAAGGGCTTCGATGCCTCCATAAACTATAGAAATAAAACTATTATTATCCATTCCTGGTCACTAGGAGGCCAAGAAGCCATATCACATAATTTGCAAGTAGTGTGTGGAATGCCAGGTCAACAATGTGTTGGGTACAGAGAACATCACACTTGTGTGCATTGGTAGCTTTGGGGAAATTTACACAGGAAGTTAGAAGAAAAGACTCGTCCAGGTCAGAGGCCTCTGCAGCTCCAAACCATGAGCTGGTGGGAGTAGAGAGGAGAGCCTGTGTTTCCTCACATTTGATCAACCCTGATACCTGCTCTGTAAGTATCTTCTCTTTTTATGGAAAGATAAGATGAGAGTTGGCTTAAGAACTCTCCCAAAGCCATCCGCGCCTAAACCCTGGAACCTGAGGCAGTACAAGGACTTCACAGATGTGAGAGGATCAAGGGCCTTGAGATGACTGGGCTGTGCGGAATTATCCACGTGGCTGGAGGAGAGGGGAGGGGGAGGGGAAAAGGGAGGACGGAGGAGGAAAAGGAGGGGTGGGAGAGGAGGAGAGAGAGCTTGACCAGAAGAGGAGTCAGTGTGGTGGCTGAAACAGGGACTGGAAGATGTGGCTGTAAGGTAAGCTGAGGAAGGCTAGCAGCTAGCAGAAGCATGGAGTGTGAAGGAACAGACAAGAAACAGACCCTGCCCTCTTCCCTCCCCCGCCCCCACCCTGCCACTGCTGCCTACTTGGAGCCACGGGAAGGATCCAGTCCTAACACATATTGATGCTAACAGTGAGCACATCTCAGGCCTCCAAAACTATAAAAGAAAAAAGGAAAGAAAGAAAGAAAGAAAGAAAGAAAGAAAGAAAGAAAACAAGGAAGGAAAGAAAGAAGAAAAAGAAAGAAAGAAAATTCTAATCTTC
Source organism: Acomys russatus (assembly GCF_903995435.1). NCBI lineage: Eukaryota > Metazoa > Chordata > Mammalia > Rodentia > Muridae > Acomys > Acomys russatus. The sequence continues at coordinate 24,995,044 of NC_067153.1, read as the reverse complement.
TAGAGCTCCCCTCTTTGTGGCTCCGTGTCCCAACAGCATTAGGAAACTAATGTAAGGGTTAGGCTTGTGTATGCAGTGATGACAATTTTATTAATGACCCCTGCCATTCTGAAACGGGCATTGTATTCGCTCACTCTTTAATTCTGAGTCTAACCTTGAGAGGTAAATACTACAGTTGGGGGAATGAGAGCTGCAGAGGTTAATTAGCTTTCCTGTAATTTAACAGTGAGTGCAGGGCTGAGAGTTACTCCCCAGCCCAGTTTCCCCAAGATCCAGGAGGGTGCAGGCTCAATATGAGCAGAGGTACTATGTTATGGTTTTCTTTATTATTTCTTTTTTACTTTGTCCTCTCTTCCTTCACAAGATGAGGTCTCCTCAAGCTTCTCCGCAGGGCTCAAACAATCCTCCTGCCTCAGCACCCTGAGTTCCTGGTCCTAGAGGCAAACCTAGCCTAATACTTACATTTCTCATTCAACTGGGTTTAAGTCACTTCCGGTTCATGAAGACGCAACTTTAGAAATACACAACTCATTCAGGAGATAACCAACACCCATCCATGATATTTAATAAAAAGCAAAAGCATTTCCAGGTGTGGTGGCACTCGCCTTTAAGCCCAGCACTCAGGAAGTGGCAAGAGGCAGGCAGAGCTCTGTGAGTTCAAGGCCAGCCTGATCTACGTAGCAAGTTCCAGGACAGCCAGGACTACATAAAGAGACTCTGTCTCAAAAAGCCAAAACAACAACAACAACAACTGAAAAAATAATAATAAAATAAAATCTTTAAAAATGTACCAAAAAGTTATAAATATATCCAAGGACAATACCATATTCCCTTCAAAGACTTACTACAGTATTGCTTTAGCAGACCCACTCAGGGATGGTTTAATTATCTTGACCAACAGTTCACAAAATTTTGGCCTTGAAATTTCCTTATACCATTAAAATTTTGTGAAGGTCTTATAGTGTTTTTGAATATATATATATATATATCTGACATACCATATCAGAAGCAAAAACTGAACATTCAAAATATTAATTTAATTTATCTAAAGCCACAGTGGAAATTACTGTAACCTATTAGTGTTAGTAATATGTTCTGAAATTACAAACGTACTTCCCAGCACAAGACATCTAGGCAAGAAGTGTAACATTACTTTATGCTTTTTGCAAATTTCTGAAATGTTCGGTTCAACAGAAGACAGCTGGCGTTTAGGGAGGTGTTTGTTGTTTTGTTTTTGTTTTTGTTTTTTCAAGACAAGGTTTCTCTGTGTGGCCCTGGCTTTCCCATCCTCACTTTGTAGACTAAGCTAGCCTTGAACTCACACAGATCCACCTGCCTCTGCCTGCCTGAGTTCTAGGATCACAGGTGTGCCACCTCGCCCATCTGACAACTAGCTTCTTGTATTTGCTTCCGACCTCACCCAGTATGGAATTCGCATTTGGGTACAGTGTGTGAGGAAAATCTTTCCTCCTTCAGATATAGTTTGGAAGGGCTGGATATTAACAGCTTTTCCAGAGAAGGATTGATTTTCTTTGATACTGCATCTAACTGGGCAAGTACTAGCTCCTTAATATCAGCATGAAATCTAAACTTGTTCACACTCAGAGAATGAACTTTTTGATCTCTGTTACACTGTGGTCCTTTGATCCATCTCGCACTTCAGATGAACTTTTGCTCACAGATAGATTTTTATGCCATCATCTTAGTGATCATTCAGAAAATAGTCATTCATTTAGTTCTGCAGGTCCTTCCTGCTTTAGCAGCATTTCCCCCACACAACAACACAGACAGTCAAATCTTTTTAAACCTTCTGTATGACCCAATCATAGATATCACTTCCAGGGTACCTACCCCAAATAATCAAAGTCAGCTTAATATAGAGATACCTCCATGCATACGTGCCTAGTTACATAGCCAGACCAGGCTCTCATCAATAGATAAATGGTTAAAGAAAATATGATGTGTGTATGAGGATGGTCTGTGTGGGTACCCTTGGGGTGTGTGTGTGTGTGTGTGTGTGTGTGTGTGTGTGTGTGATACATTTATGTGTAGATAGACCAATAGACCAACAGAAAAAGAGGGAGCTTAGTTTTACTCGTCTATAAAAAAAGAACAAAATGACTTTTTTTCTTTGCAGAAAAATGGCCGGAACTGGGGGCCATTGTGCTAAGTGAAATAAGCCACTCTCACAAAGATAAGCAACCTTATGCTTTCCTCCTAGTATGTGGGAGATGAGATGGGGAGGTTGTTGGCTGTGAAATAAAAAAGGGGGCTACTCCTGAGGGGGATTACCTCCCCCTGTATATGCTCATAGGATATCAAGTCTCTTCTTGGCAACCTGCTGTCCTTCCTCTGAGTGCCACCAGGTCTCCCCCTCCAGGGGACATGGTCAAATGTGAGGCACCAGAGTACGTGAGAAAGTCATATCACACTTTCCACTCAACTGTGGAGAATGTTCTGATCATTGGCTAGATCTGGGTAGGGGTTTAAAGTTTACCGCCTGTATTGTTCTTGGCTGGTGCCTTAGTTTGAGCGGGACCCCTGAGCCCAAATCTGCCAGTCATAGGGGAGGGGAATAATGGGAAAATGGGGGTTGGGGGAGAATGGGAGGATACAAGGGATGGGATAAACATTGAGATGTAACAAGGATAAATTAATAAAAAATATATTTTAAAAAAAGGGGGCTACTAGGGATGTGGAAAGGTAAGAGAAAGGAGACAATGAGGTAAGAAAGCTTGTAGAGGGGTGCATGTCAATTGTTATAAGCATGAGCAGGAATGGCACAGTAGCACTCTTTTATGTGACTAATATATACTAGCTTGAAATATTTACCATTTAATATAGCAATTAAGTTTAATTATTGAAAGATAAAGAAAAATCTTTTAGAAGACAGAAAAATGTCCCATTTGTAAATACGCCCATTAGTCTCAGAAAAGTGTTCCTATCAAGAGGCTGTCTAGACTCAGTGACAGATAAAAGAGTTTCCAGGTTGTAATTTTCCCTCGAAATTGCAGGTTTTGTCATTACAACAAACGCTGTCAGTAAGTTTCCTTGAAGTAACAGCGTCACTTCACCTCTGAGAGGCTGTCTGCCAAATACTGGAGACTGAGTAAACACAATGTGTCAGTCATTCTCTTAAAGTAAAAATACTGTTCCCTGAGACCACCAGCCAGTGCAGCCATGACTCACTCAGGCCACACCATAGCTAGCCAGTGCAGCCATGACATGGGCCACACACACACAGCTAGCCAGTGCTGCCATGACACAGGCCACACACACATACACACACACACACACACAGCTAGCCAGTGCAGCCATGACATGGGCGCCACACACACACACACACACACACACACACACACACACGCACGGCTAGCCAGTGCAGCCATGACTCACTCACTCAGGCCACATCACAGCTAGCCAGTGTAGCCATGACTCCCTCACTCAGGCCAGTGTAGTCATGACTCAAGCCACACACGCAGTAGCTGCACTCCACAACTGTTGTGCTTGCTGTACAGCAGAAGAAAGTATTTTGTGACCTGATGTTCTTCATTTCATCATATTTTGAAACATCACAAAGAGGTCAAAGGTCAAATTTTAATAAAATGCATACTTGTTTTTTTTTTTTTCTGTAAAGGTAAACACTATTTTTGAGGAGCTTCTTACTATATAGTTTAGAAAGATACGTAAGAAATTAAAAATATTCTCCTCCCTTCATGCTAGGAGAAATTCATATTCTTTTGTCTGTTTGCTTGGGAGTGTTGTGCTTTGGTTGATGGGTGGGTCTGTTGTTCTTTGAGTGTTTTTCTGTTCTGTTTTGATTTGAGTTTGATTTGGTTTGGTTTTTTGAGACAAGGTCTCTCTGTGTAGCTCTGGTTGTCCTAGATCTTGCTCTGTAGACTAGGCTGGTCTGGAACTCATAGAGATCCACAGAGATCCACCTGCCTCTGCTTCTCAAGTGCTGGGATTAAAGGTGAGTGTCACCATGCCTGGTGACTAAGGACTTTCTTAAGTGAAAGGGGAGTTAACTTTGTGGTGAGGACACGAGCCACCAGGCAGGTTGGCACCACTGACTTGCTTTGTGCTGAGGTGACAATGGTTTCACTCGTGCTGCTTTCCCCTTTGCAGTGTGCTGATGTTAACCTGGAAAAAATACGAAAATTAAATCCTGTTGCTGTGGGGACAAAATTAAATAAAAATCCGGGTGACTTTAAACCAACAGCCATAACTACACTATGCTCTCTCTCTCTCTCTCTCTCTCTCTCTCTCTCTTTCTCTCTCTCTTTCTTAAAGAGATTTATTTATTTATACAGTAGTCTACCTGCATGCCAGAGGGCACCAGATCGCATTATAGATGGTTATGAGCCACCACGCGGTTGCTGGGAATTGAACTCAGGACCTTTGGAAAAACAGCCAGTGCTCTTAACCTCTGAGCCATCTCTCCAGTCCCCATAACTGGTCTCTCAAAAGGAATAAGGTTAACCTCACATTCCGGTTACCATGTACCCACTAAGATTGCAGTGAAGAACTATTGTGGGTTGGGGATCCACTTGGGAAACCGTGAGCATCCACCAGACACTGGCCACACATCCCTTAACTGGGAAAACAGAGGGGAAGAGCCACCCCACGCAGGTTCTCACTGCACCCTCAGGCATCACAAAACTTTTCTAGGCAGAGGATTTAAAAAAAAAAAAAAAAGCTTCCTTTCTGTGGGGTTGTTTCTCTCTCCTCCCAATTAATTCTTCCTGCCATCTACCACTAGGCACATGAGCAGTGATAGTGGGGGGGAGGGGGCGGGGCATAGGGGGCAGCCATTTGGTGACTATTTATAACCCTTCCAGAATTCATTACTTTTTCATTTCAAGATGACTGGTTTCCCTGTAAAAGCTAATTATGGAAGTTCATAGACACAAAATTTCAAAAGGTAGCCTGGGAACAGAGTGACTTGATAAATAATTGTTTTCTCTTGCTCTGAGCTCTTCAGGCATGTAGAAGCCTTTACCCCACAGTCCTCATCACTGATTAGTGGCTCTTAAGAATCAGAGAGCCAGGGAAGGAAGGAAGGGATGAGATTTGCATCGGGACGAAAGGTTCTTGGCATGTTAATCTGAAGTCCTGGTGAGGCTGGCAGTGTGGTGGCAGAGCCCACGGGGATGTGTTGGAAAGATCTAAAGAGAGTCTGAAATGAATCTACAGAAGAGACTGTTCCAGGTTTGGTATAAAGTTGAAATTGATACAATTTCACCACAGTGAGAATAGGTAAACACAATCAGCCTTGCCAGCTGCCTGAGCATCAAGAGCCACTGAGATGGCCTCCTCCGGGACCTTGAAATGGGAATCAAATCTATATAAATGGTACAGAAAGTTCCCCCCAAAGAAAGCCATGTAGCCAGTCTCGGCACAGATTATATCCCCGTGCATCCCTTGACAAGTTTTCTTGTTTTAACTTTAAGCTAAGTTTTTTAAAAATACAGACTTGAGAATAAAACAGCAATTATTGGTGTCTAAAATTTTCCAGGTTTTTTTCTTTGTTTGTTTTTTGTTTTTTGTTTGTTTGTTTTTTGTTTTTTTTTTGTTTGTTTTTTTTTTTTTTTTTTTTTTTTTTTTTTTTTTTTTTTTTGAGGGAGACGAAAATCACACAAGGATTATGGAGTCAATAAATGTGATGACTAAGAACATGGCTCTTTCATTCTCTGTGTGACATTAGAAAAGTTGTTTCAAGTTTCTAAGCCTCAGTTTCCCCCTAGGAAACTAGGGATGGCCCTAGTACCTGTCCCACACACATGCCAGTCTGACAGAGGCCACCATGCATTCCCAGACATCAGAATCTTCAGTCCCTGTCCCTTTGCATACCATGGCCTACTGTGGTGGTTGCAATGAAAATGGCCACCAGAGACTCAGGCATTGGCATTATTAGATGTGTGGCCTTGCTTGAGTAGGTGTGGCTTTGTTGGAAGAAGTGTGTCATGGGGAGTGGAGGGTGGCATTCAGATGCTCAAGCCATGCCTGGTGTCTCATTCTCTTCCTGATGCCCACCAGTCCAGATGTAGAACTCTCAGTTACCCCTCCAGCACCGCGTCTGCCTGCATGACACCACATTTCCCTTCATGATGACAACGGAGTGAGCCTCTGAACTGTAAGCCAGCCCCAGTTGAATGTTTTCCTATATAAGAGGTGCCATGGTCATGGTGTCTCTTCACAGCATAGAAACTCTAGCTAAGACACCTATCCTCAGGGACAATAGCGAAATACACACAAGGAAGCACACACGCAACAGGAGTGTCAGTGACGCTTATGTTGCCATGACCAAAATACCTGAGAGAAACGATCTACGGTTTGTTTCCCGATCAAAGTTCCATACAGTATAGTCTGCCGTGGTAGGGAAGGCAGGATGGCAGGAAGGGTTGCATCTGTGGTATTGGAAGCATTGGGCTTAGCTGTTCTCCTGGAGTCTACCAGGAAGCCGTAAACGCAGGACCAGGACCAGGAGGAGGCTCGCAACCCACAGCTTCCCACTCCAGGCCTCCATCTCCAAGGTCTGGTTTTGATTGGCAGCTGCCTGCTGCAAGGATCTCAGCGATGATGATGACTGGGCTTTTCAGAGCCTCATCTGATTGGAGTAAGAAGTCAACTGAGAAGGAAGGCCAGGGTACTCGGGGACAGATGGCTTCGCTGGCATGCCCCCACAGACAAGGTCTGGAGCACCTTCTGGTCCTTCTATCTATTGATTAAATGTGCCTCCTTTAGTGGCTCCTCTTTGGTTGTTCAGAGAAATTAACACCACACACACACACACACACACAGAGAGAGAGAGAGAGAGAGAGAGAGAGAGAGAGAGAGAGAGAGAGAGAGAGAGAGAGAGAGAGAGAGAGAAGCATGCGCAGTGAGAAAGCCAGGCAAAATTAAAGTGGAGACAATGAATTAAGGTAATAAGTTTCTAAGTCGAAAGTGCATACCTTCAATGATGTGAAGACTTCTTGCTAAGCGCCCGCCCTCAGTATATCTGAGTCCTGGGACAAATGTATGCACAGCCCTGTAGCAAACACTTTTTATACTGACATGACTAAAGTGGGAGGTAATGAGAGAAAAATGAAAGCTCCAATTTGCCCACATGGTTCTAACGCATCTTGTGGGCATTAGATGCAAGTCATCCTCACTCTCCTCCGTGTCATCTTCTCCTCTCAGCATCTAGCCAGGCTTCCCTAGGGCAACTTCAGGCCCAGGGACAGTATAGGCATCTTCACCACCTCCTGCCATTGCACAGGAACTCGGCCTCCATGCTGCAGGACTTACCCATGTCACTCATGCATCCTCGACAGAGTTCCATAGAGAAGGGGCTGCATGGTCAAGCAAAAGGCAGAAGGTCCTGGGTTCTTTTAAAAGATTGGATTTTTTTTTAAGCCATCAGCATTTTAACAGCTTCTAATGCTACTTTCCAAATGTCACTTACCCATCACTGTGGGGTGGATTTTTGTTTCATGACAATATTTTCATCTTAGTTCATATCGATTCTCAAAGCATCTTCCTCAACCAGTCTCCGGCAGCCATTTGACAACCCTCCTAATGCCCATAGCTTTCTCGTTGTTATAGGCACAGCACTTGGTAGGAAAAAAAAGGTAAAGGTTTGAAGTGATTATATCTGTGTGGTTAGCACACTCATAGGATGACATCTTGGCTTTAGAGTCCTAACTGAGAATAGATCCTGGCCCCCTGCTTGCTTTTTAATACTTTGGCTTTAATTGCATTATTAGCTCTCCCAGGTCTGTTTTCTCTTCTATAAAAATGAGAGGATAACCCCTATGCTCCTTTGTTTCTGTAAAAAAATAAGAAAATGTATAGAAAGCATTTTCTCTAGTAGTTTTTAAGCACTTAATAATGTACCAAATATATGTATATGCACACACACGCGTGCACACACACGCGTGCACACACACACACACCCCTAAATACACATATTGAGTAGCTATGTGTATTTGTGGGTTTCCCATTAGGGACCATTATTTGGAATACTGTGTCATAGCCACAGAAACTAGGAATGAATACACACACACAAATACATACACACACACACACAATGAAAAACTAGATGGGTGGATGGATGAATGCATGGACAGATAGATGCCAGAAGAGAAGGGCCAATGGAGGGGAAATGGACATGGAAACCATGACTCTGAAGCAGGTGTGTCAAGGGCACACCCACAGAGAGATCACTCAAAACTTCTGCAGCCTTAGGTTCTGCCAGGTTTTTGTCCTTGGTTCCTTGGGGTTTGATCTTCAGCTTTAGCAGAACTGTGTTCTTCCAGCCCTTCCCGTGAACATAGCACCAGACGCTTACAACAGCTTCGCCAGGCAAACATCCTGGCGATTAGTGCCCCGCCCCTCACAGACAGGGAGGCACAGCTGGCTGTCCATCATGTGGCCCAACATCACTGAAGAGCTCATCAGCCATGGGGAAAGCTGCTTTTCCAACCCAGCAAAACCACTGAGACTGCAGTGTGGCATTTTGAAATACCCATATTGCTTCCACAAGGGAGATGAAGATTCTGATTCTGGGGTGGGTATTTTTCTCAGCCATCTTTTGGTGCAGAGAAGAAGACATACATTGACTTTACAACCAGACATCTGAGCTTGAATCATAACTCTACCTCTGACTATGCCTGCAGGCAAATTAATTTATCTCTGATTTGTAATTTTGCAATAGGGGCTGGAGAGATGGCTCAATGGTTAAGAGCACCGCCTGCTCTTCCATAGGTCCTGAGTTCAATGCCCAGCAATCACATGGTGGTTCACAACCATCTATAATGTGATCTGATCCCCTCTTCTGGCCTGCAGGTGTACATGCAGGTAGAACACTGTATACATAATAATAAAAATTTTGCAATAATAATAATAAAACTTGGATAATGCTCTATTTTTGCCCTTACTTGAGATGATGCAAACCCTCACTGTTTTCTCTTCGGACACTGAGAAACACTAAGCCTAAACTTAAACGTCAAGGCTTCAGGGCTGAACCGCCTGGGTTTAAGTTCCAGCTTTGCCACTTACTGGTTGTGTGATCTTGGGCAAATTGCTTAGCTTCTCCACTTTTCAGTGTGCTCTCCTATAAAATCTTGCTGCTAATGAACAAAAGTACCTTCTTCACAGTGTTATTTTATGATTAAAGAGTTAACATGTGAAACACACTTAGGACACCTAACTGTATGTGGTGGATGTTATCATTTTCAATAAACTTTCATTTAGGAAGCAATGACAGAGACACTGCAGCAAGAGACAGTGATGGCCTCATCCAAGTGAGAGGCAAACAGAGAAGCGAACATGCCTTTGACTTTCATCTCTCCCTTACTGATTAAGCACTTGGTCATTCATGAATTAAAAACAAATCAACTAACAAGAGAAAAATAAAACCTCTAAGGAGCCCTTTGGGTCTGAGCTGTGGCCAGGTGTGAGGTCCCACAGCACACAGAGGATGGACGTGGCAGGTAAGGCCATTTATTCTGCTCTGAGTGAAACTGGCTGAGCTGAGCTCTGATGGAAAGGTGAGAAGACAGAGACCTGAGACTGCACATAGATGGCAGGTGAGAGGGCTCTCATTTGCAGGCGGAGCTGAGAACTGTTAGACAGATGTGTGTGCTTACCCAGGAAACCCATCTCAGGGTTGTTGGGTGGTTTTATTTGATGTGTTGCTTTGTTTTGTTTCTTACAGATGCCAACCGAGTGCTCTTCCAGTGAGGACAGCCCCTCCAACATCCCACTACAAAATTTGAATGTGTCTAATAATTTCAAAATTAAAGAGGTTCTCTAAGCCTCCCCCTTTCCCCTCCCCCCTAAGCATACTCACAAGGAGCTAGCCTGGAATTTGCTTCAGTGCATCAAGCACTCACAAACCCCGAAGAGCCAAAATGTGATGACTCAGGAACTGGTCTCAGCCTGTCAAGTTCGGTGCTCACTGGAACGCAAAAGGAGATGGTGCCAGTGAACGTGGAGCAAGACCGATGTAGCCTGAGCCAGATCGGCCTATGTGTGCACGTGCTCATTGCCCTTGAGTTCTGTAGCCGTCAAAGCAAAGTATTATGTTAGAAAACAGGAAGAGTGGAGGACAGAAACAGCAGCCTTTCCGGTCGCTCCAGACTCTGCTGGGAAAGTGCTGAGTCTACACAAACACGTTCTCTAGAATTTTACAGGAAGAATTCTGAGTTAAGAAAACAGAGACAAACCTAGGGGCTTAGCTGGTTTTACTGCCTGCCACTCAACCCAAAACAGCCACTGGCTGCATCGTTCTTATCCTCCCGGACTTGATCCTCTCATAATATTCATCATGGCTTGATAATTGTTTATTCATTGCTAAAGTGTGTCCTCCCCCATAAGTGCCAAGGACTTTATTCAAGCTCTTTCCCAGCTTATCTGTCACTCATGTCATTTGCATTGGGTAAATATTTGCTGAATAGATAAGTGAGCAGAGGTTCTCACAGCTCACTGCAGCCCACACCTAAGAACAACTCTGTGACACCATCTGAAGACCCTAGTGCCCACAGAGGAAAATGCTAAGGGCCTCCATTTGCCTAATGCTGGGCAGTTTCCATAGCACAAGGTGTGTATGACATGATCTGCTCCTCATAGACAGTACTATTGTTTCAGTTTTACAGATGAGGAAAAACCAAACCCTAGAGACATCCAATGACATCCTCAAGATCACATGACTGGTAAAAAAAAGAGGAACTAAAACTCAAGGCACGAAGCCCAAGGTTGGTATCCCATGTTTGAGGAATGCTTTGAAGGGAAATAGCGCCCTTAATATCCAAAGTCTTGCTAATTTGAGTGCCTGCCACACCTAAGAGCATCCACCAGTATCTCGCTCTAGGGAGGACGTGGCCAGTGAGTAGTGCTTGGGTTGGAAGCCAGTCAGAGCTACAGGAATCAGCTCTAGATGACAAACCTCAGCTCCTCCCATCAGGAACCTGCCTCTCAAGCACGTGTCAGCAGCAGTGATAGGGCCACACAGGTGTTAAGTTTTTAACATTCCAACAGATGCCTGGCTGCTTGCGTCCTGCCCTCCCTGTTTAGAAACCTGATCGTGAAAGACCCTTAGCTTTCCCGCTCTCCTTGTTTCCATCTCATACTGGTGCCTCAGTTTTGCCATATCAGGCCCTCCCTTCAGAACCAGATAGTGAGCATAGTTGCATAACTTGAACTTAACTACAGGAAAAGCCACTCTTTATATTCAGCCTACAGTTAGGTTGTATAGGTTCAGTTTATATGCCATAAGGCTGGGAATAGACTAGAAAACCTCAAAGTTGCTTGTTTGGCAGAGGATAGAGTAAGGTTGGTAGATTTGGAGAGTCCTCAGCAAAAGGGCCAGAAGGTACTAACTTATCAGCTCCATCTCCCTGTCAGATTATTTACACTGACCAGCAAAGAATACCAGGGGACACAGCACCTCAGGTCACAACTCAGGAAAACAAGTGAATTTAATGTCGAGGATCCTAACTTATTTGTGAAGGAAATGAGCTCACACTTGGGCTGGTGGTTTTTCCTTAGCCTCTTGATGTCCATAAAGTCAGAAACACTGGTGAGCTGAGGGGTGAAGCTTCAGATCTACAGACAATAGTCTCCCCCTGCCTCGTGTCTCAGTGTTCTCAGCCTTTGCTTGACCATTATGACACCTGGAAATCCTGACTATGGCATCTTCACCATCATCTCCACCAGAAAGGAGAGAGCTTTCTCTCTTCCCAACACCAGCTCATCTCACTCCCGCATCCCAAGGAGGAATGGCCTCTCATGAGGCCTTTCCCCTTCCTAGAAGTATCCCGTCAGTTCCCAGCTCGTGTAGACGCAGCCAAACTAGTGTGGCACCTCACCAACTGCCAAAGCCATGAACCCGAAATATGGCTGTGGTTCCGCCCAGCACCACGAGAGTCATGCAGTGGCATCAGGTAACTGTTGACTTAGACTGACCGCATTCAGTTAGGAGCTTTGATACTTGTTATCAAAGACGCTCCAATCCATTCCATCTCCCACTTAGTATTTGCACGATAGAGCCGTGTTGTGTGGGGGTTCCCCTCAGAGGAGAGGCACTCTTGGAAGCTCAGCAGAAAGTTGGAAAATGTGTAAGAAACACGATGCTCTATACCCAGGAACAGAAACAGTTGCTGGGGGGGGGGGGGGCGCGGAGAGAAGACTCTGGTGGAGGGACTGGCTGTCTGCATGTTGTAGGGATTTCTGTGATGCACCTCTGGTGAGTGGTCACCCACGCTGGGGTAGGCTCTATGGAAATGCAGCTGCTCAAGTCACCCATGCTTCTGGAAGTAGCCCCAGCAAACCCACTGGACTGGCATAAAATGGTTTCTTTTGGTTTTGTGTTGCCCTGTCTCTCTGGAATAAACAGAAATAGTCTCTGCAGGAAAGCTCATCCAAAACTGTCACAAGGGTGAAGATGTACCTGGCTACCAGTGTGAGAGCACTAGAAAGGGTGAGACACTGTGACTGTGATTGTCAACTGTACGTTTACTGGTACTTAGAGTTTTTGAGTCAGTCCTTTGCTGACTTGCTCTCAGAGATGAAGAACTGGGTTGTTCAGCTTTGGGTGAGTCAGCCTTCACACAGTGCTGAGCCAGACGTCCTCCCAATGCTGGCCGTGAGGGAGGAGTCAAGCCTTATCTCAGGACTGTGTGGAGGAAGAATGTCCTGTACACGGTTGGGTTAAAGCAGACCCTGGCTTTAGGGCCGGCAGACAATAGAAATAGAAGGAGGCAAGTGCTCTGAGAAAGTCTTCCAGCACTCCACATAGCAGGAGAGAAGCCATTTATACCTCCCCATGCACAGAAAGTGATCAATGACTCATCTCAGAGGACACAGGCTTTCTTTACCAGGGTGCAATGCATCTGCATTAGGGAGATTAAAGATCGCTCCTTGTCAACTTAATGAGGGTGGTGTGAGAGGGCCCGGAATACCAAGGCAGAGATGGAAGCTGACACCTGCATCTCAGCCCCGGCTCTGGCACCCACCACCTCTGTGACCTTGGGAAAGCTACTTGGCTCTCTGGCTCTGTGACCTTGTCTTTCCATGGAGATAATGATTTTCACTCCTCCAGCCACTGTTGAGTGTCAAGTGAGATGCTGCCATGTGCACTGCTGTGCGTGTTGTAGCAGACAGACAGGAAGCAGGCAGGACAATGACCAGAAATCTGTCCCTTCCCTTCTCTTCCCTTCCTCGATCTGGGTACCTTTTTGTTGTTATTTATTTTATTAGGGGTGATAATAATTACACATTTATCCCTTCCCTTTTCTCCCTTCAACACCCCCCATATATCCCTCCTTGCTCTCTTCCAGACTTATGACCTCTTTTTTAAATTATTGCATGCATGTATATGTGTGTATATATGTATGCATGTTCTTAAATACATGTGTAGAATTCATTCAGTCTGTATCGTGTTACTTGTATGTGTTTATTAATCTAGCATAATCCCTGACTACATCCTAAATATTTCTTCTTACCCACAGATAACCTCACCCATTTTTAAGGAAACTCCCCACTGCAACAGACAGACAGAGACCATTACAGAAAAACTATAGCCAAGCAAGAAGCCCAGCCCCAAAGGATACATCTACAGAACAACTCCTGTCCCTAAGGCTTAGGCATCACTGAGGAAGAGTGGGTGAACAGATTGTAAGAGCCAGAGGATCAGGAAGTTTGCTGTGAGACTGTGTCTCCTAGGAATACCAAAAGAAACACCCATAAAGTCTTACCAAGATGATCATCTAAACATGAGCTGAGCAAAGACAACAACATCAGACATGCTAACATGGTCAGGGGGAAGGGAGCAGTTTGTGAGGCCTGAACCCTACACAAAGAACTACGGAAGACCAAGGGATGCTGAGATGGAAAAAAAAAAAAACAAAAAACCAGTCTTCTCCAGGGAAGAGCACACCGAAGTGTTCAGCACAGAGCTTTGAACGGCTTGTCAGCTGTCCACACCATTCCATGCCAGGTGTTCTCAAAATTCTCTGAATCGGATTATAGAGACTTCAAACATAACAAAATTTGGGGGGCCTGCTTTGTAAAGTTTACATGCATGTTGTTGTCTGTGCTATATTCCAGTTCTAAATGCACCAGTTTAACCACAAAAGGATCACTCATGACTTTTTTAAAAAAACTTAAAAATAGGTGTGCTGTCACAAGGAGCAGTAGGCACTTGGTCTGGAACTATTTAATTAGCTCCCCAAATCCAGAATCTTATATAGATTTTTATTTTTTGCTGAAGTTGCCACATTTGTGTTTATTTTCATGTCAGTGGCCCCAGCTGAAATGGTTCGTAGAAGGGATCCTGGTCTATGTTTTACACTTCCTAGTTGAATATTTAACACATAGGCATGGCTAGATAAATCTTTTTGCTTCAGGGCCTGACGATCAAACCCAGGGTCTTGCTTGTATTGTTCCACTGAGCTACATCCACAACCCCGCCAAATCTTTTGAAAGTATGGTTGAGGGCTGCGGCGGGGGTGGGGGGGGGGCGTGTAGCTCAATTGGAAGAGTGCTTGCCTAACACACACAAAGCCCTGGATTCAATCCTCAGCACCATATAAGCCAAGCAAGGTAGTGCATGCCTGTAATTCCATGACTCCAGAGGTGGAGTCAGGAGGACCAGATGTCCAAGGTCATCCCCAGCTTCATGGAGAGTTTGAGGCCATAGGATACAAAAGACCCTGTCTCAAAAATAAAATGAAGCTGAAGTATAGTTAGAGATGAGCTGCTCTTCCTACCTAAAGCCTCTAATCGATTATAACAAGTCAACTCAACTCTACTCCAATACACGAGGGACGCACCGCGGTTTGCTGTGACTCTAGATAAATGATGTTGCATCCTGTAAGCACCAAGAAAGTGTCTTTCCCCATCAACAGTTCATCATCAATAACACGGGCTCGTGAGAGAAGTCAGGACCTAGGTAGTTCCAAAGTAGATTCTGCTGCCTTCCTTTCCTACACATCTCAAGACACCCTTCCAGGGACGCCCCTGTCTAACAACAACAAGAATAACATCATGGCTGTTACTCGTGTGCTGACTGCTTCCCACAGACTGTAACAACTGCTTTCTGTGAGGCATTTGGGTCTCTCTGACAGAGAGAACGCGAGTTGGATGTGTTCTCTTGTCCACTGTGACAGCTGCCCGCCGTCAGTCGGCTAATGAGTCCAAGTTCAGATCCTCAAGGTCAGACTCCAAAGCTAAGAATCTCTGCTCCCATACTCAAGCTCTCAGAGGAAATGGGATCCAGGCTCCCACTGCCAAAGGTCTCACTGCCTACTGCAGGTTTCTGACCCAAAATCCCTCTGCTTAGCCAGGAGGACTTTATTGCTCACTGACATAATTTCTGCTCCTCTTAGCTGCTCAGGAAATGCTTGACATCCAGATGTGCGTCACCATCTCTGTACACCTAATATCTCCAGCCTTCCAGACTTAAAATGTCATCTTCCAGAAAATCTTTTGTGCCCCCCCACACCACCATGGTTGAACCCTCTCTACAACTAGCAGGTCTCCTGTCTTGGTGGCTGGAGTATTTTCTCCACATTCCTATTACACTTTACATGTCATCCATGGCATTGAAGTCAGGGACACAGAGGTCCCTGTGTCTCTGGGATGCCTAGAGACAGCATCCACACATCAGGTACCAGGTCTTCCCTCCCTCAGCACTCAGCCTAGGAAACTGTGGGATAGAGGCCTGTCTGCCGTGCAGCCCCATGATGCAGGTAGCTTTGTCTACCATACAAGTGACAGACTCTCTTCCTGGTTCTTCTCACACCCCTGAATTTAATTGATGTAGCGGGCCTCTGTGGTGCTCACCAGCGAAGCATGAAATGTAGCCGCATGCTGTTGAGAGCCACCCCATCAATCAAGGACTAAAGAACAACAAGAAATGTTTCCTAAGACCAAAATGTATAATTGCCAAATTAATCATCATCTGGGCCTAGTTGTCAGTAGATCCCACAGTGACGCTCCCCTCACCTCCTGCCTGCGCACAGGGCTCAATGAACTCTCAAAGAAAAAGGCCTGAAGCTGAATCCAAGGGCCTTTGGAACTCAAGATGTACCCTGAAGGACTGAGGGGTTGATGGATGCTTCAACTCAGCTGACGCTTCTGAGGCGTCTACTACGTAGCAGATGCCCTGTTAGGCACTGGAACCGCAGATGGGACAGAAGTCCTCTGTTAGAGATTGAACATATGCATGGGCTCAGAAAGAGATGGACAGAAACAAGACGGACAGCTTTAGCTTGATCATATACTCTTAGGAGATGCCACTGTCCTTGGCTGGTATTCAGCTCTTACATACCATGAGAAGCAGGTATGATTACAGAAGTAGATGACAAGATACTGTTTGAATAGAGGCTGGCCAGCTGATGCTTCCTCCTTAATCACTCTATGGGTAAAAATTCTCCTTCATGCAGTGCTAGTGGGGTAGAAAGAATAAGAAACCCCAGCTGAGCCCAGGAAATGCCCCTCCTGTCTCAAACACTCAAAACAGACCTACCATTGTCTTAGTTAGGGTTTCTATTGCTTTGATGAAACACCATAACCAAAAAGCAAGCTGGGGAGAAATGGGTTGATTTGGCTTACACTTCCACATTGCTATTCAGCACGGTAGGAAGTCTGGACAGGAACCCAAACAGGGCAGGAACCTGGAGGAAGGAGCTGGTGCAGAGGCTATGGACGGGTGCAGATTACTGGCTTGGTCAGCCTGTTTTCTTTTCTTATAAAAGCCAGGCCTACCAGCCCAGGGATGGCGCTACTCGTCATGAGGTGGGCCCTCCCACACTGAAGGCATTTCCTCAACTGGGGCTCCTTCCTCTCTGATGACTCTAGCTTGTGTCAAGTTGACACACAAAACCAGCTGTATCACCGCTAGATCGTTAACAAGGACTCGAAATCAACACATCGCAGAAGTATTTGCACATTGATGTTTACTATAGCGCTATTCATACTAGCTGCTATGGAACCAGTCTGGGTGTCCAACAGGGGAATGCAATAAAATTACTTTCTAAATATTCCTGAATAATTTCAATGTCAGTTGACATTCCAACATAGATGAAGAGCTTCAAGCAATGAACTGCTAAGGGATAGAGAATTAGACTGTTTCAGAGAGGAGCCCCCTGATTGGTTATTCAATCCCTAGTGGTCAATCCTAGAAGCATGCATGTTCAGGCAAGACTGAATGGGCACATCAGGTTGCATTTATGTTTATTCATTTGTGTGTGTGTGTGTGTGTTTGTGTGTGTGTATGTATATATATACATACACACACACATACATATACACATAGCAACAATGGGTAAAGATGGGTAAAGATGAGGTCATGAATTTTAGTGTAAGGGGTGGGGGACAAGGGAGAGGTAGCAAGGAAGGAAGGGAGTGGGAAATGATGTAATAATATTTTAACTAAAATTTTAAAAAGTAAACTAATAGTTAGATCCTCCCACCAAAACGTGGTTTATCTACACAAGGCTTGTTTTTTTCAGCCATAAATAAGGCTTGCAGGAGAGTGGGTGCAATTAGAAGTGATCAATCATATTAGGCAGATTAAGCCAGTTTAAGAAAGACAAATATCCTGTTTTCTCTCACATAAAATCAGGTATGAACATATGACATGAAACTGTCCAGGAGACAAAGGGGATTGGATGGGGAGGGCAGGGGGAGGGGAGTGAGACTAGAGTGCATGAAGACTAGAAAGAATAGAAAGAATTGTACGCTCAGCATGCAATGTACACTTGAGTGAAAATTCTAAAAGCAAGACTAGTAAAAGCAATGCTCCCAGTGAAATGGTTGCTTTTAGAACCACTTCCCCCCGAGCCTTCAAAAGTTTCTGCAGTCTCAGGTCCCCGATTCCTGAGTGAAAAGGCTCATCTCTGCCTCCCGAGTCCTCGTGCTCACTGGGGGCTATGATGTGCCTGCCCTGTTCCAGCTGTTGGCATCACAGCAGTGAGCAAAACAGACTGTTAAAGCGCCCCCTCCTCCTGGAGGGCGGACAAAGGTGATGAATATCAAGGTAATAAAATATGTAGGAAAGCAGACGGCGTTTCATGTGAACAAAGCATTTGACACAGGATAGGCCCTGAAATAAATGCCCTGCGTTTATACTAATGGAGAACCCAACTCCTTCAAAGCCATTCTCATTCTAAATGAAAGGAAGAAAGGAATCTCTGTTCCCATAATGCTCTACCAGAAGAAAATCAGTAGACCACCCACGTGTTCTCAACTGACACCATGGCTTTGGAGAGCAATGGTGGAAATGGCTTTCCCTTACAACTCCATCTCTGATGTACTTTCTCATTGAACTCAATGGTCCAAACAGCTCGAAGACTTCCTTGCCTGGGGGATGAAATTATGTTGACATATAACATAGATAACTTAGGTGCGGGTCCTTGACCTTGGGACCGGGACAGTCATGACTGCTGGAACGAAAGCTGGAACATAGACCTTGGAACCACACCACCAGATTCTAAGTCTGCACCTGAAAAACAAAGAGCTGCCCAGACTTGTCCCATATATTTTTCTGTGAAAATCCTCACCCCATGGAAAGAAGGCTGTGTGACCATGAACATACAGCAAGGAGTGAAGTGGCACTCCAAAGCTATGGCCAGCAGCATCCCAAAAGCCGTGGGAGAAGGATGTGGCAGGGATCCATTGGCAAACTTGCTGCAGTGAGAGAGCTTCTTAGGGTAGAGACAGTTTCTGATACCCTTAGGCCCAACAACCAACATCAGTGTGGGCGTAACGCACATGTCCTGATAAGCTCCTCCTGTCCCGCACAGCACTCCACCCTGCTCCGGGCCCTTCCAGGTTGCCCTCTCCTGGTACCCCTTGTCCTCCAGCTTCTGGAGGGCAACACCAACAGTGAAGCGTGGTGGAATTATGGAGTTCCCGTGGAGACAGCACAAGGGCCTCTTTTGGCACTGTTCTTTTCTGTGGCTTGCCAGGCCTAGAAACAGTGACAGGTGCTGGCTGGCACAGTGCTCTGAGTGGTGTCACTAGCCTTTGGCTGATCAAAAAAAAAATCCCTATCTTACACTTCAAAACAACTAATTTATTAAACATTCATCAAAATAATAAACTCCGGGGCTGTGACTGACAGAGACAATGACTAACAATGGCGGCAGAATGAACTCAAATTGATTCATGTGTCCAAAATGTATTTTCCTGTTCACATATCATGTCATTATAATCCAAATGAAAAATCCAAAATCTGATCATTAAAATAACCTGGAGGACACTTTAAACAAACATGTGTAGGCTCATCCCAGAGACATCTAGAGACAGCTGAGGCTCCAGGTAAATGCTGGACCAGATGGCACTAACTTCTAACTGAGATGCCTCCTTTGGACTCCCTGGCTTTCTCAGAAACTAAGACTTTTGTTGCTCCTGTTGACTCATGGGTAGTTCCCAAAAGAACTGAGCCTGGGGAGAGGAAGCCTCACCTCTAATGACATTTCTTTCTTTCTTTGGGAGAAGGGTAGAGAGAAGAGATCAAGAACTTTATCTCATCAATGAGTGGCCACTGCCGACGAAATGAGGCCATAGGACCTTCCTGTTGCTTTAGTAAAGCACTCTAACCCAAAGTAACATGGAGATGGGAGGGTTTGTTTGGCTTATACTTCAGCTCACAATCTATCATAGAGGGAAACTGGGACAGGAACTCAAGGCAGGAACCACAGAGTGAGGCTGCTTGCTGATCCACTAACAGGCTCATGCTTAACCAGCTTTCTTACGTAAACTCAGGACCACTTGCCTAGGGATGGTGCTGCCCATGGTGGGCTGGGTCCTACCGTGTTAATTAATAATCATGGTAACTACTCATAGACAAGCCTGCAAGGCAATCTGATCTAGGCAAGGGCTTGATCGAGGCTTTCCTCTCAGATAGTTCTAAGCTGTGCCAAGTTGCCAATTAAAAGAACATAGCCATTGGTCACTTATAAAGCATTTTTGGTGGACCAAGCACTTCTCTAGGTACTTCATGGTAATTTAATTAATACAATGACCCATGAGAATAATGCTATAAAAACAGGTTTTACTAACAACAAAGGCAGGATACAAAAAGGATAGGTAGATGGCCTAATGTGCCAGAGTGCCATTTTTTTTTTTTTAAGTCAGCACAGAAAGTCTTGAGAGTACCTCACAATTGCCTGGCACAGGGACCATGGCCATCAGCAAAGTCTTGAGGGACACTGAGGAAGTTTGCCTCTGTTGTGAAAGCAATGGCAACTCACGGGAGAATTTAAGAAATAGCGGTGGAGGTGGGAAAATGGGCAGAGAGCATGTGTGCAAGGGCACCTGGTGGATTCCTTCATTCGGCTGCAGATGGAGAGTGGTGGGACATGGCGGTGATAATGCCGATGCCTTTCAGGAAAATAGGAACAGGAAAATATCTCCACGGATAGCACACTCAGCCAAGGGTCTCATTCTTAGACAACCAAGGTAAGCCAGCTAACCACAGTCAGTCTCGCTCTCCACGCCTGTAAATAAATAATCACGTACGCTCCCTTTTCCACTGCTATGATTCACTGTGGCAGATGCAACAGCCACAGATCTATGGACCTCGAGGTAGATGCTGAAGCCCTGTGGCCACGGTGACTACGTTTTGATCCTACTGCGTAATTCCTTGAGCCAACTTGTCTTCCTCTCTGCCCCTTCTGCCTCCACTTTCATCAAATCCATCCCTCTGGGAAAGAGTTGACAAGTACAATGTAGATAAATTAATAGCTCCCCTAACGTTAGTCTCCACTTCCTTATCTGCAAAGCCATCCTTATTCTAACACAAATTTATCTTCTTGCCAATACTCTGATCAGCCTTGGCCCTCACTTTTCTTAAGCATCACTGGCATATATTGCTCACAGGAGGCAGGGGTCTCTAGGCTTCTGGCCTTTGCTCATATGACCCCTCTGCCTGGAATTACTTCCTCACTTCCGCCTCTCTCTCCCTCTCTTTCACTTTCTCCACCACCCCCCATCCCCCGCACCACCCTCTTTCCCCCCTCTCCCTCCCCTTCCTCCTTCTCTCTCTCTCTCTCTCTCTCTCTCTCTCTCTCTCTCTCTCTCTTTTTCCCTCCCCCTCTCTCCCTTTCTCCCTCCTTCCCTTCCTCACCCCTCCTTAGTCTAAAGGCATTTTCATGTAAGCATAAAAAACAATGTAATTTCCCTTACTAGAATAGAAATGCCTCCAACCTCAAGGGCCCAATACTGAGTCAGCTTTCCCCATTCTTACAAGTCAAATGCTTCCGTTCATCCCTCTAGGGCCCTCGTGACACTTGATTCCTACCACTTGGCATTTAATACATTTCCCATGCACCGTTTCTCTCCTGAATATGAATTTCCCCTTCCAGCTTCACTGCCAACATGAAAAGGCCAGAACACTGTGTAGATAGTGCTAGCACAGTTTCTCAGTAACGTTTATACGATTATGGTTTGGGTTGTCAAAATGGGACCATCCTGGATTCTGAGTATCAAGTAGAAGTATAGAATGGGGTGCTTTTTAAAGGTTCCTTAAGAGGGCTAGAGAGATGGCTCAGTGACTGCTCTTCCCAGAGGACCGGGTTCAATTCCCAGCACCCACATGGCAGCTCACCAACTGTTTATAACTCCAAGCTCTGACACCCTCACACAGACACACAAGGCAGGCAAAACAAAAATGCATATGAATTAAAAATAAATAATTTGTTCAGAGTTCCTTGAGATTCATCTATTTATCTTATTAGACATGAGGCTTAAGAGAAGTGGTCCAGAAACATTATGGTAAAATTTAAATGTCTCCTCTTAAAGTTAAAGAATTTAACTAAATTAATTTTAACCAAAAGTACCCCAGGAACCATCTGTATCAGTACCCCTGTTGAAGACAAGACTATAGTTTTGGGGGGCTGGAAAGCTGGCTCGGTGGTTAACAGCTCTTGCTGTTCTGCCATAGGATATGAGTCCTATTCCCACACCCACATCTGGCAGCTCACAACTGCCTATAACTCCAGCTCTGCAGGGATCGGGTGTTTCTGACCTCTGCAGGCACCTACCCTCATGTGCACATACCCACACATAGATACACATGTAGATATAATTAAGTATAAAACAGATCTTTTTGTAAAGACTGTAGCTTCAACTCAGTGCTGCATGATACAGATTTTGTGACAGTCCCTAGCCCCTTCCTCCTACGGTGGCCATGATAAGCCTCGGCAGTAGGATTCAGGAGACATCCCAGGGCATGCCAGCCTGCACAGATTTCTGTCAAATCCTGCATTCGGGTGGCAGCCCCTCTCCCCACTTTACTTCTCCAGGGCAGAGTGAGAACTTTCAACTCTTGCAGACTTGGAATCTTTTTTCCTCTTTGTCCAAATGAGTCATTTAAAAAAATGAAAGAGGAAGGAAAGCCATGTGTCACTTTTGGGATTAGTCACACATTTGAGCAGCACAAAAGAAGAGTTAGTGAGTGTCCACCCCAATGCCTCCCAGGGTATGCAATATGGTGAGTGATGGGGCTCATCAACCAGGGTGTGTCACCTTGAAGGGTTAACATCAGCGCTAAGAGCTCTGGGTAGAGCTTGTCCTGGAGAGATGTGAGGAGATCAGGATTGTCACTGCATGAATATGGCCGAAATCACAGAAAAATGCCCCACTCAGCTCCCAACTCTGAACCCTGGCAAAGATTTTCAGCTGTGGTAGGAGATTCTGATCGGGAGATTCTATTCTGGGAAACAACTGAATGAGAGGCAGAGGCCAGTTCGATGCAGATGTGAGAGGAAGTTTATCTGTCCACCTGCACCCGAGGGAGAGGCGACCCAAGTAACAAGAGCACTGAGTTCTTATACTTTTCTTAAAATCAGATTTGTAACAATCCTATTGGCTATCTAACATTACCTTTAATTCTATTGGGTAGTTTTAAAACTATGTCTCAGCCCAGAGGTGTTCAGGGTCAGAGGGGAACTTGCTGTTTTAACTGTCTTGGGGTGAGGGTGAGTAGGGTAAGTTCCTGTTTGTGCAGGATAGAACTGTCAGTTCTGCAGGGTGGAATTTTTCAGGGCCTGTCTCCCCCTTTTGACCCTGCTTTAAGACAGAGTTGGGTTGGATCTCTCAGTGGCACTGCCGCTGTGGAGAGAGCAGCTAAAGTTTTACTCTGGTCCTTTGTAGAATGAGACCCAGGATGCTAAGTGAGGTGGCCCTGATTGGCATCATGCTTGCTCGGCCTCCATTGCCTTCCTGAAGCCTCACATCTCAGGCTAACAAGAGTGAGCGTGACTG
The DNA here is from genome assembly GCF_903995435.1 of Acomys russatus. Lineage (NCBI taxonomy): Eukaryota > Metazoa > Chordata > Mammalia > Rodentia > Muridae > Acomys > Acomys russatus. The sequence goes on along the minus strand of NC_067153.1, from coordinate 24,971,785 downwards.
GGGTTGGAGATTTAGCTCATTGGTAGAGCACTTGCCTAGTAAGCCCAAAGCCCAGGGATTGCTCCTAGCTGGGAGCAGGTGTGTGTGTGTGTGTGTGTGTGTGTGTGTGTGTGTGTGTGTGTGTGTGGTGTGTGTGTGTGTGTGTGTGGTGTGTGTGTGTGTGTGTGTGAGAGAGAGAGAGAGAGAGAGAGAGAGAGAGAGAGAGAGAGAGACTGAAGTGTCACAGCTGTAAATAGTTAGTTTAAGATGGGCAACTGGCAGAGCAAGGCCTCAAACCCAAGCTTACTGATTCTTTCAGAAACCTGACTGGAGTGACATCTAGGTCCTTTATCTTTCCAGAAGGGGAGACCAAAGTAGGATCCAAGTTCCACTTCCCGCTTCTTCCACAAGCTCAAGGAAAGTGGTCTCTGAGACGTATACAAGAGGGACAGTTTTGCAAGAGCCAAGCCAACTTCAAGTTATGGTGCTGGATCTAGAACACTGAAGAGCTGGCTCTCCAATCTCTTCCAACTGGGCTCAGGGGTTGCCTGTGAGAGAACAGAAAGAATACTCTAGCAAAGGCAGCAGAAAGCCCACCTGCCCCACAGTGTAAAGCCACCGAGGCTTTCTCCTGAGTGGACAAAAATGGCTTTTCTCTGGCTCCCTTTCTCCTGTGGCTCCTTGACAGCCAGGGTCATGTTCCTCCTTAAAACCTGTCCCCAACCGGTCCAGCTCTTCAGTCCTGAAAGACTGCAGGATATTTCAGCATAGGACAGATCTGAGCAGCGACCAGATGACCCGAAACCACAGACAGCATCATGCCAGCCTCCCTGTCAAAGATATTCCTAGGGTCACCAACCAGGCTCCTGGCTACCCAGAACTTGCCTCCTCTTCTGTCCTCGATAGTAGGCTAGCATCTGTGCCCAGCTTCTTCCTCCTGAGAAGTGAGCTTGCGAAGTCTTGCCAACTTCAAGGGGAGGGGGGAAATCTTTGTTTAAACTGAGGCCCAGGCATCCTAGGGGACTTAATGGAGACACTTTCAACTGAGATAAAGTGAGAGGTGTTTCTTTCCTTCTGCCCATTTGCTTGTTTGTTTTTCTCCTCTATCCAGGGCTTCTGGGCATGAGTCATCAGGCTGGTGAGAGGAAACATCTGCCAGGTTGTCAACAGAAAAGACAGGCTTGTAACAAGTTTAAAGGAGAAGCTGCCGTAGCTGCTTATGCTCTGACTCCAGAGCGTGCTGCCCTCCAGCAAAGGTGGATACTTTAGTGTATGTCGGATCCCTTAAGAAGAGACTGAGATCTACATGCTGGGTTTACAGGCAGCGCCACCTACTCCCACCTCACCCCCACCCCACCCCTACCCCCACTATTGCGCTAGTTTGGAACCCTAAGGAGAGTGGCAGGGAATGGCCTGGCTGAGTTTGCTCCCTAGAGGGCTTTTGCCCCTCTACAGGTCTAACCCTGCAGCAGCCACCTTACCTGCCTGCCTCTACCAACAACAGTGCAAGTGTGGGGGTGCTCTCGACCTTGATCTCCTCGCACTTGGATCTAGAAGGTGCCCACAGCTGAGCTAGTGCTCAATGGGCGTTTGTGAGCTCTTTGAATGAATAAATGTGGGTGTCAAACATCGGGACCGGAAGGTTTCACTTTGGTTTGGGTCTGTGCTGTTTTGACAGAATCTCCGAAGAGAGTCAATCAGGCACTGTTTTAATTATAACACATCACTAGGTAGTCTTAGACTACCTGCTGTGTACAAGGGTGGCTCGTGGGTATCAGTTCTGGAGCCATCCTGAGAAGTAGGATTGCCAACCTCTCCACAGATGCAGCACAGAAGCATGAGCTAAGAACCCTTAGTCACTGAGTGATGGGCAGAACTGCCCCTTCAGCCTCAGCCTAAACACCAGCCTCCCTCCATCTTACCTCCGCTTAGCTCGCAATGCCCCCAGAGTCATCCTACTGACCGTCTCTTCTCTCCTCTTCTCCTCCCTCCTTCTCCTCCTCTTCCTCCCCCTTCTCAGGACTCTAGTAAGCCCAAGGACAGCTCTGTAGTCTGTCTGTGCCTTTCTCCCTCATTCTCTTTGCCTTACTTAAAAACCCTTAGATCACATTCCTAAAGCTAGCCCCCAAGGTCTAGTCCTTTATTTGGCCACTTGCTCCCCCTGAGGCTGACTACCAAGGTCCAGCTATCTATCAAAGTATTCAAGTCCAGCAATCATGAGCCCCCTGTGGCTGCCCTAATTAACATGCCTAATCAAAATTAAACACCTCATGCTAACATGGGGTTTCCTCTTTCCCTTTTATAAACTGCTGCTGCCACATAGGTCTCCTGTCCATCCAGAGGCAGTCCTTTATCCTTCCAGGACAAATACCCCTTCCCCTCTCTTTGCTCCCTTCCCCTCCTCCCTTATTTCCTATGGCCTGTTTTTGTCTCTTGTTCCCTGCCTTTTGCCCCTCTGAGGCGAATACATCTCCTTTGTCCTGAGAACTTAGTCTTGGGGGTGCTGAGCTGATCTTGATCCTTACACTCCACTCCCCCTCCCCACGCTCCACCACCCCACCCCACCCCACCACCCCTGTCCTACCTGAGACAGTCTCCTATATCCAACTTGCTTTGTACCTGATGACAGCCTTGAATTTCTGATCCTCCTGCCTCCATCTCCCAAGTACCGGATTACAGGCACGTGCCACTACGCTCAATCTATGACATGCTGGGAATCAAACGCATGGCTTCATGCACGCTACACAAGCACTCTACTAACGGACTTCCCATCCCATCTCTCTGTAAACTGGCCTTTAAATGTATCCCCAAGGGCAAAGGGCAGTGCCTCTGGGTGGTAGAGAGGGAGCTCCCTTGGATCCTGGAAGGTACCGCACTCCTGATGTGGGTTTTCTGAGGCTGATGGGCCCTTTGGAAGTGTTTGTGGGGGAGGGGCCGTTCTAGTATCCTTCTCTTACATGTGCAAAGTCACCATGGGCACAGTTCAGTTGGTCCCCTGAGCAATAGGAAAGATGGTAACGGGCACCCTGGCCCCAGCTTCCTCTTTTCTGAGAAGATGCTGAATCACAATAAAAGCACAGTGATTCAGATGTCATGCCGAGGTGGGGAAGGTGGCAGAAAAGCAGTCATCTTATGATTCCTTAGGGGCACTTCTCCTTGAGCACCTGTCTTAGTTGTGACACCCTGCTAACAAATCATGGGCCACAGAACTGGGGGTTTCACTAGCAAAGGCCTATCAGGTCAGCCTCCCTGGCATAGGCTGGGCTCTGAGCATACACTGGCTTATCACACAAACCTGAAGCCCAAGGATCCATGAGCTGCAGAAAGCCACTTGATTCGCAAACCTGGATTTGAGAGGCCAGAATTACCCTTTGGGTCTCAAATTAACATTCACATCAGAAAGCCCTGGGGTCTTGTTGGAACAGTTTGCCAGGCTCCCCATCCTGATGTTGACGTCTGTATGCTTGAGGTATTGCAGTGTTGTGATGCTGCCCAGTGATGAACTTGCTGCTGGTCCAAGACAGAGTCTGAAAACACCTTCAAAGCACAGCTTCAGTGCTTTGGTAGAAAGAGAAAGTGCTTAGAAACAACATCCAAGGGTGTTGTTAAGTATCCCAACCCACTAACGTCTCCAGCACATAGTCAGACAGACACGGAGTCGGGCAGCTGCTAACACACCACTCACTGAGCAGTAGAGTGGTATGGAGACTTTAGATCTGCTCTTTGGAGATGACTCGAGGCCTCTGCTCTGCTGAAAGCCAGTCCCACCTGGGCAAACACTAAAGCAGTGGTTCTCAAGCTGTGAGTCACCAGGGGATGCATATCAGATATTTTATATTACGATTCATAACAGTAGCAAAATTACAGTTATGAGGTAGCAACGAAATAATTTTCTGGTTGGGATGGAGTCATCACAACATGAGGAACTGTATTAAAGGGCTGCAGCATTAGGAAGGTTGAGGACCCCAGCACTAATGCATGTTTTCAATTTAACACAAATGAGGCCTCCTGTGACCTCAGAAAGCCGTTCCTCTGCTGTTTGGTTTCCTAGCAACCTAAACATTAAGGGACATGGGTGCACACAAATGGTTCCAGGTCAACCCCTGATGGTTGTCCCCCACCAGGTGTTGAAAGGGCTCTTTATGTCTTAGAAAAGTGTTAGCCACTGCACCAGAAAGGTTTGTGACCCCATCCACAGCCATCCATAAAACCACAGGCAAATGACGGCTTTGTCCCCAGCACAGTGAAAACTGCAAAAGCCCACAGTTAACCGTGTAACTAAACCACTGGCAGAAACACCAGCTCAGCATGTATAATCAGAAATAAAGCCAGTATTTTAGACTTTACGGTTTGGGAAATAATGCCATTTTTATAGGCCTATAGCGTCAAGTGATTGCCACCTGCCTGGTCATGAGAGATGGATCAAACAGCAACACTGTGACCCAGTGAAGATCTCCAGTGATGGTGACATTTGATGTTTGGAGAAGAAATGAAAATGCGAGGTTTAGAGTCAGGCAGGAGTTCAAGGCCCAACGTGGCTGTTTACCAGTGACCTTGGGCATATCCTCTCACATCCAATCCGTCACCAGGGCTGGTGAGTTAGCACCGAGAGAGGCATTTGCCCAGACCTGACAACCTGGGTTCAATTCCTGGATCCCAGGAAGTGGGGGGTGGGGGGGGCAGAGAACCAACTCCTGAGAATTGCCCTCTGATCTCCAGCTTTGTGCCATGACACACATACTCAGGCATTCATGTATTCTATCAGTGCTGTTCCTGCAGAGAGCCTTGACTTATACAACCCACCTGCCCGCTTCATACATTTCATCCCCATCCATCCTCGGGGACTCGATGGCCACTGGCCTCAATAACTGCCACTGCTCCCTCAGAGACAAAAGGCTGCCTTCCATCTTAAGACTTTTTAACTTACTGTTCCCGTAACCTGAAACACAGCCCCAGGTCTCTGCATGGCCAGAAGCTTCCTTGCCATTCACCACATCCGAGCTGCCAACAGTAGATTACTGTAACAACTTCCATCACTGCATACCTGCTTCTATCATTACCACCCAAAACTCCGTTCTCCTAACTGTCACTCTCAAGCGAGACAATGACAGTGTTTTGATGTCTAAGATGTCGGAGTGCACACTTATAAATTGCATTATTTTTAGAAGACAATGTTTGGGTTGGTTTTTGGTTTTTTGGTTTTTTGGGTTTTTTTTGTTTTTTTTGATTGTCCTATATCACCATCTGTGTTTATTATATTTTTAGTCTGTATGATGAAATATAAATTTAACATCAAAGTTTGAAAGGATGTGCTAAAAATAATTAACAGGGGCTAATGACCCAGACACTCACAGGAGCCCTGATCATCTATCTCCTAGACTGGAATGTGAGTCCTCTGCGTGCAGGGACTTGTGTCCCTGTATCTGTAGCAGCCGTTTCTGGCACACAGGAGGTGCTCAGTAAACTTTCAGGTCCCAATCACTTTGGCTATGGAAATGAGTGTGGTAACCATGACCCAGAGTAAATGAGAAACAAGTCACAAATGTGCCATCAAAGCCTCACTAAAATGGCGATTTCGTTTCTGCTGTTCCCACAGAGACATAATCCCTAAAAGTCAACTTCAGACCTGGCATAATGAATAGTCTAGTACTTTTTCTTTAAAATAACAATCTTTTTTTTTTTTTTAAATTTCATGTGTGTGTGTGTGCACCTATGTGTGGGCATGTGTCACAGTGCATGTGTGGAGATCAGGGAGCAATTTGGTGGGAGCCGGTTCCTTCCTTCCATCCTGGGGATCACGGGAATGAAGCTCAGGTCTTCAGCCTTAGTGGCGGCACTTCACCCTCTCAGCCCCTACTGCAGTGTTTCTGGAGCCCAACTGAACCAGAGAATCACTTGAGTATGAGTGAAATCTCCTGGGGTTTGCCTCAGGCCAGTCCACAGCATTTAAAGATTCCCGTGGAGTCCTGATGCACACAAATGTCCCTGCATTAAGTAAACCTTCACTGTCATTTTTCTTATCACTGTGGCAAAACACCTGACAAAAGGAACGTAAGGAAGGACATTATTTGGCTCTTAATTTAAGAGGTAAATGGAGTTAAAGAGATCAGCAGTTAAAAGGACAAACTGAGCCAGGCACGGTGGTGCACGCCTTTAATCCCAGCACTCGGGAGGCAGAGGCTGGTGAATTGCTGTGAGTTCAAGGCCAGCCTGGTCTACAAAGCAAGTCCAAGACAGCCAAGGCTACACAGTGAAACCTTGTCTCGAAAAACCAAAACAAAACAAAAGAACACAAACTGTAGAGGACCTGGGTTTGCTTCCCAGATCCCACGTTGGGCGGCTCACAACCACCTGCAACGCTCACTCCAGAGGGTCTGAGGCTATCTGTCTTCTGGCCTCCACAGTTACCTTCACTCACATCTACTCCTGTGCGACAAAACTTCCTGGGGAGACACTACATACGCATCTACTCACCCTGGCAGAAAACTAATGTCCAACATGGTGAATCGATGAGTTTTTTTTATTTACGGGGTTATTGAAAGGAATATGGGGGAGGGGTCACTTACAGAAGCAGAAATGACTCAAAGACACCTGCCTCACCAGGGCCCACCACGGCATGGGTGACAGCTCACAGAGGTTAGGAAACCTAAAGAATACTGCCCAGCCTACAGACAGCTCAACAGGTTGGAGCGTGTCCTTTCTAAGTGACTCTATTCCTAAACCTCTTCCAGGCAGCTCAGCTGGTTTCTGCTTCCTCCAGGCAGCTGGTCTGGTCTCAGAGTCTTCTTTGCAGCTTGACTCTTTTGGTCTATTAGGAACCCTCAGCTTTTATTGCCTACTCTGGCAAGGAGGGGCCTAGTGAATCTGGCCAGCTGCAGGGACTTCCTAGTGCTATTTTGAATTGTTTGCCTCTCTGCTTAAAGAGCCTCCCTGAATGTTTTAGTGCAGAAGAAACTTACACAGCATGTATACAGACATATGCATGCACATAAACACACACACACACACACACACACAATTTAAATATTTTTAAAGATATATGGTCCATTATAGTGAAGAAGAAGATACAGGACTGGGAGATAGCTGATCATATTGAATCTGCAGTCAGAAGCAGAGAGCAGACAGGGCTGGTTAGAAAATCTTAAGCCCTCCCCCATGACATACTTCCTCTAGTGAGTCTCCACCTCCTGATGATTCTACAACTTTCCAAAACAGTTTTTTTACAGGAGCTACTGCCTTCCGGAACACTCAGCCCGAAGAACAAGAGTGGCTACTTGGTGATCATTCTTGGGTTTGTTTAGAAACAAGCAAAACATCTTTCGGAAACAGACAGAAATCCTGAGCTCCTCGGCCATCCATCAGCACCAGGCAGGTGGAAGGAAATAATTTACTTAGCACCGAGAAAGCTGTGCATCTGAATGAAAGCCACCTCCTGAACCTCTTAACCAATGTCCTCTGTCTCAGTCTTTTGAGTGACGCAATTGTACCAGTGAAACTGAATAGAACCAGACAAGAGGCTCCAATTACTCCCGGCTTCCATCAGCATCCCAATGGAGCCTGAGGCATCACTTAAGTACAGCCTTCCTTCTCCTCCAGGGTCCATCCCCAAAGAGAGAACACGCAGATTTGGCTACCTTGGCTGCTGGGATGCCGACCATTAGACAACATTCCCCAGGGATAACAGGTCTGGAGATGGCCTCGAGTGCGTTAGAATCTCCTCATAGGTCTTAAGATGGGAAAAGGTTGGGCTAGGTGTGCAAGCCCTAGTGCCCTTCCATGCAATTAAGCAGTGCAGAAACTGGGCATTTCTACCATCACTTCACACAGGTGAGAAGGAACAGAAAGAAAAGGCATTGAACACAGCAAACTCTTTCAATGACATATTTTTGTTTGGAAGGTAGCCTTTAAAGAGACGACTAAGTAAGCATGGAAGGCAGAGGCAGAGCTAGGCAGATCTTTATGTGTTGGAGGCCAGCCTGGTTTACCAAACAAGTCCAGAACATCCAAGGCTACACAGAGAAACCCTGCCTTGGGGGGGGGGGAGAGAGAGAGAGAGAGAGAGAGAGAGAGAGAGAGAGAGAGAGAGAGAGAGAGGAGAGAGGAGAGAGGAGAGAGAAGAAAGAAGAAAGGATAGGAGAAACAGAGAGAGGGAAAGGAGGTGTGGGACTGAGTTGGGGGGGAGTGGATGTGGGGTGGTGGACTCAGCATCAAGTTGATCAATTGCTTCTCCATCTTACTTTGAGGCAGAGACTCTCACTGAATGCTGTTCTCACCAGTTGGCTAGAGCAAACCCCCAAGGATTCTCCTATCTCTGCATCCCCTGCACTTGGATTATAGCCAACTTTATTTTTAAGCATGGGTGCTTGAGCATCTAGTGCTTTACCCACTGTAGCCGCTGAGCCATCTGCCCAGTGCCGGACCAACCCTGGTGTTTTTATGAGAAGAACAAGGTTTTGCTACTTAAGGTTCCATTCTATAGTGCAGCCCAATGACTAGTCCTGTCAAGTCTCATCTAGATGGTCACTCTCCACTTCAGACAAACCACAGGATATATTTATGGGACAGTTTTGGGGAATTGTTTGCCTTTGAGGTGACACTGAACATAGCAGGGAGGGAAGACCACAGCAGTGAGGAGAGTTCATATCTTCCCACACCTCACTCTGCCAGAAACACTGCCGGTCCCTGAGACAGGAAAAGAGCATCCTTCATCCCAGCTCCCTTCCATCCCGCACATCTGCATCCAGGCCCCTCCCTGGGTCTCTCCTCTCATGAATGTGACTGGAAGACCCACAAAAGAGATTTGGCTCTAGGCTTAGGAGCTGCTATGTTTTTCACCTGAGGCACTGTGGACAGCACTATTAGCTTCATCTGTGCTAAAGGCCCCTATATATCCCGTGCTGCACAAACACCCTGGTGAGAGGGAGACAACTGCATAGACTACAACAAGAACAGCCCACTCCAGGGTTGTACGGCGCACACACTGCACAGCTGGACAAAGCAGTTCCTGCAGAAACCATGTCATGTACAAATCGCCTCCCTCCCTTGGCTTCGTGCCAAGCCACTAAAATGCCTTTTAGATGTATGACTGATTCCTTGGCATTTCCAGATGAAGTTTTGTTCCGCCCAGCTTGGGGGGAAAAAAAACCAAAATTAAACATGGAGAGAAAAAGATGTTACTAGATATTATATAATTACTGCAGGTCCTCAGCTAATATTATATCCACTCTGGGTGCTTGGAATCGCAAAGTCAAATAAAAATGACCAGCCTTACACCTTGGTCTCTGAGATAGAAAGTTTTTTTTTTTTTTTTTGTTGTTGTTGTTGTTGTTTTGCCACAAGATTTTATCATCCTTGCTTCAGTCCAATGTCTGAGCATTACTTTGTGATTATCTCTTATTTAAATTTTTTAGACAGTATATTCTGATTATATTCTTTCACCTCCCCCAACTTATACTAAAAGGAATGAACACAAAGCCTCAACTCCAACCAGGATGCTCTCTGCAACTGATACCTGCAGCTCTCTTTCAGGCTACATGGGGCACTGAGTGGAAGCAATGGTTCTGGAGAACAAGCCCAGAACCACTGTTAACTGTTAAGCCTCTTCAAAACACAATCCTGGGGCTGGGGAAAGGGGTTGCTATGCAAGCATGAGTTCAATCCCCCCCAAACTCATGTCAAACCCAGACATGGTGGCCTGTGCTGGGCAGCAGATAGGAGGATTCCCCAGGGCTCACTAGCCAGTCAACCCAGAGAAATCAGTGAGCTCCAGGCAAAAACAAAAACAAAACAAAGCCAAGACAGATGTCTAAAGAGTAACACTCAAGGCTGACCTCTGGCCTACACACACACACACACACACACACACACACACACACACAATTCTGGCTTTCTATTTAAGTCTCTACCAAGACCGAACTCATAAGAACAGCTGACTTGTGGGATCTGGGATCCTAAGTTCCGTATTTTTAAAAAAATTTTTTTATTAATTTATTCTTGTTACATCTCAATGTTTATCCCATCCCTTGTATCCTCCCATTCTTCCCTCCCCCCCCCCACTTTCCCATTATTCCCCTCCCCTATAACTCTTCCTGAGGGGGATTTCCTCCCCCTGTATATGCTCATAGGGTATCAAGTCTCTTCTTGGCAACCTGCTGTCCTTCCTCTGAGTGCCACCAGGTCTCCCCCTCCAGGGGACATGGTCAAATGTGAGTTACCAGAGTACATGAGAAAGACATATCCCACTCTCCACTCAACTGTAGAGAATGTTCTGACCATTGGCTAGATCTGGGTAGGGGTTTAAAGTTTACTGCCTGTATTGTCCTTGGCTGGTGCCTTAGTTTGAGCGGGATCCCTGGGCCCAAATCTGCCTATCATAATGTTCTACTTGTATAAGTTCCGTATTTTAGAAGCTATGACGTGCCTTGAAGGGCTTCTGGCAACATTAAAGGAAAGAAAATACTTTCAAGTATGGTGCATACAGCAAGTGCTCACTGTAAAATTTATAGACTTGAATCCTGGACACACCGATGCTTGTTCCTGGATGCCACAGCTGTCCTGCCCCGAAAGTCAGCAGTCTCTGATGATGGCGTCCTCTTATTCATCTTCTGTGCTGGGTTAGTGGACACCTACCTGCTCCAGGAAGTTGCTCTTGATTTCCAAGCCAAATGAGACAATACACATGGAAACACATCCATGAGTTGATCTTATGCAAAAGCATTGTTTGATTCTCTTTTGCCTAGGGAACAAAATCTAATCTCAGGGAGAACAGCGAGGCCATTCACGTTGGATCTTTGCCTCCAACCCTCTCCCAAGCGCACCTTTCTTTTGTGTTTCAGCCTCATGCATCTACTGTGGTTTCCACCGTACAGCAAGCTCCCTCGTGTACTTCCTGATCCTGGGGAGAGTAGCACTAAAATGAAGGTGGCTGAAGTAACTTGCACTTGGGACTCTGGGACATGAGTAATTTCATATCCAAGGACAATGTGCTTCTACTGAGCAGCAGCCTGGAGTTAGTGGAAAAGGCACCCAGCCCGAGGCCAGTGTGCAACTCCAGAGCTCTGCAGTCGCTCTATGCGGGACACCAGGTGACCGTGTGGTGCTAAGACACAGTCAGAACTGACCCATTCCTGGCTTGTCACTCGTCACTATTCTCCCTCAGTCATGTCTGGATTCCTTCATCTAGGGGCAAAGAATGGTAATAACACCCCAGGATACTGTGACAAGGGTTCCAGCCTTAGTGCGTGCTCAGTGAACGCCTACTATTAGACTCTGGGAGCAATGGTCTCTCTGAAACACCACTAGATCCAGCAAACATTCGGGGTGAGTTTTCTGCATTGCCTGGGAGACTAGTCTTGGATGCATTGCTAGCTTAACATTGCAGGGTCAAGGTTCTGTCCTCTACTCTCACCTTTCCGCTCTGAGCCTTAGTGGAAATTGTTGATTGGCACTTCCTTGGAGGTCATATTTTGCTCTTCGGAAATGCGTTTAAGAATTCCTCTGCTGAGCCGGGCGTGGTGGCGCACGCCTTTAATCCCAGCACTCGGGAGGCAGAGGCAGGCGAATCGCTGTGAGTTCGAGGCCAGCCTGGTCTACAAAGTGAGTCCAGGATGGCCAAGGCTACACAGAGAGACCCTGTCTCGAAAAACAAAAAACAAAAAACAAACAAACAAACAAAAAAAGAATTCCTCTGCTGCCGCCTCAATCTTTGGGCGCTTGTTGTATTCTGTGTGGATCTTGGATGAGAAGATCAAGAGTCCAGAAGCAAGTGGACCTGGTGTGTAAGCATGGGCCTGGTATGAGTGCGTGGTTGGTGTTGGCTCAGGGGATCCCCTGAGCCTCGCTGTTCCTCAGGCTCCTCATCTGCAGGATGGGGCCAGCTACCTCAAAAAATGGGGCAGTGAGAAGCAAAGAGGTTTAGGAATCTATGATGTATGACTCAGGTCGAAGGTTCTTGAATGTGCCTCTTTTTCCTCTTGGCCTACTTTTTTTTTAAAATAATTATTTGAACCAACTCATATTTTTATTTTCTTTTTTAAGATTTATTTATTTATTATTATATATACATTGCTCTGCCCACATATACACTTGCACGCCAAAAGAGGGCATCAGATCACATTATAGACAGTCATGAGCCACCATGTGGTTGCTGGAAATTGAACTCAGGACCTCTGGAAGAGCATCCAGTGCTCTTAACGTCTGAGCCATCTCTCCAGCCCCTCTCTTGGCCTACTTTACTGAAAGTTAAAAATGTCTGTTTCTGCATTCCAAAATGTACAAACAACTGGAAAGCACTATATTATTATTATTATTATTGTTGTTATTGTTGTTATTATTGTTATTGTTATTATTGTTATTATTATTATTGTAACTCATTTGGTTGCGAAACCCGACCTGAATTCCCAGAAGTCTATTAACAGGACTGCCTACGGTTATATTCATATTCATGTTTTGATGAAGAAAAAAATGTGCTTGAGTAGCTGTCTGTCTCATCTACCCTGGGGGTGTAGGTGATGTGCGACATTGTCTGTCCTGGGACACCTCCAGCCCACCAGTTCTGCTTCAGGTCTCATGGGCTTACCTTCTCTGAGCGTATCCCAAGCTGTTCACATCCGGCCCCACGGTACAATCTTTACCATAATCCTGTTCCCTAGGTATTCCTGTATGGCCCATACATTTTTCACTGAGTCAGTTTTTAGATTTTGCTCAAGTGAATTGTTTGGTTAAAGTATAATATGATAAGTACCTAATTGTATATACAATGTTGGTCTATGTGAGAACCCAGGCACCCTGTGTACCACTGTCGAATGTATCCCCATGACTTTAGTAACGGAGTGTGACACCACTGAGATCTGGATGCATCCCTGGTGTTCTCCGTGACCATAGACAGTAGCACAGTTCCACTAACAGAAAACTGTATGCAACCATATCAGATGCAAACTTCTGTTTAAAAGCCACAGAAAACTCCACATAGATGGAAGGCGCATCCCAGCTTTGGACCAGCCCACTAGTCCTATAGACTTGTGTTTGAGCATTTGGTCCCCAGGTATTGTCACTGTTCTGGGCGGCTATGGAAGCCTTGGGAGGTTGAGCCTACCTGGAGGAACCTGGACACTGGAGGCCGAGCCTTAAGGTTTATAGTCCAGCTCCACTTCTCATTCTGTGGAGATGAGGAATCCCAGCGCCAGGCTCCCGGGGCCGTGACCTCCCTTCTGTGATAGACTTTATCCCCTCAGACCTTGACCCAAAACCCTTTCTCCCTCAGCTTACCTTGTCAGGTATACAGTCATAGTGACAAGAAAAGTAACTAATCCTTGGCACATTCCTTCACAGCCATCTGCATCAGCTCCTGACGTCACAGACAGCGTGAGTATTCCTAGTGTAATTTTAATATAGGATTTCAGTGCCGTGCAGGTCGAGTGTTTGCCCTACAGTCCGATAAGTCACAGGCAGAGGCAAGAGTGAATCCAGCCCCTGCCGTGCCGAGGGCTTTCTGCCACAGCAAGCTGCCGTCTTATGTCATCAGGCCCCCGCTTCGCTGCTTCTGCCACTGTCCATCTGTGGCTTTTAATTCCAGAGTTACAAAAACAACAAAACAAAACAAAACAAAAAACTGATGGGAACCTGGATATTTTGCAAAAATTAGCATGCTTTCAAACTAAAACATGATCTTGTTTCCCAGCTGCCGTCATAGTCAGTTTTCCCGGGAAAGACTCTTCGGTGGCGGCATGGCAGCGTGGGTCTCCCGAGGGTTTCCCGAGGTTCTACAGATCTTTAAAGTAGCTGAGAAGACTCTTCAATTGTCTTAAGCATTTCCCCCAAGTTAGGAGAATGGGAATTGGTGAAAATCGGGCAGAGAGGAGATAATCTGTTCTAAGCGCACCCACAGCACTACAATTCAGCCCTTTAATGGGCACTAAGGATGACGACAACACTACAATTGCAGGAGAAATGGAGACTTGTCTGAATCAGTAAAGGAAACCGAGGTGGTCAGTGTTGATGGTCAGTGTGACAGCATTTGGAATCTATGACTTAGAGGGGAAGGGTCTGGGAGGGCATTTCCAGCAAAGATCAACTGGGGGATGAAGACTCTAGCTAGTGTGAGTGGTACCTTCCAATACAGAGGGTCTACGGAAAGCAGTGCTGTCTGTTGCCTGCCTTCACTGCCTGCTGGGAGAGCAGCTGCTGGAGGTGTTGTTAGAAAGAGGTCTGAGAGGCTGATGAGTGGCTCAGCAGGGTGGCTCAGCTGATTCCCAGAATCAACAAAAGAGTGGAAGGAAAGAACTGACTCCACAAAGTTGTCTTCTGATCTCCATATGCCTGCTTTACCTGATGCAGCTATACATGCACACACACACACACACACACACACACACACACACACACAGAGAGAGAGAGAGAGAGAGAGAGAGAGAGAGAGAGACAGACAGACAGAAACAAAGAACACAGACATGCATGTACACACACTCACATGCACACACATGTGCACGCGTGTGCACACACACACCACGCATGCACATACACATATTAAGTTTTTTTTTAATTTTTAAAGAGATCCAAGGAAAAAGCTTTGTTGCTTGCCTGCCTGCCTTCACTTCTTGTTGATGGGTGCATCTATCACCATTGCTGCTGCTGCTGCTGCCACCATCGGATTCTAGTTTCTCCAAGCCTTCTGACTGATACAGAAACCAAGACTCTCCAAGAACCTTTGAGGCCTTCAGTGTCTGATTGGGACTCTGAGTAATCCAGCTTCACGCACTGAGCAGTTATTTGGGGTTCAACCTCTCCAGCTTACACATGCTCTGTGGGCCCACCAAGCACACATCCTATCAGGCAGTCTGGTACATCCCCCACCACACACGTGTTCTGTGATTCTCTCTTTTAGAGAACACTGCCTAATACAGAAAGAGACAGCTCACTTTGATTTTCTCCACTCTTTCTTTTCTTTTCTTTTTAAATCACAGTTGATCATTTTTGTTCTTATACTGTGGCCCTGGCACTATTATAAAGAAGTCTAAAGGCCTTGTGAGATGGTAGATTCCCAGAACCCACATAAGGGTTGTCTTAGGGTTTCTATTACTGTGGTGAAACACCATGATCAAAAACAACTTGAGAAGAAAAGAGTGGTTTGGGCTTACATTTCCACACCATAGTCCATCATCGGAGAAAGCCAAAACAGGAACTCAAAGAGGACAGGAACCCGGAGGCAGGAGCTGGTGCAGAGGCCATGGAGGGGTGCTTCTCACTGGCTTGCTCCCCATGGCTTGCTCAGTCTGCTTTCTTATAGAACCCAGAACCACTGGTCCAAGGGATGGCGAAGAGTGTAGGCCCTCTCCCCATCAAACACTAAGAGAATGCCCTACAGGCCTGCTCACCGCTGGAGTATAAGAAGGCACCTTTCCACCTGGTGCTCCCTATTTCTAGTCCGCGTTGACTTGACAGCCTTCAGGAGCCAGTCCTCTCCTTGTGTGGGTCCTCATCTGCTCCCCAGGAATAAAAACTCATCTCTAAGGTTTCCTTGCTCCCTGCTCACTCTAGTCTCTCCCTTTGATCATTAAACCAAGTTTTTCAGACATCCAAATGTCTCTTGGGTATGGATAATAAATATTACAAAGTGTCACATGCCATTTTACTTTATTAAAAAGACTGATTCTGGCCAGGTGGTGGTGGTGCATGCCTTTAATCCCAGCACTTGGAAGGCAGAGGCAGGTGGATCGCTGTGAGTTCGAGGCCAGCCTGGTCTACAAAGTCCAGGACAGCAAAGGCTACATAGAAATCCTGTCTCAAAAAAAAAAAAAAAGACTGATTTTGGAGCTGAGATTTGGCCTACCCACTTCAGACCTAAGCATATGTAAAAATAAGGCCTTGCTTTTCTTAGAGTTACTAGTCTCCCCTGAGAAAGGGAAACTCACAGACAGGTTTACCTTGCCAACAGGCATCTGGCTGTAAAGAGTAAACTCACCAAACAGGCTTCCATGTAAAAAGCAAACCCAAGCTACCATACTATTGTTATTGGCCACAACTTGTTTTTTACTCTTCCTTTATTTTAAAACTGTGCTTTTCAATGACTGCACTCAATAACCAAGCACCTACATGTCATGGTAAATGATTAGATGCTTCTAGATAAAGCATCAAGTTCAGAGGTCATTCAGTAGAGTTCCGGTAGGTTTATTTGGTCTTGGACACAAGACACAGGCTCCTAAAGCTTTTTTAAACAAATAAGTAAAAGTATCATAGTCACAGGCTCAAAAATTTTAACTTCCCTTTGGTTGTTTTCTAAGTATAGACTTAAAAGTGCCTCCCACTGTGCTAAGAACAGCTCCGGCCAGAATAGTCCTCCGGACGGAAAGAAAGAGAGCCCATGCTTTTGTCTCAGATCATCTTTTGGGTCTTCCAGCTCTTCTCCTCCTCCTGTGTTTTCTTTTTTGCCAAGGCGTTTGTCTTATTACAAATGACTGCTTATGCTTCCATTATTTTGTTGCCGTTTCAGCCTTTGCCTGGCAACAGCTCAAGGGCGGGAGTCTACCCCAGCATTTACAGATTGGTGTTAACTGCTTTTTCTACAAGTACTTCAGTGCTGGTTACAGACACTGGTCAGGCTAATACATTCTGTCCTTAGTCTATATCTGTCCCAACAGATTTCCACTCAGCGGACAGACACCATCCAGGAGTCAACTATGGCCTGCAACTGCTCAAAACAAACAAAACCAAACAACAATAACCAGGCTCATCTCCCGAGCCTCAGTGGTCCTGCAAAACCAGTAGGCCTTGAACTTGCTGAAGGCTGATAGGCTGATAAGGAACCAGTCCAGATATGTGAAAGAAAATTGGTTTGAAAACTGTGGCCTCCAGGGGCTGAGTCCAAGGACATCCTTTGGTCCCCCATATCCTTTGGCAAGTGCCTCTTACATCTCCCTTGCTCAATGATTTCCGTAGTTCTTGTCACTGTAAATCACTCCCTATCTCTTCAGATGCTTTCATAAGAGAAGTAGAGAAAGTGCCCAATGGTGAGTAAACCAGGTGCTTCTAACCAACTTCCTCAAGTCTCATAACGATCCCCTCCCTGTATCCCCTCTGGCTGGCAGTCCAGCCTTCCTGGGCCCATGCTGACCCCACCTAGCTCTGCAGTAATCAGATATTACACATCCCTATCATCAAAAAAGGCTAGCATGCCAAGTCTAAAGGGTGCCCCATTTCCCCCCAAAAAAGGGGAAGGCCCAGTGACTTGGTCCTAAACTGAGTCCAGGTTCAGTTCAAGCTGGACTGTTGGGAGGATTCGGAAATCTGTGAAAGCATTGGTAGCATAGTGGAGAGCATAGCTGCCTTCCAGAAACCTGTGACATTGATCCCTCTCCTCTGGCAGAAGGGACATATGATTCTGTATTCACATATAACTGTGGTGCCTACTATCACGTCAAAGCCGATGCTGGCCTCCAGGCTCCTTTAGTCCCTAGTCACAAATATTCTTTATCGTCTCAAAGCCCACACTAGCATCCTGGCTCTCTTCACCTCCTCCTCCTCTACCCAGACTTCTCTAGTTCCCAGGCTTCCCTTCCCCCAGCTTCTCATCCTCCTTGCAATCCATTTGATTTTTCCCTGCCCTGCTTCCCCAGCTCTGGCTATGTCCAGTCTGCTTTTTTCCTTCCTCTCTGGTCTGAACTTTTCCCAATGCCTCTCGATATTCTCTGTCTCTCTCTTTCTCTCTCTCTCTTACACACACACACACACACACACACACACACACACACACACACACACAAAGCCTTCCCTCTAATCATGAAGCAGCCATTTCGGCGATTTCTTTACTGTGCTCTTACATCTAATTCTTCACCCAGCCCCAGAGAAAACGAGAAGCAAAGACATGGCAGCAGATATCGCTTCTGCCAGCTCCGACGCCCTGAGCCTCTGGACCAGGCTGCATGGCCCTGTGTAATGAGTAGCTAGTGCACGCAATGATCACAGACTTATCGCCCAGGACAGCATGCCCGAGGAAACACACAGCAGACTTCGGCATTCTCCAGATGCATACATTTCCCCAACTTGGAGGCACTGTCACAGGGTACCTTGAGGATAAGTCAGTCAGCATCATGTGACCTTCTCCTAACTGTTGGCAAAAGAAGTCAGAGAAAATAGGAACAAATATCAGCAAATAATTACTGCTTTCATCTACACCTTTCCAACATATGCCTTTTGGATCCAAGCACATCTTTTTTCATATGAACATCACAGAATGACCTCCCCATTCCTTTTTCAATGGAGGGAAACAGCCTAGAGTTAGGCAGTGAGAGGCAAAAGAAAGACAGGAGATATTTGGGCTAGATCTTGGTAAAAATGGTGTTGCCTGACTGCTTGTGTCCCTTGCGTCTAGGTGATGACCCTAATTATGCACAGACTCCAGATGAGACTACCTGAGGAAAGGTTTGAAAATACACATTCGACAAGTACCCTGGTGCAACTTTGGAAAGTACTGATACTAGGCCACATTATAATTACACGAGTGATGCTACACGTCCTCAGAATGTCCCCTCAGTAGCTTATGTCTGCAGCAGAAAGGCATGACACAAGAGGAGCAGAATACAGGCGAATTACCCCAGTCATTGTATAGCTGATTAATACGGGTGATCGCAGAGGACAGTGGTCAATCGGCCCACCTGGAGACGTGCACAGTCAGAAAGTTCTTCCACAAGGAGAAGCTGTGCCTGTGTGTTTTACACCTGAACATATAGGTGAGTGACGCTCAAAGGTTAGTGATGGATTGGTGAAATGGGAGACACAAGCAGAAAGACAATACGAAAAGAAATCAATAAGAGAATTGGGTCTGTCAGAATTTCACCTCAGATGGGAAGGCCAATCTGTCCCTACCCCTCCCTGAGGAACTAGTGACAGTTAACCGCGGCATGGAGAAAAGGTAGAACACCTGTTTTCTTATTATTTTATTTGTATGTATTGTGTATGTGCAATAGCACTCACACACACAAGTGCCATAACACATGCACAGAGCTCACAGGATAAGATGCAAGAGTCAGTTCTTTCCTGCTGTCTTGTTGTCTGTGGCATTAAACTCAGGCTGTCAGGCTTGGCAGCAAAGGCCTTTACCAACTCAGTCATCTCACCAGCCCCTAAGGTTGGCACTTTCCTCGGTAGTGTAGTCACTGAAGTTGCCCGGGCTCCAGTAAGTAACCTCTACCTATGCCCCTGCAGCAACCTTAACTAAACTCATGGGATGAACACACACACACACACACACACACACACACACACACACACACACACACGCATGCACTCACAAGCGCACGCATGAACACATACACACCAAAGTAGCAGAAGGGCTTTGTGGAAAAGAACAGTTTCTTCAGGAGTCGGGATGAGAGAGTAATGGAAGGTAAACATGACTAAAATTCATTGCATGGGTTATAAAACTGGCATTGAATTAAAAAAAAAAAACTAGTGTGAGAGTTGGGCTGATCTGAGGAGCTGTGGCAGTTCTCTGGGTGACTGGAAGGTGGGGAACAGGAGGGAACTGGAGCAACAGAACGGGCATGTCTCAGCTGTGCAAACTAACTCTCCTTCCTTCAGGAAGATTCGTGAACAAATTTCTCAACTCCACTATGTCTTGATGTTTCTCTCTCTCTCTCTCTCTCTCTCTCTCTCTCTCTCTCTCTCCTCTCTCTCTCTCTCTCTCTCTCTCTCTCTCTCTCTCCCTCCCTCCCTCCCTCCACCCCCCCC
Organism: Acomys russatus; assembly: GCF_903995435.1. Classification (NCBI taxonomy): domain Eukaryota; kingdom Metazoa; phylum Chordata; class Mammalia; order Rodentia; family Muridae; genus Acomys; species Acomys russatus. The sequence goes on along the minus strand of NC_067153.1, from coordinate 24,952,084 downwards.
CCCCTCTCTCTTCCTGATCCCACTGCAAATCCCAAACAGATACTAAAAATAGCTGGCTTGATGAGCCTGCTCCATTTCCTCTGGGGAATCTGCCTCTCGGGCTGTGATATATGTCCAAGTTGTGATTGAGTTTAGTCAGTTAATCTCAACCAAACCAGACAGGTGTTTTACACACACACACACACACACACACACACACACACACACACACACACACACACACACACACATCTTATTCTCCAGAGGTGGTGTGATAACTGTTTTTGTGATCTACTCCACTGTTGAGTCGATGTATTCACTTAGCTAACATTATATAAGGAACCATCCCCAGACCCAATGGCCGAATGTGTCCATTTGCATTCTCTCACTCTGTGAGAATCAACCTTAGCTGCACCAGGCTTCTGTCAGGCTAGTGGCTGGTGGGCTATGCTGTTTCCCTCAACTTATCACGGGCTGGCTTGGAACAGGACTCCTGCCCCAATGCTGGGAGGCAGGGCTTTTTACAGACCTCGTCACAAGATTCTTCCAGCAACACACTTACCTTTATGGCTTACTGTCACAGTTGAGTGAGAGAGAGACTTAACTTTGGGCCTCACACCTGCTAGGTAGGCACCTACCAATAAACTATACTCTCAACCTCTCTTTTCATTTTCTGTCTTCAGACAGGGTCTCGCTAAGTTCCTGTGTGGGCACCATCTTCCTGCCTCAGCCTTCTGAGAAGCTGGCCTGGCAGTTGTTACCTTTCGAGCAGCAGCTAAGAATTCTCAAAACAGCAGAGTAGAAGCCTGTTAAGACCCAGTGCCTCTTAAGACCTTAACTGACATGGTGCTCCTTCTGATGCATTCCTCCCGGGAACTGTGAACCTAGATGACTGATTGCCCCAGTGGGGAATACTTAAAGGTATATTTGTTAGGCCATCAATAAACCAAGCTGTAGTAGTTGGCTTTTGGGCATCTAATGACCCCCAGCTCTCCACATATGAAATGTCCTTAGCCTCCAAAGGCCTGGGAGAGTTGCATCCTTTTCTGCAAGAGTCTCGGGCTCAGGGTTCAGACCTTGTCATCTAATAAGTCCCGGTATAGATGGGATGTCTAAAGCAACAAATTGTTCTAACCTGTGCAGCAGTGGGGCAGCACAAGACGAGCTTGGACACTCTCGTCCAGAAGGACAACTGGAGTGGGGGCACTAGTCAGTCAGGGAAGTTCTTGCCTTGCAAGCAGACTAGCCCTGAGTTATATTCTGAAGATACACATAAAAATACCAGGTGTGATGGCACATGCTTTTATTTCCAGAGCTGGAAAGGTGAAGACAGGCAGGTCTCTGGGGCTCCTGGTCATCCATCGTAACACCTGCTTGGCAAATTCCAGGCCAATAAGAGACCTTGTCTCAAAAAAAAAAAAAAAAAAGGAACAGCTTGTGAAGAATGACATCCTAGATCATCCTTAGTATGCACATGCACGCATATGCACACACACACACACACATACACACACACACAGCATGCAGTGCTTGCTGAAAGACAGCCATTTTGAAATTCAGCCTAATGCCCCATGCCATCAGCTCTAGAAACAGCTGTGGTCCCCGAGGGTGGTTCTCCACCGTTCCTGGCACCGACTTCCAACCATTCCTTCTTATAGGAAAACAAACGAACTATTTCTATAACTAAATAGCTTTCCCACCCTCGTTCCTGCCTTTTGAGCCTCAAGGTATCTTTACATTTTTTTTATTGTCTTCCCCATTTAGTCCAACTCTGGTTCTCTGTTGTTACTGCTGTTCGTGGGACTAGGCATTAAACCAGGACTTCATGTGTGCCAGGCATACGCTCTGCCATGGAGCTATGTCCTCAACACTCTTTACTTTTTATTTTTCAGACAAGGTCTTGCTAAGTTTCACCTGCTGGCTTCATCTCTCTCTGCAGCCCAGACAGACCTTGAGCACGTGATCTTCCTCCAGCCTCCCAAGAAGCTGGGGATTACAGGCGTGTGCCGCGAGGCCCTGGTCTGATTTGCTGATATGGTTTTTGTTCTGCAAAAGCATGTGGGACTCATACACTTGTTGAGGCTCCATTCTACTAGGAAAAAAGCCAGCAGACCTCATTCGCAATAAGCTTCTCTATGTGCAGAGCTCTGCGTTCATTCTGTGGGAAGGCGCTCTTGTATTCTTGGAAGCGCATGTGCCTAGGGTCGCCACCAAGGTCTACTGGGAAGCATCTCACAGTCCTGACTTGATGTTAATTCAGAAGCAACCCATTTTCTGTAGCTTTGGATTACACACACACACACACACACACACACACACACACACACACACACCTTCCCTAGAATAGATTTGGGAACTCTGTAGATTGGAATGATAGGCCGTTTTATTCACTAAATCAGCAAGACCCAAGTTGGAAAGCTTTTCTGCTCTGACACTTTCATTTTCCATTTTTCTCTCTGTGTCTTATTTTATGTAGCTAAACGCAATCTGTTGGCACTTGCAACATTCTGTCTGGAAACAATTTCCTGGGTTCCGAAATTCGTTGGACATCTTTTCTGTCTTCCCCAGTCAACATATTGCCAAACTTCCAACCACTACATGCCATCTCGACTCGTATCACTTCCCCATAGCAGTTTGAGCCTTCACTGGGCGTCCCCTGGGGCCCCTCCAGTTCCACCCACTAGCCAATTCCAGAGCCAAGAGCATGAGTTTTATGTGTTTGCTATGGCAGTAGCCTACATCCAACTCCTGACTTGTGTTTTGATTAGCTATTGCGTTGTAACAAATTCAGTGGTGTAAAATGGTGTGTGTGTGTGTGTGTGTGTGTGTGTGTGTGTGTGTGTGTGTGTGTGTGACTTTACCCTGGTTGACCATGGAGGGGAATCAGGCTCAGACTGAGAGAATCAACAACGATTGCAGTGAATGACCCACAAAAACACAAGCTCCAAGACATTTCCTCTCAACCACTCTGAATAATCAGTTTCACATGAGAAAGATGTGGCTGAAAGATTTCGTGAGTGAAGGTTCCTTTTCACCCCTGCGGTGGTTTAGTGCTGTTGTGAATTTACTATGGTTATCCCAGGGAAAAGCCCATTGCTCTGCAATGTCTCACGAAAAATAAATGTGAGAGGCTACAATCGTTTGCAGTCAAGTGAAATGGCTCAGCGGGGACCAAACGGCCAGTCAACAGAAGACACGGGACTTCGCTCTGAGCGTCATCCCAAAGACAGCAAGTACAGGCGTTCCAAGGACTTTATCAGCTTTTCTAAAGACACCAGGAAATACTGGGGACACCCGAATCATCACACTTCTAGTGGAGCTGTGTAAGGATCACAATGGCACCAATAACTTTAAACTGTGTTTGATCTGGGCCCCTTTGGGTGGCACTTAACTTTCCTCAAAGACCTGTTGGATAAACTGAGATTTCAATACTTAAAACAATTGAGTCATACAATAAAGCCCTAAAGAGGCTAAAAAAAAAAAGAAAGAAAGAAAGAAAGAAAGAAAGAAAGAAAAGAAAATGGAATGCTCTTTCTTCTTACCTTAAAACTACCCACCATGTTCTGTTTTTTTTTTTTTCAAACATTTATTGCAAATTTGAAAGAAAAAGGAGACTAGGAGTTACTAGTGAATCAGGTATCTAGTGCCTGTTTTGTACCTGTGTGAGAGGTGTGTCACTGCAGTTTTATACAAGATGGTTTCCTAGAACTCAGAAAGCTTGGCTCATATATAGGTTTTACATCCACAGACCAGCCTAGAACCACAGCTCCACAAAAGACAAGTGCTATTGACGTGATTTCAGAAAGCGTCCTATGTAACAGCCTGGTGCTGGGTTACTTAGCAACAATAACTCCCATCCCAGATGGAGAGGAGGGGCTTCTGAGGACCACTGAAGAGGGATCAATAGCACACCATCCATTTCTAATGGGTCTACACTTCTCTAGGCAAGTGTGCAGGTTTGAATGAGAATGGCCCCCATAGGCTCATAGGTTTGCATGCTTACTCCCCAGTTGATGGACTGTTTGGGAGTGTCTGTCTGTCTGTCTCTATCTCTGTCTCTCTTCAGATCAGGATGCAAAGCTCTCATCTACTGCTCCAGTGTCATGCCAGCCATCATGTTTCCTGCCACAGACTGACTCTCTGAAACTCTAAGCAATTCCCCCAATTAAATGCCTTCCATTATAATTTGCCTTGAATGTGGTATTTTTTTTTTTTCTCTCACAGCAATAGAACAGTAATTGAGAGGCCAGGCCTTCAAAACTTTGAATTTTATGCTGACACTAACTTTTTAAACCACGAATTTTTCTTTGCAGAGGCAAAGTGTTTTCTATGGAGATTATTAAATAACCATTTTCTCTGTGGATGGACAGATTTCAGAGCTCCCAGCAAGCGCTCAACTCCTTCTCAACCAGAGGGATGAGCTATCATGTGACAGTACCATAAATACCAAGGACAGAAGGAGTGAACTAGCTAAGAATACATTTGCACTCAGGAACGCAGGGCTAGCACGAACCACATAGAAGTGTGCTAGTGTCCAGAGGCCCACAGGATCAGGGGGACTAACAGTCATTAAAACTGATGCCTTGAGCTGGGTAGTGATGGTGCACACCTTTAAACCCAGCACTTGGGAGGCGGAGACAGGCAGATCTCTGAGGTCGAGGCCAGCCTGGTCTACAGAGTGATTTCTTGCCCTTGGAAATTACTCTCTCTATTTCACTAAATTGGAATAATTCAAGAGTTGTACTTAATAGATTATTTGACATTAAGTCTTGGTGCAAAGAGTACAGATTAATACAAAGCAAATCAGATGACTTCCTTGCCTGGTATGTTAAGTTATGTGAGAGAGAATGTAATTCATCCTAAGATCTTGACTGCAGCATTGGGAACTGTATGCGGCACGCAGAATATACAACTGTGGGGCTTGCAGAGGATTGAAAGGCTGCCCAGGCTGTGAGATCACATGCTCCTGGGGACAGTTCTGTTGAACACACACACACACACACACACACACACACACACACACACTCCACTCCTTGTTGGACACTGAACCCATATAGGTAAGAGTGAGTGCAGAAAGTATCTGTTGTGAACAGCACTGGGAGTTCTTACATTCTGCAGAGACAAAGACAAGCTAAGCCTCAGTTACACTACTTATTCGTATTTGAGTGGGAAGGACATCGCAGGAAGATGTCACCATGGAGCGTGAAGGTAGCCAGCGTCCAGCCCAGAGCCTGTTGATACAACATGCTGAGGCTCAGGCTGCACGCGAGCGGGCGGTGTGCTAACGGCAGAAGCACACACTGAGCCAGGAAGGCTAAGCAATCCAGGAGAGGCTGGCTCATCTCCTCTACAACAGCCTTCTCAAGATCCGAGCTCAGAGAGGGAGAGGGACTTGGGGAAAATGAGTTAAGATGATTTTACTCTTGAGCATCAACTGTCCTCCTAAAGCGGCTCATTTTCTACACAGAGAAATACAACTCACACAAGCATGGCGCTGCTGACCTCTAGAATATTCACCTGCAAACTAAAAGCCCCAGGCTACCCACCATGCTCATGCTAGTACCCCCCCCCCCAAAAAGGAGGAGGAGGGAGGGGAGGAAAGGAGAGAAGGAGAGGGAGGTGAAGAAGACAGGAAGAGGAGGAAGAAGGGGAAAAGGACGAAATGGAGCCTCCTGCGTAAGTCAGGAGAGTTGTACATAAGTAGACTTGTAGCCACTTAAACTGCAACTCCACAATTCTCTTATATAAAATCAGGGTGTGTGCTGCCCTCGACTATTGGCTGAGAGATATCACTAAGTTCTGACGGCTCACTGATGACTGCTCTTTCTTTTGGCTGTCATGGCGATGTTTAATCCTTTGAAAGGTTTCTTCTCTTCCCTGTCACTCAGAGGCCCTTTCAGCTTAAGGTCCTTTCCCTTCACCTTTGCTTCTCTTGTCATCCAGGAGGAAAATCACCACTTATCTCACATTGTGGAGGTCTGTCATTGCATGGGGTGAAAAGGAAAGCTAGTGCCGACTCCTACCTACAAGCACTCTCATGGTTTCAGTCTTGGTACTGCTGGCTGTTGAGGACACATGGTGTTTTGCAGGGGAGGGCTGTGTTCTCACAAATGTTCAGTAGCAGCCTTGGTCTCAACCCACTAGACAGCAGTAGTACCTCCATCCCAAGATACGACAACCAAAACTGTGCAGACATTGTCAAACGTCCCCTTCAGAGGGAGCAAAACTATCCCTGCTTGAAAACGACATAGAGGAGACGCTTCCTGGAGATCAGTGTGTCATCAGGGATCAACTTAAAGAGACACATTGAATAAAACAAAACTCTGGCTGGGCGGTGGAGGCGCACTTTTGATCCCAGCACTCAGGAGGCAGAGGCAGGCAGATTGCTGTGAGTTCAAGGCCAGCCTGCTCTACCAAGTGAGTTCAGAACAGCAAAGGCTACACAGAGAAACTCTGTCTCGAAAAACAAACAAAACAAAACAAAACAAAATCTCTTCACAAAGAACCCACTAGAGTTGGCAGGTCTTTGTGGGGGACTTCTCTGAACATTTAAGGTAGAAGTATCAGAGACAACAGGGGAGATGGGAAAGGGGGAGGGGGACAGAGACTGACTCAGGTGTCTCTGCAGATAATATGCCCATGGCTTGACTTCGGCATCAAGTAAAGACCTACGAACTGGTTGGCTAATTTTCCTAAAGAACCTCCTTTTGTGACTGGAATCCTCAAGGCCTTTATGAGTTGCAATGTGTTTAGATTTAGAGAGAGAGGCAGGTGCACTAATACAGTTAAACTCATGGGCACAAATACTCTGTCTCTCAGGAAGGACATTCTCTTGGTTTTAACATCCCTGTGGAGTTGCTGTTAGAGCAGTCTAGGCTGGAACAATTCTGTTGACATTTCTAGACTTCAGTGACCAGGACAGCCCAGCAGTTGCCAAGTTGAGGAATTTTGTTTCTCCTGCAGCCTTAATTTCACTTGTCTTTGGAGCCTGCTCAGAGTGAACTAAAACTGAAGATTAGACGTCAGGAGTAAGGGGAGCAATTACAAGTCTGAAGAGCTTTCTAGGCCAGGTGTGGTGACATGTGCCTATAATCACAGCAATTACAAGGTGGAGGCAGGAGGGTTGGGAATTCAAGGCCACTCTCAGTCACGAAGTGAGTTCACTCAAGGCCAGCCTGGGATGCATGGACCTCTGTCTTAAAAGAAGAGAGAGAGAGAGAGAGAGAGAGAGAGAGAGAGAGAGAGAGAGAGAGAGAGAGAGAGAGAGAGAGGAAACTATCTTGGCCCCAGCATGGTGGTACATGGCTATAATAGCAGCATTTGGAAGGGGGAGATAGAGGGGAACCAAAAACAAGTTAAAGGACACTGTAGGCAAACCCTGACTCAAAAAAGAAATAGTTTGTTTGTTTTTTAAATGTCAGTTGAAGTCAGTGAAGAAAAAGCAGTTTATAAAATCCAGCACACATTTATAATTAAAAACAAACTTCCTTACCAGATAGACAGAAATTCTGTTACGCTAAAAAGATGTATCCATTAAAAAAAAAACAAGCAAACAATCAAAACTATGGCAATACATTGCATTGAAATACTGAATTTTTCTACTCTGAGATCCTGCTGCTCAGCACTACTCGCACTGTGTTGATGATCTCAACCAAAATGCTAAGCCAAGGAAAGTGGCTCTGCATGGGAGCAATAAAATGTGTTCTCAATTCATCATCTATTTTGAATGACTATGTAAATATAAATAGCTGAAGCAAAGTCCTTGCATACAAGGCTGATAAAAAACAAAAACTCAGAAGCTGTAAACAAAAATTAAATGCCATTTATATATGACAGGAACAATATCTAGAAAGAAAATACCTAGACAAAACAATAGATGCCTAGTTTTCTACACATACACAGAAACTATGGACTACTATTGGACTCAAGATGGAGGGTGAACTATGCACACAGAGTAGAACACTTGGTGTTGGAAATGCATCGTATCTCCCCAAACTGAGTTGGAAAACAACGCAACTGAGGAAAAGTATCAGTATGCTTTTCTTGGTTTGTTGGGTTTCACTTATCACCAGGCAAGCTGGTATCTGCAAGTTGGCTTTGCTGTATACAGAAACACAAGGGGTCAACTGGGGCACCAACAATGTCAAAAGAATTATTTGGTAAAATGTAGCTACGCCAACTAGGGGGAAGAACAGAAAATCCAGGGGTCCGGATGTGTATTATATCCATTTTCTACTTCTCCCATAACTATTACACATCACAAGTGCATTAAGTCATGGGTTGCAAGTCAGAAGTCTTGTGGGTCTGGCTAGTCTCTTGGCATCGAGTCTCACAAGGACAAAACCAATATGAAAGAGGAATTGTCACTTTCTGGACTTCCAGAGGGGAACCCATTTCCTTGCTCATGTAGGTAGCTGGGGAATATAGGATGGTGTTCCCTGTTCCCTTGCTCACTCTCAGACTCTGGAGGTGACCCAAATTCTTTGGATCATGGTCTTTTTTGTCCATCCTCAAGGCCAGGGATGGTGCTGGAGTCTTCTGTGCTGAGGTCACTCCTCTTTTTCAAGAGCATCTCTTTCACTTCAATACTGGGCAATCTATCATTTGCTCCACATTCTTAAATCCTCATGCAAAACCATGCTATATACACGGTCCCAAGAACCAGGGATCAGACATGGCATCTTCAGCGTGTCTGTAGAAAGGTTTGGTTTTCCTCTCATTCTATTTTCTGATAATCACCTTCAGAACCCTCCTTCTGATGGCTCCTCCATCCTAGCCTGTGAAACTTTTTGCTTTGCTTTCCTTTTCATCCTAAACAGCCTCCCTTTCCCAGAGTTCCCAATGGGAAACTACAGCTTGAGACCCCTGGTGTCTCTATCGTAAATCCCTTTGGATTCTGTCCTCTTGCAGCAGGCTTTTAAAACTACAGAGCCCAAATTACCAAGTGAACTTGAAAGCCTCTAGGCTCAAGGTAGCTTACCTCATAGACGCGCACTCATTAGAGTCTTCCCTTTGCCATTTTCTTTAGATAGATGAGCCCTAGTCTTCACTCAGCTTCTTTGCTACACAGTTGGGATGGATTTTTGCTGGCTGGTGATCATTGCTAGAACTGGTGACCACTGTATCCCTACTCTTCCTCTGCCTGAATGGAAACTGTTAGTGCACGCTGGGTGTGTTGGACTAGGTGGTTTTCATGTGTAGGTTGACTGGTACCAAGGGACCACTTAAAGACAGGACAGGATGATGCTGTTCCTGACAAACACGGTCACTACTCAGAAACTTGAGCCTTCTCCCAGATGAGTCTTCACACTTAGGGGACAGGTGAGACATTGAGTATGTGGTAGCCATTGTAACAGACTGTGACAGACAGCCATCTCCTCAGAGGTCCTTCTTATTTCTTGCTAAGTACTTGGCCATCCAGAAAGGAGGCATTTGCAAGCTTCTAGATGGAAATTTGAGAGATGTGTCACGTGGTGATTTAAGTCACTTTAAGCTGCTTACCTTTTTTTTTTTTTTTTTATTCCTTCTTCCTGCACAGAGTCTGGATATAACTGCTGGGGCTCAACCAGCTGTTTTAGATCATGCATTGACTTTAAGGATAAAAGGTGTACTGGAAACAACAGGAATCTAGGTCTCTGACCAATTCCCAAGTGTAACCCCTTTACCAGCTCTGGACAACATGCGGTGGTGATGTTATACAGGACATAGGTTTTTGTCTCGTTTCTGCCATTGTTTCCCTGGGGATTTATGCCTGCAGCTGGAACTAATGCAATCGGGACATTCAATCCACAGACCTCAAAGTGGAGGTGTGACCTAAAGCGTTCCCGTGGTTGTTCTTGTTATTTTTAAAGCACTTCGTGAGCTCAAAGATTTTATCCTAATATATTAAAGCTTTATTACTTTTTTCACTATGGCACATTCACCGACAGAGCAAATGTAAAACTGTGACTACAACTACAGAGGGTGAGGCAGGATGCCCTGAGGCCAGGAATTTGAGCTCAACCTAGGAAACACTAGATAGGAGAGGAAGAAGGAGGGAGGAGGAGAAAGGGAGAGAAAAGAAGAGGGCAGAAGAGAGGGAGGAGTGGGAGTGAGGAAAGAGGAGGGAGGAGGAGTGGTGGTGGTGGTGGTGGTGGTAGTTGTTGCGGGGGGGATGAGTGTGGATCACAGCAGCCCAGAGCCAAGCAGGGCTGAGGCAAACACTGTGTTCTTTACTGCCACGTGTTTGCAATTTGGGCTCAAAAATACAAACAAAAGGCCAATAATATATATATTCTTGCCTTCCTTTCTTCTTTCTACAACCAGGTAGCTATGTGGGGTTTTGTTTCCTCCAAGCCAAATACCCAACAGATCAAAGCAGATGAGGATGCAGCGGTCTCCAGCAACCCAGATGTTAAAGGCATTTGGAAAAGCTGTAAAACTCTTTTCTCCCCACCAGCTTTTGAAAAATAAGTTCCATAAAATATGTATCACTTATGTAAACAAGAAGTTGGTTTGTAGTTATGCTAAATTAATAAATTAATTTTCTATTAGTTGCATCCCTAACACAGTATTTACATAAGCTTCATACAGAAAAGCCATTTGGGGAACCTCAAGTGTTTGGAGAATACAGGCATCTCAAAGACAAGGTGATTAAAAGCTTTGGTTTGTGACACTGAATTTAAGAGAGAATCACAAAGCTGCTCTCTTATGAAAACACACACGGCTGAAAACATCCTTGAAGTGGGAAATTAACACAATGCTGAGGAAAGCAGTGGAGAACGAGAATGGAAAGAGAGTTTCAAAACTGTAAGTTGGTATGAAGCATCAGTGAAAAATGAGATTAAATGCAAATAAAGTGGCATCCATTAGCTCCAACATTCACACGCTGAGAATAAGCTAAGAAGTGTTTCTTTCCTTGAAAAGTGGGTCTCACTATGTGGCTCTGGCTGGTTTAAAACTAGGTATGTAGACCATGCTGGCCTTTGACCTCTCAGTACTCACCTCATAGCCCGTCAAGCAGCGCGATTAAAAGCATGCACCACCATGCGCAGCCCTTAAAATGGATTTTTAAATAGGAAATGAATGTATATAGTGCCTTTCTCACTAAGCATTTCACTACTTGTGTTAAAAACAGGGGCCCAGAGAACTGCCTGTTGAGTAACCAGCCTTCCAGAAACAAAACGTAAAAAGGTCAGAAGTGGCAGAGAATGTGTCACAGGAAATGAGAATATCTGTTTGGATGGATGTAGAACATTCTGAAGAGCCAGTCAGCAAGCACTTCAGTACTGAAGGAGGAAATCAGAGTGGCTTGGATGACTGTCGCTCACCAGGCAAATGGCCACTGAGCACCTAGTTAAAGCCAGGCTCCACTCAGAGCCCTGGAGACAGTGAGCTGAGGAAAGACATCTCTTCCTCAGACCTGACATTTAAAACCCAGCTAATCTTTTTCTTTTGAAACATGGGCTCTTTCTCTGAGTCAATGTAGAAGAGTAGTCAAAAATGTTAGTGAAATAAACTACATTAATTTTTATTTATTCTCCTTCCAAGTAGGAAGGGAGAAGAAAAGAGAGAATGCTTGATTGGCATGCTTTTAAAGTCACAGCCCAGAAAATAAAATGCACCCTAAAAACTCCTCTCTCTCAGCCTGAGGTTGAGAAAAAGAAAACAAAAAAGAGGAGACAAGCACCAGAGACCAACAAAAATGGGATTTGATGAACTGACACAAGAGAGAAGAGTGGTGCTGCCAGAACTTCTGGGCCAGTGTGCAAGAAAGAAAAAGTCCTTGTTTCCAACTAAGGTATCTCCCAGCTTGCTTTTGTTGTTGCATTAGTATCCTTTTAAAGCCCACTTGGTATTCTTTTAAAGCCCATTTCTGTGTAGTATCGACGCAAGCACTGTGTGTGTGTGTGTGTGTACACGAACACTAAAACACTATGAAATGAATGTACAGCTTGCATACTATTAGTTAGCAACTGCCAGGTCAACTGAATTTCACAATTTCCCATATTCACTTTATCCAACTACTGTGGAGGGTCACTCCACACCTTCTTCCTCACATTTTATTCACTTAAACAAGACATTCTTGTAATTATGGGAAAATGGCCTCACTCGTCTTCATGCCTAAGCTTATGGAGCAAGCCAATGGTTTCCAAACTCAGGGCAATGAGCTTCCACACAAACACTAGTGTGAAACATGAGTCTACGCCATCAGGAGACCCCGAAGACCTCACACCTCAAAAGGACACACTAGATGTACCTATCCTGATTACTACCCACTGCTGAAACTAAACAACAACAAAACACCAAAAAGCCAAGTCCCCCAACCAACCAACCTAATTCTAATGTCAGTCTTAATTCATACATCAGCAACATATATTGCTTTGTTGAAAATAAGTGACAGCTATGTGGTCACGATCACATGACAAACCCTAGTTCTTACAGATAAATTATCTACAGACCGTTGAATTCCAAGATCGTTTCTCCAAGCTTCTGGGCCACTTTCTTTTATTGCTCTCAGTTTAATATCCAATATGTACTCATTTAACGCTCAGGTGATAATGTTTAGGATTAATCCAGACATTAGCAGTGTGAAACAAGGAGAAAACATTCACAGTGTATCCCAAAGTGACATATTATTTCACCTGTCTGAGATTAGTGCGACATCACTTTCCTAGAATTGGAGCACATTTGTCTGCACAGACATCTATACTGTGTATGCTAACTTCCTCCAGTCTTCCCTGGCAACCCCATTTTCTATTCCCCTGCTTTTGCTCCATTTGTGAACTGTAAGATTAAAAAAAAATTAACCCTCAACTGAAGAATGGATAAAGAAACTGTATAGTACATTTACACAGTGGAATACTATTCAGCTATTAAAAACAAGGAAATCTTGAAATTCACAGGCAAATGGATGGAACGAGAAAAGATCATCCTGAGTGAGGTCATTAGCTACGTAACAGGATAACTACACTACAACACAGAGACTGAAACATCAACAGATGACCAAGTATGATGTGTCCTAGACCCTCGGCTCAGGTGTAGTAGCACAGTCTCCTTATGGATTACACGGGTGGAGGGTAGGGACTACTTCAGACATGCACTCTGGCCACCGAACTTAGATCACTTCCCCATGGCAGGATGGCTTGCCAGGCTACAGAGGAAGAGGTTACAGGTAGTACAGATGAGACTTGATAGGCTGAGGTCAGATGTTGGAGGAGGAGGGCTCCCCTTTCTGAGGACTAAGGGAGGGAGGGAGAGGGGATGAGGGAGGGAGGGGGATCGTGAGAGAATGAGGAAGCGGATAAAATCAGGTTGTAAATAATTTAAACTGCAGAACAAGCAGGTAACTTACATTACTAATCCCACTATATGGGAATAGCTCTGAGACTGGCTGAGACATGAATGTCAAGGCATAGACAAGGCTTCTTGTTCGCTACAGAACCCCTATGAATTACTATTAGATGCCATTCTTCATATGGCATGAATGAAGATTTACAGCTGTCTTTCTTTCTGCTCATACAAAGAGCAGAAAACCAGCCTTAATTGTTCTGTGTATCACGCACACCTTTATACACTTATCATTTTAGGACTGTATATGCTTGTGAGAAATTATATGCTTTCAGAACAAAAGAACCGGACACAGATATTGGATGAGACCTGACAGGACACATTCCTCTCAGCATGCTGGACACTGACATCCTGCATCCTTCATGTTCCAGCACCAAGTGCTTCTATTGCTGTTCCTCATCAGAACAAGACAGCTCCTAGGACACTTTGAAAAAAAGCTTCCAATCCCAATTGGTCCAGCATTTCAGATTGTCCCACACAGGATGCTAATTAAGCCTGGAATGTCTCAACATTTAGAAACTGGATCACAAATGCTATTACTAGGTTGTTTAACCATTTCCCCAATTTTATTTGGAACCCTAGAAAGATATTCGTCCCAAATCAGGCAGAAGAAACCTTAAGAGAATGATATGCCCTTTCCTTTAAGGGGAATTGGGTAGGTTTTTGGTTGCTTTCTTGGGCTATAATCAATGGGAGTTGGTTAAAAATTATTATTGGTCTTATCTAGAGACAAAACAAGGTTAGACTCAGTGATGTCTCTCTTTTCCTTTACCTTACATTCTTAGGTTTGAAGATAGGGGTTGAAAAGAAAGAAGGGGGAATACAGAAATATATAGGGAAGATAGAACAAAAAGTAGATTAGTGAATCTACTCAACTTAATGCCTCAATTTTCATTCACAAGGTTATTTTTAATTCACTGGTATAGAATTCTGTATATAGATGCAAAATAAGTTTAATTCTAGATACAGTGGTATAGAATTCAAATGTAAGATTATTCTTCACACACACTATAAACAGACTATTTAGGATAAAAAGTATACAAGTTGTTAGTTGATCAAATCATGGTCATGTCAATCACTAGTCTACTTTTATCACAAGAATATACATCTTAGGTGTGGCAGATAGATATGATTCTATAGAAAGATAAGGTAGGATAGTTAGATAAGGTCTTCAAAAACCTCAGAGACATGCAGAATATGGCATGTGAAAATGTTTTTATTATTTTAAAGATTCACTGACAATGAGACAGGTTAACCCCTGGCAACACCCAGCCTACCTCAAAGAGGATGATGAGCATCAAAGAACCTCCTTATGGAGATGGCTTCAAATGTGGCAAACAAGCCATTGAGCAAAATGTCCTCATTTCTACCTCAGACAGAATTCTGCCTAAAAAAGGGGTGAGCTTAGATGCAGGCAGAGTCAACGGCCAAACTCTGACAAGACAGGGTAAGCAAGTCCTCAATAGTTCCTGCCTCACAAATATGTCTGTCAGATATATTGGGCCAGAAGGCTGAAGAAGATGCTCCAACATTATAGAGAGTTTTGGGTGAGTATTCAGGTAGCAAACTATTTCTGTCATCTTCTCATCTGGAAAGCTACTAACCTGCACTCCTGGCATACTTGAGTCTCCGATGGAGTTGAAGACCAGTAGCTTAGTACAGTGAAGGTTAGTTGTTTAGGGGTTAAGACGTTTTTAGGTCTAGATAGGTGTTCTAAGTTGATAATGACAAGATGTGATGGAGATTGATTTACATTCAGAATTTTAGACGCACCAAGATAGAAAAGATGTTTTCTTCAAGGCTGTTAAATACAAATAGCCAAAACACTAAGAATGTAACATTTATATAATTCCTAATTGTGTCATGGTTCTTCTTGCTATAGTTAGCTTAGTGTGTGTGTGTGTGTGTGTGTGTGTGTGTGTGTGTGTGTGTGTGCGTAATAATATAAATGTATTTGTAAAAAAATAAAAATATATGAAAAAGAAAAATCCAAATGGATAGAAAATAAAATTTAAAAAATATTTAAGTGTGCATTTATTTCTGTGTTCTCATCCCCCACCTTTGTTCCCTATAGAATAAGCTTCATGAAGACAGTGAAACTAAGCCTGGTGGTACATGTCTGAAATCCCAGCACTCAAAAAGCAGACTTGGGAGGAATGCCCTAAGGTTGATACCAGTATAACAAGACCTTCTGCCAAGAAAAGAAAAGGGAAAACCGAAAAACACCTCACAAAGAAGCAATAGGTATCGGTGCCTTGGACAGTCCCTAGCACACTGTATGCAACCAAACTCACAGAATTTACTAAGTGGATATTGAGATTTCAGAAAACAATTGCTAGGTTATACATAAGAAAATGATTTGGGTTTTTTTCCCCCCAAGAAAATTTTTTCTTATAAAAAGAATGAATTTGTTTCTTTGTTAAAATAACAGCTATGCCTTTAATCTCAGCACTCAGGAGGCAGAGGCAAATGGATCAATGGTCTACAAAGTGAGCGTAGGACAGCCAAGGCTACACAGAGAAACACTGTCTTGAAAAACCAAAAACAAATAAATAAAAATAAAGCCAAAAATAAAATAAAATAAAATAACAGCTAACATAAAGTCCATGGAAATGATGCCCCTAGGCCATAAGAGCATATGCTGTATCCATGGACATAACTAATTCAAGTCCACTGATAAATAGTACTATACCTTCACTGTGCCTCAGTTTACCCAGTATAAAATAGGGAAACTGTGCCAACAGTCCTGTTGTGATTATCCAGGATAATAAGTGTGAAACACTGCAAAGGAGGTAGCAGTGCTGTTACTACCACCATCACATTGGAGACCAAAACACATCTCTTTTCTAGATAAATCAAGGTAAGAATGGGAATCAAGTTTCTAAGTCCATACAACTTGAGAGAGAGAGAGAGAGAGAGAGAGAGAGAGAGAGAGAGAGAGAGAGAGAGAGAGAGAGAGAGAGAGAGAGAGAGAGAGAGATCAGAGCACCTTAAAGAGAGTGGGGATGAAAAGCTAAAATTCTGTTCCCCAGGCACTTCAATCCAGTACAATTACAATGTATTAAAAATATCCATAAAGAAGATGGGATTCTAAAAGTAGGCAGATTTGCTTCAAAACAGTTTAAACTTTTGGTGTAAAATAGAAACTTCCATTGTCCTCATCAGTTGCCGGGAAGGGAAGGGTCAACGGTCTCTAAGAGTGTAGCTAGCCCCTGATCAGCCAGCCACACTCCAGGGAAAGGCCACACAGCCAAGAATATTTGGTAACACAAGTTGGGCCTTGGCAGGATGGGGGGGGGGGGGATAAGGTGGGGGCTCAAAGTTGGGTGGGAAAAGAATCTGGGAAGGGTTTGGGGAGGGAGTGTGACTATGATCAAAACGCATTGTATAAAATTTACAAAGAACTAATAAATAAAATGTTAAAACCTACTGTTGCTTTCACAATGTCCTGTCTGGAGAAAAAGGCTGAAGTGAACTGAGCAGTCTGTGCATGGCCTGGGCTGTAAGTGCCTGGCCCTGTGGTTCAGCCATCACTCCCAGCTGTTTTATGGGATGATTCTCTCTCATACAGCATAGGGTTCAATGTTAGAGGGGAAAACCCCTCCCACTGCCTCCCACTACCATCTCCTTGGTATAAACTGCATTTATTAATACTATTTCCTTCCATGACATAATAACCCAGGCCCTCTGAGACGAATAAGAAAACCAAGTTTTAAAAGTAAAACCACATTCCAAATGTCTTAAAAGATATTTTTGTTGTTGTTGTTCAACTCTTTCGTAAAAACATTGGTCACTATTTAACATAGAGAGGCAACAAAATGCACCCGGTCTACATGCATCGACAAGTCAATAAACCATAATATGCGAACAGCATGGATTCTGAACAAACAGTACTACAGCAGCTCATGACACAGTTCACCGTAGCTCTAATGTTGATACAGAACAGCTGCTATGAGAAACGGGGCGGTCCAGTTTCGGCTGATGTCAGAGTCTCCGTGGTGAAAAACATTAAACAAGGGTCTTATGGAGTCATTAATTTAAAGGGAGCCATCCTCAGAAATCACATTGTCCAAAGCATCACATTACATCAGAGCAAGAGCGCGAGAAAACGGTACGCTTGGGTGAGGACACAGAGCCTTTGATTTTGTTTGTCTGCTTTTGAAAACTAAGCCTCTTAATGATTCAAAAACATTTTATTGGTTCAACATGATTCAAAATTTCGACTGAAAGTTAGAATGTCTTTCAATGTGAAAGTTATATCTCTCATGTTTTGATAACTCAGACAACTGAAGATTTTCAACAAAGCTGGCATAATTCTGTTGACAGGAATTCTGGTAAGGACAGGGCTATTTTTCAAAAGAAAGAAAAAGGAAATCAAAAAGTCCTTTCTAAACTCCAAGAGAGTTTCCGGAGATTGGATTTAATAAGAAGAAAAGTTAAGCACCACCATACAACACTTAAAAACAAAAACAGAAAAGCCACCAATACACAAGGTAAGAACAAAAGCGTTTACACAGAAACAAAGAAGCACTCAACTCTGGCAACCTGGAATCCTCTGCTTGGTGTCTGCGTGTGTGACATGTGGATGACAAATCTGTCTGTGATCTCAAGCCCTGTAACGCTAATATGGTCAAAAGAGAACATTACTTGTGTATATGAATTTAATGGTTTTTTTACTTTTATGCTGTCTAGTTTTCCTTAAAATATATGATAAATGGGTATCACTAAATCATCCCAAATGATAAAGGGACAACATGTGGACATGCTTTCTTATGGAAAATAAATCTTCCTTTAAAAGAGCTCAAAGTAATTATGTGCAAAATAACTCCAAAATAAGATTTAAAAAGCATAGTCATGTGAGGTTTCTCTTTTCCATCTAGTTATCGAACATGAATACTTTTAATTCGCCAAAGAATAAATTCTAACTTCCGTTTCTCACTTCCATATGTTCAATTATTCTGCTACATATAACTTCTTAGCGTGTGTAGTAGACCACATGGGAAAAAACTTGACAGTTTCAAAAATTAAAACTTGGCAGATCTCTGTGAGTTCGAGGACAGCCTGGTCTATAAAGCAAGTCCAGGACAGCCAGGACTACAAGAGAAACCCTGTCTCGAAAAACCAAAACACAAAACAAAACAAAAAACAAAAACAAACAAAAAAAAAAAGAAAAACTTGGCTTCTCCATGATTGTGTTTAGGCTAGACTAACAAGCATACACACAAGCAGCTTTAACCAGCCATATGCTATAATCACCACAAAAGAAAAAAAAGTCCCAAAATGGAAGGATCTCTCTTTGTGTTACTTTTGACTAGACTATATAGCAAAGAGCAAAATATAAAATAGATGTTATTTCTAAAAGAAAAAATTCATCAAGGAAAAAATAACCCACAAAGCAAGTTCTAATGAGATGAGGATTCTAAGCGTGGACTGTTCAGACTCATTCCATTCCATGAGACAGTAACACTTTGGGAGAAATCTTTCAGAAGCAGCAGAATCGATACTTCATGAACCTTCCAAGTACCACGTGAACTTGTCACTCACCCCACAGACCTCCTTCAAAGTTTCTATCTTTTTACTTTAAAAAAAAAAAAAAATTTTTTTTTAGCCTTACATCATCTCAAATTCCTCAGCTCACCCCACTCTCTTAATCCCATTTTAAAAGACGGTAAAGCATCGAAGCATACCTTTGCTTCCACAAACTGGAACTTTCTGTGTCATTGTTCAAAGTTGGGAAATTAAAGGCATAAAGCCAACAAGAAATAAGTACACTTGTCAGCATGTATGGTTTGTGTAAAAGGGAGGCCAGATAATTGATCTTTCTAATTAACCTCTGCCTCTTAAGACAGCGTGGTTCAAAATGAAAATGAATCGGGTGTACTTAAAACACTGCTTCATTTTGCATCAATGTGAACGTTTTAAAAAATGAGTGAATTTACATGATTGTAAATGTTTACTGTAAAATAGCACAGAAGTGACGCTACCAGACAGGGAGTTAAAAATAGTTAACTGATATTAAACATCTTAAATAATTGGAGAAACCCTAGCACTGACTTATAACCATCAGGGAAAAAAAATAGCAACATAAATAGGTATTCCCATGCGTGTACATGTTACGTAACAAACAGGCAAGCCCCGAGTCAGTACAGTCCAGTATTGATGACTGAAAGTTAAACAATATGTCGATCCACAGAGAGAAAGATGATAACATGTTGACTTCCATTGATGAAAAGCATCTCAACAATTTACATAAAATGATACTAAATAGTTTTTAAAAAGATGTCTTAAGAAGACCAAGCCACAATAAGTTAGTGTTTCCATAATACATGCTGAATTATTTGATCCCATATCTATACACTGTTACTGTCTTCACTGCTAAATGTTGTGACAGTATTTTTAACGACTGAGGTACATTAGTTTACATCTTTTTATAGGTGTCCTAAGATGATTAATTCGTCGTTTCCAGTTTTTCATCTTCTTCACCTCCGCCAAAGAAAATCAAAGGGAACATTCCTAGAATGCAGCCAATAGTCACCCCAACAGCCTTGCCCTGAGGAAACAGAAGAGAGTATTCCTTAAATGAGGTATCCTTGCATAAACATTGATGATGATGGGCACATACTATGAAATTCCCACCACAACTGTATTCCTGGTGATTATAGAAACCTAAGTAGTAAAGGAAGCTACCAAACACTCAAGAACATGCCGTTTTAAAGTTCAAAGGAACAAGAGAAGAAAAGCTGTCATGAACATGACATCGAAGAAATATTCTAGTAGAAAAAATATTTTTTAATCATATGTGCTTTTTAATGTCAGAAGACTGGGACACAGGAGGGGGACTGTACCAGCTATCCTCAGTGTATCTGCATTTGATACCTTTGTAACCAGTCCTTCAATACTGGATCCCAGATATGCTAAGGTTATATGCAGACACAAGGATTGCTCTCTGCCTCCCTACCCTGTACAATGTGTTATATAATACATTAGCTTCCAAGCTGCTGCATACATTCTGTATAAAGACTTTCAAGTTGCACTGAATGATAGGCCTGTGACCTCCTGAAAGCATCCCTAACCATGTAGCAACCCCACAATGGCACCCCCACATCTGTGACACAGCACTGAAGGTTTTCTAAGCACAGTTCTTCTGACAAGTTAAACAATAAATGTTAATATTTGTGCCTCTTCATGGGCTATGATCATACTGTCCACACACAGAAATGCATACATGCCAATTTCAATCATGTATGGTGCATATATACATATTTCTGCAATCTACATTGTGAAACCTAGCTTGTGAAAAGGTTAAATGCTTTTTTTTTAAAGATTTATTTATTATATATACAGTATTTTGTCTGCATGTACACCTGCATGTGAGAAGAGGGCACTGGATCTCATTGTAGATGGTTTTGAGCCACCCTGATGGTTGCAGGGAATTGAACTCTGGACCTCTTGAAGAGCAGTCAGTGCTCTTAACCTCTGAGCCATCTCTCCAGCCCCGAAAAGGTTAAATGTTTACTTTTATAATAAATGAGTCCAAATTTTGCATTCCTGATGACAATCAAATTTAAGTTTTCTTTTAAAAAAAAAAAAAACCTATTTTATCACTTTTAGTTATTTGTGTGCATGCATGTGTCTTTATGTTTGGATATGCACATGAGTGCAGGTGCCAACAGAGGCCAAAAGAGGACACTGGACACCCCGGAACCGGAATTGTGGGCAGTTGTGAGCCTTGAGTGCTGGGAACTGAACTTGGGTCATCCACAAGAGCAGTGTATGCTCCTAATGTCTGAGCCGTCTCTCTGACTCCTCAATTAAGTTTTCTTTTTTCATACAAACATTTACTGAGCTTCTGCTGTGTATTAAACTCTATGTTGGGTAGTCCCAAGGCAGGGACTAATCGCATCTGCAACGACTTTTGAAGTAGACGTCAACGTTTTGACAATAATGTATACAACATTTTCTCAATCTGTTCCCATGGTGTTTTGTTGTTACCTGTGATGGTAGTAGTGGTATGCTTGTGTTTTCTATTAATAATTAAATCTGTCAATCTCATTATGAAAACATTTTTAAAGGCACTATAGTTTCATAGATATAACAAGAAGAAATTTGCTCTGTCCAGATATTAATAAAGTTAGACCTAAATTCCTACTTTGATCAATATTTTGTTTATCTATATTTTAATAGCAAGAGTATTCTATTTGGTTCCCAGCTGCCCTGGGACATGACCACTGCTAAGAGGCCACACACACTTAACATTCTGTTAAAATGCCTTTCGCTATCATCCACGGTGATCAAGGGTCCCCATGCTCCCTAAAGAAGTGCCAGAGTGGGGTGATTCTTGCCTCCACGAACATTTCAAGCCATTACTATTTGATCTCTCCATCCCTATTAGTCCACAGAAATGCTCAGAAATGACCACCAATGAACAACTCCAGAATAAATAGTTATCAGTTACAGAATGGCCGAAGGATAGCAGCAAAGTCTTCAAGTATTTAAGCCCTTAACATTGACCAAGCTGTATGATGTTTAAAAAACAAACAATCCAGTGTCAGGGATAACAAACATTTGTTTTGTTTTGTTTTGTTTTGTTTTGTTTCTGAGACGGGGTTTCTCTGTGTAGCCTTGGCTGTCCTGGACTCACTTTGTAGACCAGGCTGGCCTCGAACTCACAGCTATCTGCCTGTCTTTGCCTCCCCAGTACTAGGATTAAAAGCATGCACCACCATCACCTGGCAACAAACTACTTTTTGGAGAATGTCCAAGGCCTGGGTAATTTTTCCTAGCAACTCCACTCAAGTCAATTATAGTCTCAAAACTGCCATGCTGACCACCAGAAGCCATATAACTTACCAAATGTGTGCTAACACGCGTTTGCCACATGTCAACTTGCTTTGGTGTAAGATCAGGAATTGAGAGGCCTAACCTGGAAGCCAAGGCCTCAACATAACCTGCAAGGCTTTAAAAAACAAAAACAAACAAAGAAAAAAAGCAAAACAAAACAAACAAACAAAAAAAACAAACAAACAAAAAAAAACAAGAGAGTTTAAAGAGACACGCAAATTCTTTATATAGTAAAAACCAATCACCACAAAGAGAAATGAGAGTTTTATCCCTGTACTCACCACTCTAGATAGGGCAAAAAAATGTTACAACTTCCATTATGTATAGATAACTCTGGTTTGAGAATACTTTAAATTTTACATTAATACACAGTGACTCAGAGCATTAATTCTTTATCTTTGTTCTGTTTTTTGTTTCTGAGACAGGGTTTTTCTTTGCCGTGTTGGCTGTCCTGGACTCACTTTGTAGATCAGCCTTCCTCTGCCTCCCAGAGTGCTAGGATCACAGGCACGCACCACCACACCCAGCTCTTTACTATTATTTTTAAGAGACCAAGCAAGTTATATATTTTTTATATAATTAAAATTTCTTTACTTACTTCAAACTCAAAGCGAAGTACTAATAAATATGATTTCATTTGGTAACTATGATCAGAAAGTAACAGTTTTAAAGCTTGTCAGACTAATACACTTAAGAATGTCAGCCCAGAACTGTTAGCCTAACTGGAGATGTTATCAATTCTAAGCTACTATCACCACTGGATATAATCTTGTTCTAAGTACTGTCAGAGAGCAAAGAGCTCGCCAGTTACACACGCTGACAATCATAATACACATTCTGCCTTCAGATGTGAAGTGTTTTGAAGGTATGCAACTAGGAACACATATAATGTGATATTTGTGAGAGACAGTGAACATGGAAGGGAGGAGACAGTTTGCAAACGTAAGAGCTCCCTTTAAAAATCTTCAATCTAAAACTAAATGGCTTTAAAAATCTATCAGTTGGTTCTACTAACACATCAGAAAACTATATAAAGCTATAGTGGTATCAATACTAAGCTTAAAGTTTGGAAATCAGAAATGAAATGTTAAAGAAGCCATACCAAGATAATATTTATGTCAAAAATTCTAGGAATATAAAATTCCTATTACGGCTCTAAAACAAACAAACAAAAACTTAAAATTAGCTCTGGCCCCAAACTCAAGTGCAGATGTCTAATATTGAGGGGCATGTCGCTTATAAAACTGCCTCTGCCTGGATTGTGAGCTGACATAGACTCCTACTAGATCCAAAGCTCAAGTAGACCACTCGAGTAGCCAAGAAAGGAAAATAGTGTCAATGACAAAACAAGAAGGTGAGACATTTGTCCTAATATTTGATGCCAGCCTCTCAGCTTCCCCAAGCCCAGGCCATCTGCCACCTGGAAGAAAGTGAGAACGCTGCCTTTTTGAACCAGCTATCCTCCATTTGTGTTATCATTCCTACCATATAAAAGAAAAAATGGCCAAGTAGACATGTGTCTTGGAGACTGGGGGATGGCTCAAAGGTAGAGTACTTCCTTAGCATATACAAGACCCCACATTCAATCTCAACATCAGAGGGAGAAAAGAGGGGGGAGGGAGGGAGGAAGGGAGGGAGGGAGGGAGGGAGGGAGGGAGGGAGGGAGGGAGGGAGGGAGAGAGAGGGAGAGGGAGAGACTTGGACATCCTTTCCTTTGCAGGTCAGTATCTTTAAATGCAGGCCAAATCTCTTTATGTTAGAGCTTTTTGCAAGTAAAAGAAAGTAGAAAATGACAGAGGGTTGCTTTTAATTCTCTGTTCCCATCATAGATGTCTAGAAAATATATCTTCAGTAACGATTTCTACTTTGCTTATATTATGATTATTTTAGAATATATCAGTGCATATGACACAGTGACATGGTTCTACTCATCCTTTGAGCCAATATTCAGTTTTGTTGACACTTTGCCCCAACGACTGTATTTAATGTCCATCAAGTATTTAGTGCTACCGAGTTAGAAATGTTAAACTTAAATTTTAGTTTTGGAACCCAAAGGAAAAGAACTGTCCTTTTAAAAGGCCTGTTAATTAGAGAAGAGTAAAGACAAGAACATACAAGTACATAACTGCAGAAATGAATCATGAGTGAACCTACCCAAGTCCAGCTAAATCTGAGACAAGATTTCCCAAAGCAGCAGCTAGAAATTTGAAAAACACACAAGGAATTATCAAAACAAAGCCAGCCAAGATGGCAGCATTACATCACCTGAGAGGACTGAGCTCCGGTCTGCCGGAGTCAACCTGTTCACTGCAGTAACAACTGTGTTCAGAGAGCCTCAGGGACAGCGCTAGGTGCCAAGAGTTTAAAATGGAGAACTTTCCTTAAAATTGTAACATTCTGCCTCAATTAATAAAGTATTTGACAACAACAGAAAAAAAGCAGGAAATTTTTATTCTTACTTTGATACTAAAATTTCACAGTTGTATCTGTGGTGTGATATTTGCTTCAAAGAATTTGGATATTGGACACTCAAGAGCAAAGCTGCATAAGCAACCCCAAATTCAAGAAAGTAAAGAAAGTATTCCATTTAAATTTTTTCCTACTCAACTTGAAACTAAATAACTTAATACTTACAAAGGGCAAAAAAAACCTTCATGTTAATACTGAACTGTGAGAAAAACCTGCCATAACATATACAATTTAATTGAGTACTGTTACCTGCTAACTAACAAAAATTACCTAGAATTTCTCAGGGGGAAAAACTGTTATATACAGGAAACTAGGAACCAGAAGATTAAAGATATCTAAACAAATAAACATTTCTGTAAGTAAGTTCATTTAAAATAAATTATCGCCTTTCAAACCTTATTGACATTTTAAAACAATATGCAGACAATAGAATTTTAACGTTTGCTAGTATTAAATACCTGCCATTGTTGAAATTCCCAAAATAATTCCAATAGACAATTCGATCTGGGTTCCCTGAAAAGTAAATGGGAAAATAATAAAGCTGACATGGCTATAAAAGATTATCAATGTGCTAATAAAAACAGACTATGTAGTCAAAACAACATGCTGCTACTACAACACACACACACACACACACACACAAATCCATAAATGTGCTCGCTACATGAGGTGATTCATTTAATATATATATATATATATAACCAATCACATTTCATCCATTATAATTGAGCTTTCCTTAAAATAAATAGCAACACATGTTGTAATCAATTCATCATTAAGAATCTAATTTCTAGATTCTGAATTCTACTCCTCTATCTCCCAGAAATATATTTTAAAGCTCTTAAACACAAAGATGGATGTATAGACGCTAAATTCTGAACAACATATTGTACTATTGCTTATTCTATCAAAATATTTGAAAGAGTAAATGTTCTTCTAGGAAACTGCTGTTAGAAAGATTCTCCTCGACACCTTTAGTTCCTTAACCATTAAGTGGTGCAGCTGGGATTCATGTGTTTAAGTGGGAGCAACATTAGCTGTAAAGCACACTGACAGGCCTGCAGTAAGAGTGAGGACCTGCTATATTACCACTGGATTTAGTCACTGGGAATCAAAGGTTCCCACATCTATATCTCCCCTTGGGGAAAGAAGAGGAGCTCATGATGTTCCCACCTACTTGATGGAGGTAGCACTGAGGGGACAGGATGGAGTGACTAGCCCTAGGCTGTCAAACAGAGGAGGTCCTAGGTCTGTTTTGATAATTCAATTCCAATCCTTGGTGAAAGGAAACTTAGCTTTCAAGAGCTCTCTAGAAGGCTGTCATTGGACATTTTACACAATTTAAATGTTATTATTAAGGGAAAAAAGAACTCATGTGCTACATAAATTTGGTGCTCATCGACAGTAAGTGTAGAGAGTAGGTGACATTCTCCTCAATTCTCTTGTCCCTCTGCTTTCAGTTCTACCCTTTGAAGAAGTAATTCTTGTTGAATATGACTAAACAGCCGGATACACCACCCTCTCAGACACATAAATTTTAAATTTCTAAAGGAAGCTAAAATAGCCAATTTCTGAGAAAAATCAAAGGAAAGCACAAACAGAGAGAAAAATAACAAAGATATGTATTTTTCTTCTATAAATGCAAAGCTAGCAGAGCATCTACACAGCAGAGCTGTGCACAGGTAAATAATAGATGTGACGGCACCCTTAACAGCGATGAATCGTTGTCAATGACCCAAGAAGAACCTTCTTGAAAAATGTGTATTTTAAAGCTATTTGTGTGAGCTGAAAATCTAACTCTGTGGGAAGAGTGTCTACTAGCACGCATGAGGTTCCCGGCTTGAGCCCCATCCTCCCACACACAAAGCAACAGCAAGAAACAAGAAGCAGTTAAGGGCTTTATCACGTGGTGAAATGTGGGGTGCTTGAAAGTCCTACTAAGAGCATAAAAAGCTTCATATAAATTCAAAGGTGTTTGGGACAGTTCTCTAAGTCTTTATTTTGTTCTGTATTAATAGATGAGATGGGAATTACAAATAAATGTACATCAGTTGTCAAAATTAAACTTTATCACCTTAATGACATTCCAATTAATCTATTTTAATTGAATTGTAAAACAATCAATTCTCAAAACAACTAAAATGACTGGATTATAAAAAGCAATTCAGGAATATAAAGTTACAATAAGCTACATAACCTAAAGCTGAGTATTACTAGCAGCCAATAATAAAGGTCTACTTCATCTCATTATAGTCAACTATATAGAATTTTGTGCTCATGACTACAAAGCCACAAAGGTCTATCTAACAGGAAGGAGGAGATAGGATAGGATGGGCAGAGGACTCCTTAACTCTGTCCTGTCTGAAAAACTCACATCTGCTCCACAATGTGAAAAGATTGTCTGTGCTTTAAAACATGACTAAAGGATAAAAATAAAACAAAACAAACAGAAAAAAAAAAATCCCACATTGTTAGGGCTGCAATGATTATACTCATTTTCCTTTCAGAGATTCTACCACTGTATTCCTTATCTATTTTAATCTCTAGAGTCAAATAGAGTACATCATTGGAAAGTGCCCCCCCTCTCTGAAATAGCCTTCAACTACAGAGACAGTATGTTTGTCAGAACCATTACTCTTCATTGGGTGTTAAAGTCAGTGATTTCAAATACTTACTTCAATAAAAACTGGGGATGTGCCCTTGATTCTAATGTAAACACAGTATTGGTAACC
Source organism: Acomys russatus (assembly GCF_903995435.1). Taxonomy (NCBI): domain Eukaryota; kingdom Metazoa; phylum Chordata; class Mammalia; order Rodentia; family Muridae; genus Acomys; species Acomys russatus. The sequence continues at coordinate 24,924,734 of NC_067153.1, read as the reverse complement.
CGGAGTTATGAGTCTCAGGTCTGGAAAAACACTCTACTCTGACATACCAGAAATGAGGCGTAGGCCTGACGAGCACAAAACAATGAACAATACTGAAGTGACTGGAGTCTCTGATATGTTTTGCTGGGTTTGGTCTAGAACCCTGAATAGCCTCATCTACACAGAGACATCTACTCTTTAGCTTTTTATAAGATGCTGCACAGGGTCTGGTTAGAGAGCTAACAAGCTATTAGCTTCTATACTCCCCCCTCTCCTCAAACTACCCCTACAAACACCCCTTTATTCAAAATGTATCATCTCCACAAATGCCCATAGCAAAAGACAGTATTTCACCATAAGTCTTTAAGGCTTTCCTTATTAAGGAAATGTATTAAAGTGGTGGCTGGAGCACTAAAATGTTGGGAAACTGAAGTATTTAGACCAGAGATGCTCTCTATCAGACAACCTGATCATGGGTGCAAGATCAACTACTGCTTACAAACTCAACAGAAAGGAGCTCTTATTGCAAGTCAATATGATTTGCATTAATAACAGTAATTTTGACAACTCAGTGTTAGTAGCCTGAGAAGAGCAGCATGGTTCTAAATAATTAAGTACTCACTGTAAATTCGTATATATGCTGATCAATTTTATTCTTATACTGGGAAACTAATCCTAGAAATAATGACTATTTTAGAATAACATTTTAGGCACACTCAATGTGTGTCAGCCTTTGGGAGTCTGGTCTTACCACAGCATGCTACCAAAAAACCCTGCAGATGTGCTTATGACACCAAGCTGTGCACAAGCCAGAGTCACTGTGGCCGCTGACTGCAGCCAGCAGACACCATGCTGTGTGACCTCTGTACCTCTCTTAAACTGGGGGACAGCCAGACCCTCTGGAGCCTGGGTCCTCATTAGTTTGGATACAAGGCTAGACCCTGTAGCAATCACATCACCTCGGATGAACTGATTTTAGATGCCCTAAGCAATACCTGTAGTCTATAAACCAATTATGCAAATATGTTTTAAAATCTCTATTTTATAACTAAATCTATTTATGTTTGTTCATAGCGCAGGTGAGTTCCAAAACACCAAAAATAAGCTCTCCCATCTCCCGTCTTCCCACCGCCCCCTCCCTTGCCCTCTCTGTAGCCATCTTTCTAAGTCATTTCCCCAATAACAATTAATAGAAAATTCTCAGAGTTAAATGCTATGAGGTTGATAATAAAGTTCCAGTGCTGTAACTCAGAACATTTCTCTTTCAAAGGGGTCTAAGTAAAAATCTCTCCTGAGGACTTCAAACTGGTACCCAGAAAGAAATAAGTAAATTATACTTTTTCCTCTTCCAAGTATTTAGGTAACCTTCGATCTATTTACTGTTAATATCCAAAAGAGCTGAGTAAATAAAGCATTTTAGAAGCACATCTAAAAGTTGGTAATTGCCTAGCTGAACTATGAGCAAATTATTATCTTTACATAAAATAAAAGTAAATAAACATTGGAAACTCTTAAAATATTTGTGTTTTAATCATTAATTTGTTAGCAAAGAGTATTAAATATTGGTGTCCACTAAAAGAGATGTCATTAATATAAGAAAGGCAAACCAGGTATTCCTGAGATTGCAATGGTCACAGCAAAGGGGAACTTTTTATAACACTACACAACACGACAAAGGCAAAACATGGTGAGGACATCTTTGGATTAAATGCTGAGACTAAAGCCTACACTATGCCCCCAAAACACCTACTAAGATACTCTAGAGTGAGAAAATTCAACAAGGAACTAACCAAATACCCTCTATATGTGATGACAAGTACCAACACAACTAAAAAAAAAAACAACAAAACAAAAAAACAAATATTTTACATACATTTGCTCAATAAAAATATGAGAAGAGAACTCTATAAATCATAAATATTTGTCTACATGCTTTGCCAAAAGTTTTATTATTAGTAATAGCGATGCTTTAAAGTTGAACTTGCATATTGTTAATTAACTTGGTAAATATAATACATAAATTACTAGGAAAATGTAAAGCACACTAGTTTCTTTACTAACTCGAAAAGGAAGTGATGAAAGGACTTACTGCAACAATCATAATTGCATTATCCAAAAAGCCAAACCC